>NW_022990213.1:600000-948725 GCF_902827175.1 Gymnodraco acuticeps | reverse complement strand
AAGTTTCTACGGTTCTGCACAGGATCTGATCTCATTGTGACAGACAGCATCTACGTGGGATTTGAGAAAATGACAGAGTTCACAAGAAGACCGATTGCACACACATGTGGGAATATTCTGCACATAGCTGACAGCTAGAGAACTTCCCAGATTTCCGTTCAGAATTCAATGCAGTTCTTGAGAGCAATGTGTGGGTTATGGACATTGTTTAGACTCCAACAACAATAACCAAACCAATCCAAACTGTTAAGAGTTTTTCATGTTCGAAGTAGTTGTGCAGAATTGCAAGTAATGGTGTGCTATACTGTATATTTGGGAAGCACTTCACCAGGACCTTTAATAGTTATAGAGAAGTCCAGCTGGCCAGAAGGGAGCCCATCTTTCACTACACAAACTTGGTGGTGTGTTCACAAACTACAACAAACTTGCATATTGACTATTATTCTCCAGTTGCAGAACACAAACCTGACTTGACAGAAATGTAATTTGTTCATGTAATTCAAGACCTTTTAATACTGCTAAGATGTTTAAGGATTCAAACAAGAACAGTGGCATGCTTCATTGTTCTTATATGGAAACAGACAGTTGTAAAATACAATGTACTGTTTGCTCCCTCTTACTTTTTGTGTAAATTGTAAAATGATATGCCACTTACCCAGGTGAATGACTTGTGTAAAAGCATGAATGTGTAACTAACCCCTTATCTGACCATTGAGTGGAATATAAAGTTGCAAAGCAAGTGCCTTGTTCAAAGCATACTTGTTTATTTAGAACATATTTTATACTAGTGTAAAAAGTAATTAAGACATGTGCCAGTGCAATAACAATTATTAAAGTATCCAAAAATAAAAGATAGGTTTTGTTGCACACAACAATGCCTGCAAAACAGATGTTGAGACTTAATACAATTTACCTTCAGAATGTCTTTCAGTATCAAAGCAATACTTGCAATCTTAGTAAAAAGCAAACAATTGTAATCATAACTTCTCATAACTAAGATAACTGGTAGAAGACTAGTTCAGTCTGTTTATATGCACATCTGAGAGTGTGTGTGTGTGGTGTGTGTGTGTGTGTGTGTGTGGTGTGTGTGTGTGTGTGTGTGTGTGTGTGTGTGTGTGTGGTGTGTGTGTGTGTGTGTATCTACTTGTTTAGAAGAACCAACCAGTCCACCACTTGAAACTTTAACAAGACATTTGGAATCAAGGCAATGTGACACCTGAGGAAACATTTGATCATACAACATTTTAAGCATTATTTTTAAGATATTTGTTCCGTTTCTATATTTCACATCTTGTTTATTTAGAACATATTTTATACTAGTGTAAAAAGTAATTAAGACATAATCTTAAAATAATGCTTAAAATGTTGTATGATCAAATGTTTCCTCAGGTGTCACATTGCCTTGATTCCAAATGTCTTGTTAAAGTTTCAAGTGGTGGACTGGTTGGTTCTTCTAAACAAGTAGATACACACACACACACACACACACACACACACACACACACACACACACACACACACACACACACACACACACACACACACACACACACACACACACACACACACACACACACACACACACACACACACACACACACACACACACACAACTCTCAGATGTGCATATAAACAGACTGAACTAGTCTTCTACCAGTTATCTCAGTTATGAGAAGTTATGATTACAATTGTTTGCTTTTTACTAAGATTGCAAGTATTGCTTTGATACTGAAAGACATTCTGAAGGTAAATTGTATTAAGTCTCAACATCTGTTTTGCAGGCATTGTGTGCAACAAAACCTATCTTTTATTTTTGGATACTTTAATAATTGTTATTGCACTGGCACATTACAGGCAGATATTTGTTCCGTTTCTATATTTCACATCTTGTGGATCAACCAATAATTTAAAAAAAAAAAGCAAAGCAAAAGGGCTGTAATTTTCCGGTCATCCTTGTGCGGAATTCTCATGTTTTGTTAAATGTTACTTTTAACATTGAAATGTAAGTTAAGGTTACATTGTGAATCAAATGTATTTGCTTACACCACATTTGTATGCAGGCCTTCAATTGAATGTTGATAAAAGTTTCCTATTCTTATGGGTATAAAGTGATTGAATAAATAAGCTTTACAATAGTTGTTCCAAGACTTCTCTAAAATATCTTATAGTAATTCATATTTGACACTAATGTGAGAATTTAATTAGTCATGTGGCATTAAAAACAATGATAAAATAATTGCAAATTCATTAAGAACACTACCATTCTGTTTATCTATGCTTTGAGCTTGATGCCTTTTTTACAAATGTGTATTTAATTGTCTAGAAATGGTATCCTTTATTGTCTTAATAAAGTTAATTGTTTATTTTTGCCAACACTAGGTTGCAATGTTATGGTGATACAGGTAAAAGACTGATGTATATCAATACTGAGAACATATGATGAATACTGCACTGACATACTCATTGTATCAGCATTGGATCAAATGGCTCCTATTAGTATGAACTCACAACCAAGCTCCCAAAGTCTGTTCACCTCAAGTTATTACGGCTAAATTGTTTCATTGAGTTCCGAGAATACATAAATGTAACCACATTTTGAAATATAAGTAATTGAAATAAATAAAATGTGTTACTGCATAAAGACAATCTGATCCATTTAATTAATGTGTTATGCAAAAAGGTGTGAACGATGATCTATTGCTTAAATCATTCAATTTGTGCTTACACTTTTGCAAGAATGTGATCAGACATTTTTAGTAAAAACAATGGAGTTATACTGAAAAATTAACATGTTCATTATTGTATGCATGTGGCAATCAATAAGTCATTCTAAAGTGATGTTTGTATTCACCAATAAATGGCACTAGCAGGTTTGTTATGTCAGCGAATGGCGTTGTTATCCTTTCTTAAAGGAGGAAGTTTGTCCAGTGTAAGCAAGGCCTTCTCAGTTGCAGCAAACTACATGGCAATATTAATGACTGGTCCCTTACTGTTTTTAGAGCGCACATGAAATAATCTGGCAACTGAGTGAAAATTAGCAATCAGTTGTTACCATTGTGTAACACATGGTACATTATTTGTGTATACAATGTAGAAAAATGTAACAAAGATTTGGCCCATACATACAGTAGGCTACCATTAAAAAAAACTGTTGAAAAGCTGTAAAGAAAAATGAAAATAGTGTTGAGAGACAAACATTTAAGGAATACATGAAATACCATTGACTATGATTTTTATTGATACATTTTTGACTAAATAATTACTTATTTTTTAAGGTCAGTTTTGTCCTGAACAGTATTTTTGTGTTTTGCATAATGACATGTACGCTACATGTACCATTAATCAAATACTTGTCGTCGTATTTCATCTCGTAACAGGATGTATAGATCAGCTGCAGCAAATGGATCTGCTGGATCATCCCATCCGTTTTACGCCATGAGTAGACAACACAGTTCAAAAACAGTTTCATCGCACGGAAACTGGCCTTTGGGAGTACACTCTAACATACACAAATTGACCTCCTCCATGGCAATAGGTTTGAGTCTATCCTCAGCACTGTGCAACTCTGGGAATGAGTACATAATCACTGGCCGACCAGATGCTGTGTCATCAGTTGATCTTGGTCTGATTTTGTGGGAATTCCAGGTGTTGACCACTTCATCAAGTTCATCCTGCATAGAAAAAAAGCACAGTAAATGTAGACGACATGTCTTAAGAAGCTTTCGGACATAACTTCTACCTGTCTAGATGGAGGGCTGGTTGCTGCAATGTCCACGAACATAGTGAATTATAATATTATTATTACTCATACTACTTTTATTAATGACTAATCTCAGAAATAAATAAAATATTTTACCTGAACAAGATTAAGGTAACATTGGATAAGACTTTTGTCCAAAAAGTCTCCTGTGAAAGTGGCCATCTTCCTGGAGAGTTTGGAACAGGTTCATCCAGAACTGCGCACTCTGTTTGCGGAGTATACCCCACCATCCTTCAATGCGCTGGTTTGCTGTGCTTCTTCCATAAAGGAAACTTCTCTCCCCAGCAAAACTGTCTGGGTGGTTCCTTCGCAAAAACATCTGCATTTCTTCAACAGAAACATTTTCCGTGCCCCTGTCTGCACGAATCCTCTCTGGACATCCACCTATACCTGAAACTGTTTTGATAAAGTAACTTGCAACTACTTTAGGATCACTGTTTGTGATATAGGCTTCCATCCATAACACATAGCGGCTAAAACCATCTATACAGCCGTTGATGGCAATGCCATAGGGCTTTAGTTTATCATAACCATCCATGTGCCAAAGTGCATTTGGCCCTCTGCATCTGTACTGACGTCTTCTCAAGCGGTGGGGCTCGTCTTAATTCCACACCTTGTGGATCAACCAGTTTGATGATGCGTCTTATTGCTATCTTGTGACACAACAAGGCCCTGTTGAATTGCACGGAGATGAAGCCAACGGTATCCCTGCATCTGTCCATTAGTCATGATCTCATGCTGTACAAAAGCTAGCACTTCCTCCAAGTCAGACTGGTTCTTCCTCCTGAACAGGTTAAGTCTTTTACAAATTCTCTTTAATGTTCGGACACTAATTACAATGTGATTAGTGTGTGCCAAAATAGCAAGTATTTCTTTGTTACTTAGGGAAAGTCTGAAGTATAGTTTAATTAAGTCATCCAAATCCGGCTCTGCAGGTATTGTTGTGAGCAGCGCAGCAAACTGATGTAATGCAGAATATAAAGAGGACAATTTGGTATTCGTAGGAGGGGTTGTAATATGGCAGTTGAATTGTACATCAGACAATACGTTGCTTTTAATCTGCAAAAAAAGAAAAGAAAATATATTGTTTAAATATTGTAAGGTTAAGACTCTTCTCCTATTTTACACAGTATATGCTCAGTAAAAGTGGTCCATTACGGAGTACGGATCTTATTTATCAGGAACACTTTATATGCAGGAACACAAATCCCTACCTTTAATTTAAAGACAGAAAGTGTTAAACACTCTTACTGTTAACCTCATAACTTGTTCATAAAATGCGTATATATAGGCATATATATAATATATATATATTATATATATATATATAGTATTGTAAAAAAATACGCATTTATGAAACAAGTCTGAATGGAGTAAGACAGTTGTGGTTGTGGCCCACCAACCACAACTGTCTTACTCCATCTAGACGAGATGATGTTTTGAGATGTTGATCATTTTGATGGTTAATAGCCTTCTGATTGTCATCTAGCTGCCTTGTTAAACACACTTATGAAATCTTCTCTACAGAAACATGAAAACCACCAGGCTGTTGCTCTTGGTTAGTCCGCCACTGTTCCAACAAGCACAAACTGCGTGTCACCAGAACTAAACCATTATTTACTGAATTAGATGGGGGGGAGCCATAGCATATAAACTAATGCACTTGCTGCTAGCTCATCATGTCTGCATTTCATATTCCTAACGCCTTTTCGTTGTTTTATACGAACGCCCAAACACACTTATATATTTTATAACCTCACCTTTTGTTTCTTCCATTTGCAATATGGTTTCCCTCTTGGACCCCTCTGGCGCACAGAAATTCACTCACGTCCTCCATTGTTGCCTACTGCAATGTGTAAATCGCAGTGAAGCTGGTTCGACAGTTACCGGTATTTCTGACTTTTTTCTCCCAAATAATTTTTTTTTTTTGTTCTGAGAAAAAAGTCAGAATTCTGAGATAAAGTCAGAATTCTGAGAAAAAAGTCAGAATTCTGAGATTAAAGTCAGAATTCTGAGATTAAAGTCAGAATTCTGAGATTAAAAGTCAGAATTCTGACTTTTTCTCCCAAAAAAAATAATGTTTTTTGTTCTGAGAAAAAAAGTCAGAATTCTGAGATTAAAAGTCAGAATTCTGATATTAAGTCAGAAGTCTGAGATTAAAGTCAGAATTCTGACTTTTTCTTAGAACAAAAAAAAATAATAATATTTTTCAAAATCCTCACAAAAAATTTTTTTATGTGGTTATGAATTCTTTATTAATTATGAATTTTAATAAAACATTTTTTTTGGAGGGATGCCTGAAGTTGATTACATATTATCAAAAGAATAATTCAATGTATATATAAAAGACAGTGCCATAGCTAAATGTGTTAGGTGACGTCTAAAGGTGTGTTTTGCTCCGCTCACCGGTACCCTCACAGCGGCAGAGCTGCAGGTGCTGATCTCTCTGCTCTCGTGTCCGGTTATACTTCACTCTCCGCGTTTATGTCCAAATCCATCAGATCTAGCTAGTTCTAGCCAGAGCCTAGAGAGATAAGAGTTACGACACTCTTTGATGTCACCAGCCAGCCGGTCACGTGTTTATGTATGCCGGGATAGTTCAAAACGCACTTCCGTTGCAAATGCTTCTCTATGGCAAAAAACAGCACAAACATGGTCAAAATAGTCATAGATTAAACCAACGCTGTTATTTTTTAAAGATTGCTTTCATATTTACATGATGTGGTTACACTTTGTATGGATTTGCACTATTTATAAAGTTCGTTATTTAACGATATTTTGAGGGGACAGTGTGGTAGCACAAGCAGGCTATGTTGCTGTCACTGCCAGGCAGTCACGTCCGTAGTATAGTTGCGCTGTCATGTTCTTCTATGGGACAGACAGACAGCAGCGATTGCGTTATTGAATGGTAAATATATATATAAAAAAAAACACACAACACCCAGTACTTTTTCAGCTGTAATTGCATTATTGCATACTTTTTATTGACAGTTTTGCATTTGGAGAGGCAGGGTGACAACGGAAAGCTTGGTAGCCTATTACTTAGATACGTTTTACATTTTTGGACGAACCCCGTGTTCATGTTAGCATGGTAGCATGATCATGTTAAGACTATGATATCATTTTACCACAACAGTGGATAAACAATTGATATATGTGTTTGAACAAGAACAACAGGAACAAAGTAAAAGGGACGAAAAATGTGTGAACAAGTATTAAGAACAGTGTATGGAAAAGTGATGTGATGTGGGATGGTGTGTTAGAACAAAACAAAGTAAAATGAATGAGAGGAGAACAAAGAGGGTTAGGGTTCAACAGAAAAAAGATGAATTCAGCCAAAAAACACAATTTTGATTAATCTAGTGTAAAACAAATCTTCAACACAGACCAAATGAGTGCCCTTGGACAACAAAACATCTGGTGGGGCAAAGAAACGATAATTCAATTGAGAGAGTGGGAGACTAAATGATTACTATGATAAATATTCAAACTATTTACAAAAACTATTTACAGAAGCTCCTGTTGAACCAGCAACAAAACAGGTTTGTCAACAATAACGAGGCCACTTTGCCAGCGGGAGGTGATCCAGCGACGAGACAATAAAGCAATTCATATTAGGTTCTGTTGAGACACTACAGAATAAAACCTTCCAAGCCATGACCTCTGCCTGAAATCAGGACCACTCATGCCCCTTTCACACCAGCGCTTTTTGAGCTCCGGCTTGGAGCTGGAGCCTGAAAAGCGCCGGTTTTATTCCTGTTCACCAAACCGCAGCTGCTCCTTGCTCTTAGCTCCGGAAATCGGATTCACTTCCAGCTCCAACAAATTGTCGGTCTAGAGGCAAGAGCTTCGGAGCTAAGAGGTGGCGTCGCATTACGTCTCTCTTACGTCGAGGCGTGCAGGAAACTAAACCCACCTCCCCTCGAACATGGGTCGACTGTCATGCCTGCCTACAAGCAGTAGTGCTTATAAAAACACCTTTATAAAGTCAGGCAACACTACCAGGCTTCGTGTGATTCTGTTTTATTTGTACCTTACTTTGACCATCCGTTCATTGTTATTGATCATTGGGTGGAAGAGGCAGAACGTTTTGTATTATAGCAGCTATCGGATGGAATCAATACATGGGCTGCACAGGTTGTCGTGTCCGACTATCACAAGTAGAATCATAATAAAAATACGCCGGTAAAATGTGCCTGTAGAAAACGGTTTATGCCACAATAGGATAGCAATAGCAAGTAGTCAGTTTAGCTTCGGTTGCTATGCTAACATCACCCATTTTATACCAGAGAAACTTTCATAACAGCGTTGTGATACCAAACAGCGTCAATTCAGACTGACACACATTCACTTAGGCTAAGGGGAACTGGGGATATGTATCAGCTGCTTGTGTGAGTCGGACAGTGAATACTTTAGAGCGGCCGCAGCAGTGTGAGCTAACCGGGAGCTAACGGAGGAGAATAAACTCCCGTGGAAGAGCAGCCAACACTGCAGCGGTCGGTAAATGTTGCAGAAACATATTAATAAACAATGAACCACGGCACTCTGGAGCAAAGCATAAGGTTGGAGAAGTCGTTATTCAATTTAATCTGGCTTCGTGTGATTAAAAGCAACACGATCATCGACCCGACGCAGTTCCCCGTTGTTGTTGTTGTGAGCGCCGTAATGCCGTTGGGGAGCAAATCAGCGATGTAAACGGTGACGTCATGACGCAGCAGCGGCAGCACCAGTCGGGTGCTGGGCGGTGTGAACAGAGCGGGAGCAGAAAAGGGAAACCGGAGCTGAACCAGAAAAGCTCCCGCTCGGAGCTAGAAAGGGAAAAGCGCTGGTGTGAAAGCCGCATCAGAGGAGAATGCAGCACATCAAACTGGAGTCAGGAGTGTGAATAACACATTTTGGCCAAAACAAATTGTTGCTTACCAATACAGTGACTGAACATTGGACACCAAAAAGTTTGACCTCATGTCGTCACGCAACACTGTTACTGCCCTAAGTCATTTCAAGATGGGGAATGATAAGGCCATCAGCTTCCTCCGGGACTCCATCCATCTGTTTCGGGGCCTGAAGATCGGTCCCAAGGCCAGCTGGAAACCAGTCCAGATAGGACTGGTGATGGCCACAACAACAATCCTGGAGGTCCAGCATGACCTGTTGAGACAAGGGCACAAATTTGTTCTCACAAGCCGCTTCACTCAAGACTGCCTGGAAAACACATTTTCGTCCATTCGTCTGAGGAAGTGTTTATTTAGTTAAAAATAAACACTTTGGATGCATGAAGGAATGAAGGATGAAGGAAGGATGAGCCTAAAAGGCTCATCCTTCATTCACTGCTGTAGAGTAGCCTATTCAGTAGGCTATTATTTGTTTAAGACTGAATAATACCTTTGAAGAACAATCATTAAACTAGTGTGTATATTACAATACAAAGGAATATATCCTAGTATGCCATCAAGAATTAAAAAGTAGCGCTAGGCTAGTTGTACAGTACAGATGAGTTAACACGGAACAGTACCAAAAAAAACAAAGTACAGTCAACATGTCACATAATTAAATGTTAGTATATCCCAAAATTCAATGAAATATTAAATGAAATATTTATCACAAACGCCATCTCATTTCTACTAGTGCTAGCACTTAAGTCATATCATACAGAAAAAGCCGACTAAGGATGGCTGACACGGTCAGGTTCAGCGGATAAAAACCAAAATAACAATAAAAACACATAATCAATCTAAATCCTGCTTGTTAGTTACCCAGCATCATTGATATATAAGCTGCTAGCGATTCATTACTGAAATCTTACCTTCAAAGCTGACGAAGTCGCGCTAGCTAACTAGCAGGCAATGCTAGCTAAATTGGTTGTAACAACCAAGATAAAATATAGATAATTACGCTGTGCATATACAAATGAAGACCAGTATAAGCATTATAAGGGCCTCTGATACAATATAGACAGTTGACAATTCAAAGAGTTCGATATTTCAGCAACTTACCTCTGGAACTAATCGACGCGCCGTAATGTAAGTGAATGAGGTCCAACGCCCAAATGACAATATTTTGAACTATTTCGATGTCCATAACCCCGGAAGTAGGCGCCGCCATTTTTTACAACGGAGGTCTATGGGAGTGTCGTAACTCTTATCTCTCTAGGGCTCTGGTTCTAGCTAATGATATGGCTGCTGCCCTCCCGTCCCTACAACGCAGATCACGCAGACTCAAACCTCATTTAGGCCCAAATGTGGCGCAAATGAGCTCCTCAGCAGGGCCGTTGCGAGGTTCCGGCGCTAACAGTTCATGAGCGTGCTCCCCCGCCCCCTGTCAACAACTCGCGACACATGAGTGGCCAGCCTAAAACACAATAAGCGTTGCTTGGCAACCAGTGTGTGGCGGCAAAGTACATAGACAATTAGACATTTGACAGGAGATATTTAGTTTTTCCGGTATTCAACATATTTTACCAGTCATAGTCCGGTAATTATTTACACTCTAAGAAGAGTCCTACACAACAGACATGGCGTCAAAAAAGGAGTAATGTGTGGAAATATTTCGACAGGTTAGTGAGTGCGATGTAGAGGTCAAACTATCCCGAATTAAAACTTATATATACATGCTATACCTTGCTATACCCGCACCACCTCCGTTCCAGCTGAGAGGGTCTTCTCTACAGCTGGCCTGATTGTGAATCGCCTCCGCACATGAAAGCTGTAGGCCTATAGCTGTCAAACTGTGATCACCAGTTCAATACATTTGACAAATTCGACTTGGTTTCTACACTTATTTGAACATGTATGTATTTCTAAAAAATTATTGTAAAAAAAAAAATTCCCAAAAAAAATTCTGAAAAATTTGTTTTAATAGGGTATGTACATTTTGGTTAACCGGTTAACCATTTTTTGGGGGGGTCGAATTCGAATATACATTTGCTTTTAAATTCCCATCCCTAATGACAATACGACAACCTCTGTCCTTAGACCCTCACATCGTACAAGGAAAAACTTCCGGAGAAAACCCACAGTTTAAAGGGAAACATGGGAGAAACCTCAGGGAGAGCAACAGAGGAGGGATCCCTCTCCCAGGACGGACAGACGTGCAATAGATGCCGTGTGTAAATCTAAGAGATAATACATTTACAACATAGGTAGTCCAAATGTTTGGAAATGCATGTGTGTATAATAAGAAGATGAATCCACGAGGATGTCAACAATCCTGTGGGAGCCATCAGGGAAGTAGTATGGTGAGAGTCTGGCAGGACCACAGAGACAGGTTCAGCCATGACTCGAAGTCCAGGACTCAGATCCAGTGCTCAGGATAGAGGATCCAGGACACACGACCACAGCAACAGGATTAGCCTCGACTCAGGATCCCGGCGTATATATGGACACAAAAAAGAGATTTGGGGGAAACTGGGTTAATCGGAACATGAGAGTACACAGGTACAAACAGCCAGAAAGACGGAGTAAGGTGCCCCCCCTGGCCCCCCAACAGTCCAAGCCTATAGCAGCTAAACTAACGTGTCTACATACATGCACTCCCTTAGGATAGGTTGAGGGAAAAGGGTAGCAAGTAAGAAGTAGGAAACAGAGGTGGAGAGGCACACACAGGGAAAAAGGTCCCCATTGGAACCTGAATTTGTCAGAGGTAGGAGTGGGTCAGTGACTACGTTCCACACTCCCAGGCCGGGCTAGGCGTTCTCTGCAACCTGTTACACTCTAAAAACGAATTCAGGCGACCTTTCACCTCCACTTAAATAAATGCATGGTTGCAGGATAAAAATGTGAGTTAATTGATTTAGATAAACATTTGAAGTTGCAAACATTAATTTATAAGTTGTGTTGACGTAATAATGTTGGTAATTACATCAACTTAATATTGTGTGTAATTTGAACTCTGATTTCTGCGTTAAGTGACTTAAAACGAAATTCAAGTTGTAGTAAGTAATGCAATTGGCTTGATAACTTAATTGTTCTACACCTTGAGTTAAGGATTTCAAGTCCACTCCCACTTAACATTCCTGGACAAGTTCCAACAGTTAAGACAAATAGAAATATACAAAGGACATTTTAAGGTGAGTGTCATCTCTTGTCATTCAAATACAGTAGATAGCCTTGTAGTTGCACTGTATAGGCAAATTGCTGTTTGACCAAAACTAGCAGCCTTTGAACTGTGAATAGTTCTGTGAGAGGATACAAAGTAGTAGAGGCTACTGTGAGAGTAAAAATACTTTGGTTACTATTGTGATATCGCTTTTTATTCAAAATGAATCTCGGTGAAGCAGATCAAGGACATGCTTCTTGAGGGAGGATCGTTATTTAGAGTTGTCATTGAAATGCAAGTTGTTGGCAGTCTCTCATTCAGAATATATTCATTTAGGTCATTTCTCTTTTTTTCCTTTTTCAAAAATAGCACAATACAATTGAAGTACGCAGAGAACTATAGCCATCTGCTGCCTTGTCGTGTACCTTGGAGAAAAGGAAGAGGACCTTTTCAAGGAGTTTAGCGGCGTAATTAAAAATCTTGAAATAAAATAAAATCCACGGGCACAGTGTAAAAACACAGGACAAAAGCACTGCTCTCTGTCAGCTACATTTTGAAGCATATTGCACTTTTGGCCACACCCCAATCAATAGTATCTTAGCAACGTTCAGCATGGATAGGTGTTGACAGCAATGGCATGGGAAAAGGATTGTGTAACATTTGAAAAGTGGCTTCTGCTCTTCACTTAACCAGTTCACATATCGTATGGAACCTGCTAAACAGATGAGAAGATACACTAAAGCTTGCACGGTTGTGATTGACAAAATCTGTCCACATGCATTTAAACACTAGGCAAAGTACTCAAAAGCACCTCTGTGTGTCTTCAGGACCACATTGCCATGACGACACACACATGCAGACTCAATAGGTGAAAACAATACCAGCGTTGCTTTAGCAGCTGGTAATAATGGCTCTGAATTAGTTAAGAGTGACAGTTTCAAAAGAATGCAATTACCTAATTCATTATCTCTTATGCGCTAACCTATTATTTAATGTGCTTCAAAAGGACATGAATATCACCTTCATCAGTGACCGGTCCACCCCAGGATCTGACCATACGATGGCAGCCATCGTGGTCCAGGGAAACAAATGAATGAGCAAGCATTCTGCGTTAAATGTGTTCACACTGTTTGAGATAATGACTGTCGGCAGTGTAAACATCTTTGTTACATCTTTGTTACATCTTTTGTGAAATGGATGTGTGTGATCTGCAGACTGGCGGCCATTGAGAGTTTGTTTCTGTAGTTTCACAAAGACTTTACAGATTTGACATATTTGGCACTGGTTTTAAATATGTAAAGGCCTCTAACTTCGTTGTGATGGCAGCATTTATTTGCTGTGTCCCCATGTCCCATGGTAATATGGCTAATGTGTTTATTTATTATTTGTGGGGCAATTTAAATTTGTGTTATTTATCTTTTTTTTCAAGATTGAAATGAAGCTCAGCGCAAGTTCTTTCAGGAAGACTGGGTGTATATACATTCACTCCGCAGCTGCATATAATCATCTCATCACAGGCGTTCTCTTTAACCTATTACATTTCACCTCATTCTCCAGCAGCCAATCACCGTGCTGCAGACAAACTATAAAATGGTTCTCCTCTCTCCTGCAGTCAGCTGTGATTTCAGGTGTTCATGCACCTTATCATATGGCATGTGTCAATAAATGTTCAAACAAAATGAATTATCTCCTGATTGAAACATCATGTGTTGAAATAAACAACTGCGGTTCAAAATAAAAAGTGAATTGCCTAATATTTTTGTTGTGGAATCATTTAATTTATTTCTTTAAAGGCAAAAACATGAAAAAGCTAAGAAAAAAAACTATTGAATACAATATATTTGGAGCAACTTAATTTATAAATGGTTGTCAACTTAAAAACTTGTATCCCGAATGAGGGTAATTAATTACATACAACTTAAAATTCCTTTTAAATCATGTGGTAAAACTAGCCGGAACAACTTGATCTTTTGAGTAATCAACTTCAAAACTTGTGTTTATGCTACCAATTATTAAGTAAGTGGTAATTAAAAACACCTCTGATTGTAGTGGAAAAGCCTTTTCCCCTAACTCAAATAACTTTGTTGCTTTAAGACAATTTCATTAGAAGTTGTCTTAACTCAATAAACATCGATGCAAACTGTTGCATTGATTTTCTTTGTTGAGCCAAGGCATTTGTTTTTAGAGTGTACCCTCTAGTATCAACACAAAACTATTAGAAAGAAAATATGCCGAACAACCACACAGACTAAAGACCAAACGTGTTGTTCTTTGAGTAACAATCATTTATAACCAGTGGTTGAAGAATACTCAGATTTCTACATTTTAAAAAGGTACTTTGTTACTGCTAAAAGTCCTGCATTCAAAATCTTACCAAAGTAAAAGTACAAATGTATCGTCATTAAGTTAGACTTAAAGAGCAACTTCCAGGTTAAAGACACCTGTGAATAAATGTGTAGGACAATGATGTCTCCACTAAATATACACTACAGAGACATCTGTTTTTGTAAGACATTTTTACTTCCGCATCAAAAAAGCCTCCCCACGTGACCTCCCGCGTGTGACGTAACAAAGGGGAAACAAGGGAGAGAGCGGCCGGTGTAACGTATTAATAAACATGGATCCCAATGCTAATTTCGACACAGAAGAAGTTGAACATGTATATTCGAATGCATATGACAGACCACAACCTTATAATTATGAGCCTGCTAGGCGTCCAAGAGACCAGGAGCAGCCAAGGATTAGAAGAAATAACGGCCATCGGAGAGAAATTGAGCTGTGGTGTGAGGAGAATCAGTGGAGAACAGGGCAGCTGTCTTGGTGAGTGATCGGCGTTAGTTACAGAATGTTAGCTAACGTCACATCACAACATTGTAAAGTTAGCTATCATATATCAGGCTATAACTAAAGTAGCATTGATAATATAGTAACGTTACTGGCAGGACTGTTGATACTGATCCATAACAGAAACTAATGCGCAAGTATCAGCCATATCTCGCGTTACCTAATGCAAATCCACACTACCTTACGGTGCTGTAGCCTACCGGAGGGGAGAGAGAGAGCAGGGAAGGGGCAGCTATCTTGGTGAGTGATCAGCGTTAGCTACAGAATGTTAGCTAACGTCACATCACAACATTGTAAAGTTAGCTATCATATATCAGGCTATAACTTTTTTTTTTTTAATTCTTTTTTTTTTAAATTCTTTATTCTACTAAAATCATAAAAAAAACAAACGTATAATTCATACACACAAATGAACAAAATTAGTAGAAGCGGGAGGGCTGAAGCATAGCTTATGGGGAGTAGCTCTCCCGCACAAACACAATACTGCACCATGATTACAAATGGTGAAATACAATGTAAAAATACCAGCTCACTAAAACACAACTGCTCAACGCAACTACTAATTATTCCCGCGGTCAGAGAGCGGAGATGTGTCCCCTTTGTGATGTAATATGATGCGTTTGACGTATGACCTTTAAAAAAAAAAAAGCCGTTTTTAAGAGCAGAGCTCAAAATTGCTCCTTTCCCTCTGAATTCCTGCTCTTATGTCTCGTAAAACATATCAAATCCTGCATTCACAAGCAAGTTTAAGCATAAATGTAGAAAAAAAGAATCCCTTCAAGTTGCTCTTTAAAGGTCCCATGTCATGCTTTTCTTGTTATTACCCGTCCCCTTGTGTGTTATGTAGCTTTTTCTGCATGTAAACGGTCTGTAGAGTCACAAATCCTCAAAGTACACCCTGTAGCGAGTAAAACTCTAACACAGAAAAGACCTGTCCAGAACGCCTCGTTGGAGATTTCTATTTTTCCATTGTTTACTTCGTATTTCGGGTATAGTGACGTAACGTAACGGTAGATTGGTCCAAATGAACCAATCTACGGAGCTGTTACGTTTGGACCAATCCGCGGACTTCCTCACACACACACATACACACACTCGGCGGGATGTTGCGATGCTCGCTGCTGCGAGGAGCGGGACACTGTGAGCTGGCTCACTGGTGTGGGGTCGGCGAGACAGCGAGACACCGCGGAACTTAGCCTGGGCACACACACAAACTCCCAGCCAGGCTGCGGGTGTGTGTGTGCCCAGGCTGAGTTCCGCGGTGTCTCGCTGGCCGTTTCTCAATCTCGAGGATACTGGCTTCCAAGCCAATATCTCAAGGATGCTACGTCATCGAGTCCCGCCGAAGGACTGTTCCAATCTCCAGCATACTTGGAATTCCACCGAGGCCACGTCCTTGGTTTGGGGGAAATTTTGAGGCTCCACATGGGTAGACTTCGCATCCTTAAAATCCCCACAATGCTTAGCGCACGGACCAATTTCAAAAACCCTTGCGGAGAATGGCTGAACCGACGCAGCACACATTTAAATGTAGGCCTAAGTATGTAGTGGCGTAGAACATGTGTTGGTAAATATGTTACTTTGTTACATTTGTTTGTTATCACCAGTGTTGGGTGTAACGCGTTACAAAAGTAACAGAGTTACAGTAATATATTACTTTTTGCTGTAACGAAGTAATGTAACGCATTACTAATGAAATGTGGGTAATATATTACCCGTTACAATGCTCAGTAACACAGACAGTTACAACACATTTTAACCCGAAATGAAATGGTGTTTAGTTTAACGTAGCAAGACATTCCGACACCAGACAAATTGTGCGGGTAGATTAGTAAACCTGGTGTGTTTACCCTTCAGGCTTCGCGTCGGGATCTTCGGGGGAGTTGAATGTTATGCAAAAAAGACAACGGAGCGAAAAATACAAACAACAAATTGTGTCAGGTGCGCGGACCTGCTCCGCTGCACGTGCATCATTTCCAAAGTGCTTCCACAGCAGTGACACACATCTGTGGATAATCATTTATACGAAAATGGTTAAAGCAACCATCACTAAACGCCAGCAACACTGCATCTACTGCAGACAGTAGCAACAGGTCGGATGGGGACATCACGTTACCCTCCGTTGTGGACACTAGCTTACTCCCGCCTGACTCGCCGCCCTCGCCCGCCTTCACCACGAATGGCTACAAAAATATCTCATATCCCAAGCTTATCAACAAGCTGATGTTGCAGCTGAAATGTTCTCCAGGTCACAAAGCCAACCTCACATGATGATGTGATCCAGTTTTCAAGCACAGTAAATATTCTCTTCCCAGAGTATATGATGGGACCAAAGTGATGATTTAGTACATGGTTTTAATAATACTTTTGCTTTTCAATGTTTGCCATTTCAAACCATGAGCTGGTTCAAATAATATTTGCCTTGATTTACAATATGTTCTCCTTTGTTTTATCAGTACAGCTTTGAAGCTTTTGTGCTTTATAGTTTCATAGTCCATTTTGGACTATATGAAATATTTCAGGATTGCACTTTTAACACACTTGAAATGTTCTCACTTGCTTGGTTTCAAGACATAGCAAATGTCATAATCTGTTCATTGGGAACCATCAATGCTATTTTTCATTGCTGTTGCCGGCCACTATTGTTCACGTAAACCTACTACTGCTGCGCCCCCTGTAATCTCAGATCCACCCTGAGTCATTTTGTTCTGGAACCGGGCCTGTACACGGCCATATACTAAACACACTACAGAGCCCATTCCGTGTCCTGTTATTGTTTACTTCCTGTCTGCCTTCTTCTGGTGATTTATCTGACGTCCAGTGCTCCGTCTTTTAACCTCTTTTCCTTTCTCTTGATCCTCCTTAGCAACCTTCATCATAGTCCTTGACAGTGGTCTGTACTGGATTAACAACGTGTCACATGTTAAGAATTTACAATCAGAATCAAGTATTCAACTAAGATGGACTTTTATTAATCCCTCGTGTGGAAATTGTTTCTCTGCATTTGACCCATCCTAGTGTTAGGAGCAGTGTGCTGCCATTTTGAACGGCGCCCGGGGAGCAGTGTGGGGAACGGTACCTTGCTCAGGGACACCTCGGTAGCACTTGGTCTTTCCTGGACTTGAACTGGTGACCTTCCAGTTGCCAAGCCAAGTCCCTATCGACTTCACCACCACCGCCCCTGAGCCGTGTAATACAAGTTGTTAGTAGCGTTAAGGGCCTACACAGTTGTTATGCTATACCACATTGCCCTTCACTGGATGTATAATGAGCTGCACTAAACTACATTTTAGCATTTAAAATACCTAGCCATTATTTTGCGGTTATTTTGGTGAAAGTAACTCAAAAGTAATTAAAGTAGTGTAACTCATTACATTTCAGAGACAGTAATATTGTAATGTAACTTATTACTTTCAAAAGAGAGTAATAAGTAATATGTAATATATTACATTTTGGAAGTAACTTGCCCAACACTGGTTATCACCAAACATGTGTTCCGTGAAAGTAAAGCAAGTTCATAATTAGATAGACATCATGAGGTATTTATTTTCGGTACAGTTTATGTTGAAACCGTTAGATAGAGTGGCACACTTGTTAGCCTGTTCCATTCTTCTTCGTTTTCCGAAGCCGTGGCTTGGAAGCATACTTGCTTAGTTTCTGAAGGAAGTGACTTGGAAGTACGCGACTACCAAGCCAGCATCCTCGTGATTGAGAAACACCCACAGTCTCGCAGACGGCCACTGGGCTCACAGGGAGAGGGGGGCAGGAGCTCTAACAAGCCGTTTAGGACAGAGTGAATACACATACTATACAGAGATGCTGTTTGAGCAACCAATGTGAGTTTGGAAAATTGCACAATATACATTTATTTTAGTAGACCTCAACAATGGAATTATGATCAGTAGAAATGGCCATGACATGGGACCTTTAACGGAAGGCTCCAGTCATTAGATAGTTAATACAAACTTCAGTATTTAGTGAAACATTATGTTTAAACCATACCCTGAAGAAATCAGCGATATTCCCCGGTAAATAATAATTTTATAGGTCTTTTTTATCAAAACCTGTATATTCCGTCAGGCAGCTGCCATTTTGGCCATTTTTAGTTGTCACATGATCCGAAAAACTAGGTAGTGACGTCATCTATGCGTTCACTTTGTAAACACACGAACAGCTCATTCGACGAAAACATGGCGGAGTAAGATAAGATAAGATAAGATGAACCTTTATTAATCCCCGAGGGGAAATTCAGTTGTACAAAGCAGCAACAGGGTAAGCGTGAAAAAAACAGTACAGCAAAGATTCACACAGATCAATAAAATCTAAAATATTTGAGTTCGGACTCGTCAGCCGAGGAAGAAGTTTAGAAAAATAAAGTCCTAAAATATATAGGTATTCATTCCATCCAAATACAACTGTAAAAAAAATAAAAAACATACTCTGTTATCCTCTTAGGCCCCACGGACCCGGTTCCGGGGCCGAAATCGCGTCATTTGCAGGAAACAATGTCTAAGGAACCTTAATATTTAATAAACTATGAATATTGTATATCCATAAAACACACAATGCTAACAGTGAGCCTCTGAATTAGCCCCGAGCGAAAAATGCTAACCTATTACTGCACCGAAAATCACTCCTAGCTCCCTTATTACTTATCCTAGCTGCACATCCAACACATCATTTATGATCGTAAAGACACAGAATCTAACGGTGCTCACCTCAACACTGAAATATACAAACTCGCGACGTTATCAACAAAAACGTACATCAAAACAAGTGGCGCTAGGTACTAACATGCGCTAGGCTAACATGGCTTACCTTCGTCTTTGTCTGGTCTAAACTGGTCTTCAATGGCATTACAACGATAAAAACGATGATGTAGTTAATCCATAGATTAATATCCAATGTGGCTGTGTCCCCTTTGAAATGTTCTGATAATCTATAAGCAATAAAACTGCAATTCCGTTATCTGCTGTCCGCTCTGTGCTCCGTGCGCTCTGGGTCCTGCAATTCCTGCTTCCTTACGTAGTAAACAATAAGTAAAGTCTGCTGCGTAAGGTGCTTATGCTGGCTGGCATTGGCAGTGCACTGCATCCCCATTAAGTAATGGTTGATTAATAAATCCCATTTTATGTTTCATCATACTCTCAGAGTAGTCATCCGGAAACTTGAAATGTTCGCTGCATACATGCGCCTGTGGATCTTTCGGTTCGGGCCGAGCACATTTCGCTAGCCACTGCCTCCGAACGTACTTCCTACGCTTACCCGTTGGTAATAGATGGAACCGAGCATTCCGTGGATTGTTCCTATCCGGATTGTGGCAATGTTTCGCGATACAATGAGGCATATTTCAATAGAATTGTGAGAGTAACTAGAGTAAACAACATGAACAAAGCACATACGTCAATTTGTCCTCGACACCAAACGCATAGTTCACGTCACTTCCGGTAAAATAAGTCATGTGACTCATCAAAATGGCGCCGCCCACAGGGTTGATGTTATTTCGGTAATTAATCAGCTTAAAATCACTGATAACGTCATCGGATTAAAAAAAAAAAAAAAAAGACTGGCAGAGACTGGTCTGTTTTATCGGATGATAATTATTTAAAAATGCGTGTCATGAGGATTGCCTCCCTTTAAGTATTAGTAGTAGGCCTATACGTTTTTCTTATGCGTAATGGCCCATTTCAGAATCGCATACTCTTTATGTATAAAGAGGCCATTTATAGGTACACCTTGCTAGTACTGGGTTGGACCCCCTTATGCCTTCAGAACTGCCTTAATTCTTAAATCTGTCGTTCCACCACATCCCAAAGGTGTTCTATTGAATTTAGATTTGGTGATTGTGGAGGCCATTTGAGTACAGTCAACCCATCGGCATGTTCAAGTAACCAGTTTGAGATTATTTGAGCTTTGTGACATGGAGCGTTATCCTGCTGGAAGTAGCCATCAGAAGTGTGGTCATAAAGGGATGGACATGGTCAGAAACAATACTCAGCTAGGCTGTGGTGTTTAAAAGATTCTTGATTGGTAAGGGGCCTAAAGTATGCCAAGAAAAAATATCCCCCACACCAGCCTGAACCGTTGATACAAGGCAGGATGGATCCATGCTCTCATGTTGTTAACGCCAAGTTCTGACACTGCCGTCCAGATGTCGCAGCAGAAATCGAGACTCAGAATAGGCAACATTTGTTAAATCTTCTATTGTCCAGCTTGGGTGAGCCCGTGCAAATTGTAGCCTCAGTTTCCTGTTCTTAGCTGACAGGAGGGGCAACCGGTGGGGTCTCTGCTGCTGTAGCCCATCTGCTTCAGGGTTCCACGTATTGTGCACTCAGAGAGGGTCTTCTGCAGACCTTGATTGTATCGAGTGGTTATTGGAGTTGTTGTCTTTCTATCATCTTGAACCAGTCTGGCCTTTCTCCTCTGACCTCTGGCATCAACAAGGCATTTTCTCCCAGAGAACTGCTGCTCACTGGATATTTTTCCTTTTTCGTACCATTCCCTGTACACGAGATGGTTGTGCGTCAAAATCCCAGTAGATCAGCAAGTTCCGAAATACTCAGACTAGCCTGTCTGGCACCAACAAACATGCCACGTTCAAAGTCACTTCAATCCCCTTTCTTCCCCTTTCTGATGTTCTGTTTGAGCTTCTCCAGGTCGTCTTGACCATGTCTACATGCCTCAATACATTGAGTTGCTGCCATGTGATTGGCTGATTAGATATTTGCGTCCAGTGAGTGTATATATTGAGTTACTGGGTTACTATTATGATTATTGATGTGTTTTTATGACAGTGAGCTAATTTAAATACTTCATATACTGCTGCAGGATATCTTAAACTATAAATGTATGTCAAAGTGTATTTAATAATTGTTTTATATTTTGTATTAGCTAATACTCTAAATCTAAAAACTGTCAAATAAATGAAGTGGAGTAAAAAGTAAAATATTGGCTTCTAAATCGAAGTGGAGTAGATTTATAAAGTACTAAGTAGCATAAACTGAAAATACGTAAAGTACAAGCACCTCAAAATTGTACTTAAGTACTGTACTTGAGTAAATGTACTTTGTTACTATCCACCACTGTTAATAACACTGAATGAACTATGTATTTAGAGCTTAAAATCAGTATCTCTGTGAAAAATATAAATGTTTACTTTGATATTACTTTCAAATGTCCGCCTTACTTAAGACATTCCATCGTGTGTCCCATCGCCCCAGGTATCTAGACTCCCGTTGCTCAAATACAAAATGTTTGATAGAAAATGGGATCTCTGGATGTCATGAGTTAGTTTTTAAAATGTACCAGTATTTTTGTAAACTGGAATGAGAGTTTAACATCTTAACACCATCCCCCATCCGCTGAACAACTCACGTCTTTCATACCCGTATCCTCTCCCTCCCTTTCTATTCTTATCCAAACGGAGAGCTCGTGGAACATGTTTATGTATGCAGATCCACCCAGGTCAGGGGCAAAATAATAATCTACCCTCATTACCCACATCTAACACACACTTTAGACCCTTGTATGTGTTGTCAACGAACGTTCAATGGAAAGGATTAAACCCCTCTTTCATCCCCTTCTTACGAGTTTTGTGTTGATTCTACGGGTCGTCAAATCCAGCTGGGAGTCCTCAGTTTGCTCATAACCACTCCCTGTGTTATGACACAAGCAAAGTACAGACTGAGGAATCAAACTGTTGAATTACTTTGAAGATCAGCCGCTATTATTCCTCAAGTACCCACATTGTTCTACGCTTGAATTAGTGCACCTGAATCCACTAATCGATGGTTGTTGGTTCTATGTGCACATGAATGGCATGTGAGGGCTGTTAAGTGATGTTTGAGTGTTTCCTCAGGAGCGGCTGCCGGCGGCTCAGCGGACCGGAGGCCTGTGTAGGGGTCGTGAATCCATCATGAGTTAATTTGCAAGCCGTCTCACTCAATGTCAAAAACTGTCCAGTGTAGAAGAAATGTAGGAAAAAAAACAAATGGGATGTTTTAAAAGCGCGGTCGTATTACTAGGTACTGTTCTCTTTCATTGGTGGGTGATGTATGGTTTGTAGCCTTAATGCTGCTAGGCTAGCATGTTTACTTATGTTTTTAGAGTTTATAGTGTGTCCTTTATGTCTTTTAGAGCAAGTTGGTCCCCCTTAACATGCAGGATTATCGGCTGGCTCATATTACAGTGTTTGGCTGCCGGGAGGAAGGTAGGAGGTCATAAGCAGTTGAAAGAGTCAAGCAACGTCTTTGAAACGGATCTGCCACCTGGGTAGGCGAAGGTCTAGCAGGACAGTGAGTGAGTTTGTTAATGATAAACAGCAAAACATTTCTGTTTTAATTGAAGAAATTCATGTTTTACCATAATGAGGGGGAAAGCCTTGGGACTTCGGTCTAATCTTTAGACTAATTGTATCTCAGAGAAACCTCCCAACAGGACGTTTGATAAAGTGTATCTCACATTCGAACAAATATTTATCCATAAACAAGTGTTGAAAAGGGAGTATGGTCCTAACAAGTTCTGCACCAGTCTCTCCACTGAATGTAGACAATGTTGTTATCTACCCCAACATCCTGCCCTATGACCGCAAATGAACTGACACTGTCATGTTGAATCAATGGAGCGTTAATTAGAGGAACAAATAAAATGTTTTCCTTTCAACAACCAATTATTCAGAAACACTATGAAGCAACTAAGTCAAATTGGACTGAAAGCTTTTTGTTTTTTTAGATTAGTGTGCCGTCATAAGAACGACATGGCACCTTTACATCACATAATTGCAAATGTGAATTCTTTACACTGTTACACCTTTTCAGTGTTCAATGCCTTATGAACCAAACTGCCACTGTCCACAACAACCCATTATTGTTATAGTGAAGTATAGGCAGCTAAAATTACTTTAGAAAAACGTTGTTAGTGAAAAGAAGCCAAGTTTAGAGTGCTTCATTAGCAGAATGGTTTAGTGCCTGTCATTTATCTGCAATGTCCCCAACCCTTAGATGCATAAGTGGGTCTTTTTGGACCCGGTGAGGTGGTATTCTTGAAGTATTTTTGTAATTAACATTTTTTATCATTTCATATTCCAGCTATTCCTCAAAAAACATGTTTTGAATATCATGCCATTCAAATGTTTTATTTAAATGTTATACATTTTAAGAAATTGTAGTTTTTGTATTACTACCCCAAGCTTCCATAAGTGGGTAAAAAATGCATGCATTTTCTATTGGATCCTATGGGAACCTTTGATTCTTATCACCTGTGGCTGTCAGGAATACATTCACTGTCAGAAGTGACACCTCTCAGGAAGATTATTTTACACAGCAAGATCTGAGGCCTGTACTACGAAGCTGGTTCAACCTAACCTGGATATGTTTGAGTTAGCTGGTTGGCCTAATCCAAAACATACGCTCTCTCGCTAAACTGTACTACGACGCGGGTTATCAAGTGGATCGCTCAAGCCTAGTTAGTTAGGTGCACGTTCACATGAAAGGGGTGGTATTTGGAGCATTCGACCAATCACAAACATGGACAAGCGTACTGACAGTGCAGCGCGTCATACTTCCTGAACAACTATAATATTAGACATATGAAGAAGTTCAACTTTAAACATCCATGACTTAAACACTTTATCCAGGATCAAAGCCACATAGCTGCACCTGCAAGGTGAATACAGCTGGTAAAAGAAAAAGTGTTTGAATGCGTACATTAACAGGTTTATGATATCACTGCCCCGTCTAAGACACGATCTGACTTTAATTACATTTGACTCGAGTGTTTCGTCAACTTAATGTCTTAAAATAATACTTCTGCATACAGTATGTGACACTGTGAGTGTTGCAGGGCCAGATACGGCTCAGCTAACTCAGATAAGGAAATATATGATACATTATGATGTGATATGCCGTGGACTATACTGTTACTTTGATCCGGTTACTTATGTTGTGGCAGATATTTAATTAAGCTTTCTTAACGCTAATGTTATAATAGTCAGATTGCTCTGAAGATGGGAGGTGATATTCTATTAAAGGTGGGATAGGTACGTTTCAGAAACCGGCTCGAGTGCACTAAAATTTGAAAGTACACGGCCGAAAATAATCCGCCCCTTCCTTCAAACTTCCTTACAGAGCACCTCCTCCAACACACATGAACGCGCACATGACGTCAGCAGACTGGTGAAAGTGGCCTCTGTCACACTCCTAGGTTTATGTCACGGTTTTAGTGTTGTCTGTCTGGTTATGGGTTTTGTAAGTCTGTTCATTCGGTGTTTTGTCTTCCTCCTTGTGTTTTGTCTGGTCCTCCTCCCTGTCGTTAGTTTCCCTGGTGTGTCTGATTGTCTCATTGTGTTCACCTGTTGTCCTTGTGTTTCTCCCTCCCCTGCCCTCTGTGTCTTGTCCTGTGATTACCCTTCTGTGTATTTAGTCTAGTCTTCCCATGTGTTCCATGTCGGTCCATTGTTTTCCCTTCATGTTATTCCACGGTCCATGTTCCTTGTGCCGCTCGTTTATTTTTGGATATTTTGGATACTGCGTTTTGACACAGCTTTTATAATTTAATAAAGCTCGCTTTTTGTTAAATTTTGCATTTGGGTCCTACCTTTTCCACGCATCCTGACAGAATGGACTGACCAACAATGGACCCAGCGGATTTTTATGATTTTGAGTTGGATCTGTTCGATCTAGATTTTTCCCTACAGTGTTATCATGCCGAGTGGAATGGAACCTCTTCTAGAAAGGACAAAGAGGCTATCCTCAAGAAGGCACGAATGGAGGTGGCCGAAATGCCTTGGTTGAGGAGTTCGTTGCCTGAGTGGTTACAACTTTTCACAAGTTGTCCTGAGGACTGGTCCGAAGCTTCTAACCCTTTCCTCGGATCCGACTACGGTCCTGTTGGAGGTCCACGTAGTCTCCAAAAAGCCTCTAGGAGACGCAGGGCCAGGATTCCAGCCCATGCTCCAACAGCCATGATCCCGGCTTCAGTTCCGGTTTACACAGCCCTGGATCCATGCACCAGTACCGGTCTGCAGAGCTATGATTCCTTGCTCGATTACCTGGCCCACACAGCCATGGTCCAGGCCTCTGTTCCGGTTCCAGCGGCTCCAGCTCCAGCCTCAGACCTTTTCTCAGGAACCCGTCTGGCATTTGGAGGTCCACGGAGCTTCCAAAAGGTCTCTGGAAGATGCAAGGCCAGGATTCCAGCTTCAGCTTCCCGGCTTCAGTACCGGCCCTAGTAGCCATGGTCTCGGCTTCAGTACCGGCCCCAGTAGCCATGGTCCCGACTCCAGTTTCGGCTCCAGGACTGGCTTACCGGCCGACGCCAGCTCCCGAGTCCTGTCGGCGTACAGGCCGACTCCAGCACCTTGTCTCCTGTTGGCTCTCCAGCCGACGCCAGCTCCCAGAGTCCTGTCGACGTACCGGCCAACGCCAGCTCCCCGAGTCCTGTCGGCGTACCGGCCTACTCCAGCACCTCGTCTCTTGTTGGCTCCTCAGCCGACGCCAGCTCCCCGTGTCCTGTCGGCGTACCGACCGACACAAGTTCCCTCTCAAGTCCCCTCTCAAGTCCCCTCTCAAGTCTCCTCTCAAGTTCCTACCCGAGTCCCCTCTCAAGTTTCCTCTCTAGTCTCCTCTCGAGTTCCCTCTCAAGTCCCCTCTCAGGTCCCATCTCGAGTCTCTTCTCGAGTCCTCTCTCAAGTCCCCTCTCAAGTTTCTACCCGAGTCCCCTCTCAAGTCACCTCTCAAGTCTCCTCTCGAGTCCCCTCTCCAGTCTCCTCTCGAGTCTCTTCTCGAGTCCCCTCTCAAGTCTCCTCTCAGGTCCCCTCTCGAGTCTCTTCTCGAGTCACCTCTCGAGTCCCCTCTCCAGTCACCTCTCGAGTTCTCTCTCAAGTCCCCTCTCGAGTTCCCTCTCGAGATCCCTCTCAAGTCACCTCAAGTCAACTCTCAAGTTTCCTCTCGAGTTCCCTCTCTCGAGTCCCCACTCAAGTCCCAACTCAAGTGCCGTTGGAGGTTCCGCTGGGGGTCCTGCCAACTCCATGTCCTGTCCCGTTGGGGGCCCTGCCGACTACTCTTCTGCCGGGGGTCCTGCCAACCCTGTGTCCTGTTCCTCTGGGGGTCCCGCCGACAACTCTTCTGCCGGGGGTCAAGCCAATCCTATATCCTATTCCTCTGGGGGTCCCGCCGACAACTCTTATGCCGGGGGTTCTGCCAACCCCTTGTCCTGTCCCGTTGGGGGCCCTGCCGACTACTCTTCTGCCGGGGGTCCTGCCAACCCTATGTCCTGTCCCGTTGGGGGTCCCGCCGACTACTCTCCTGCCGGGGGTCCTGCCAACCCTATGTCCTGTCCCGTTGGGGGTACCGCCGACTACTCTTCTGCCGGGGGTCCTGCCAACCCTATGTCCTGTGCCGTCTGAGGTCCCGCCGACTATTCTCCTGCCGGGGGTCCTGCCAACCCTATGTCCTGTCCCGTTGGGGGTTCCGCCAACTACTCTCCTGCCGGGGGTCCTACCAATCCTATGTCCTGTTCCTCTGGGGGTCCCGCCGACAACTCTTCTGCCGGGGGTCCTGCCAATTCTATGTCCTATTCCTCTGGGGGTTCCGCCGACAACTCTTCTGCCGGGGGTCCTGCCAACCCCTTGTCCTGTTCCATTGGAGGCCCCGCTATCACCTGTCTCGCCGGGGGTCCTGCCAACTCCTGGTCCTCTTCCGTGGGGGATCCTACCGAAGCCTGTCCCACCGGCTCCGGTTCCTGTTCTGCCGACACCGGGTTCTGCCCGGCCTCCGGAGCTGTCTGGTCTTCGCCCTCGAGCCCGGTCCCCTGAGTGCCGTGGTCTTCGCCCTCGGGCCCGGCCCCCTGACTCTTCCTGCCGCTGCCTTCGCCCTCATGCTCGGCCCCCTGAGTTTGCCCGCTGTGGCCTTCGCCCCTCCATGGTCTCTGCCTTTCCCCCGGGCCGTCCGCCCGAGACCCCCTCCTTGGTCTCTGCCTTGCCCCCGGGCCTTCTGCCCGAGACCCCCTCCTTGGTCTCTGCCTTGCCCCCGGGCCGTCCGCCCGAGACCCGTCCTCCAGACCCCCTCCACCCACCCTGCTGGACTTTGTTTTTTGGGACGTCTGAGATCCGTCCCTTGAGGGGGGGGTTCTGTCACACTCCTAGGTTTATGTCACGGTTTTAGTGTTGTCTGTCTGGTTATGGGTTTTGTAAGTCTGTTCATTCGGTGTTTTGTCTGGTCCTCCTCCCTGTCGTTAGTTTCACTGGTGTGTCTGATTGTCTCATTGTGTTCACCTGTTGCCCTTGTGTTTCTCCCTCCCCTGCCCAGCTGTGTCTTGTCCTGTGATTACCCTTCTGTGTATTTAGTCTTCCCCTGTGTTCCATGTCGGTCCATTGTTTTCCCTCCATGTTATTCCACGGTCCATGTTCCTTGTGCTGCTCGATTATTTTTGGATATTTTGGATACTGCCTTTTGACACAGCTTTTATTATTTAATAAAGCTCGCTTTTTTGTTAAATTCTGCATTTGGGTCCTACCTTTTCCACGCATCCTGACAGCCGCCTGTTGCTGGCGAGTCATTGAAGTACTGCTGCAATGCACGCCCAATGACGGCACGCCCAATGAGGGCACGAGATATATTTGTGCTTGCACGAGATGGAAGTGCTGACAGACAGGGCGGCAATCCAATCGATTGGTTGTACTTTTTACAGTACTACAGCTTCCACAGATGCCATTTTTTTGGGATTTTTTGTCAAAGCACTTAATATATTCATTGCTATCGGGATGTTAAGAGCATAACAAAAAGTGTATCTCGAGCCGGTTTCTGAAACTTACCTACCCCACCTTTGATGTTCACGTTCACACAGTCGGTGATTTTTGCCGGCTGTCTTTCCTGCAATCATGGCCGTATCTACCATTGAGGTCACCGAGGTCCGGACCTCGGTAATATTTTCCGAGCTGTGTATAACAAAACTTGTGAAATAATTTCACTAAACGGGGTTCTTTGTAGTAAAATGTAAGTACACTTCCATTTACTGACCATGGGGGCCCTGCATAACTACGTAGTCTCGATTAAAGCAAACAGAAGAAGACGACATTATCAACAAACCACCGCAGCCCGGGCTTGTATCGTTGCAGCGGAGGATTGATGAGGTATCTAGAGATCTGAGTCCAGCGGGCTTCTTGTGTTTCTGTTCCTCAGAGGACATCATAGGACCAGCAGATCTTGTGTGGACGTCCGACAACATGCACACTAACTTATATTGCAGCTATAGGCTATACTTTGGTTTAAATTGCGTGAATAAACTAGCTAGAGAGCTAAAGTTAATTACATCCATCCAATGTCAGAAGGATTACCTTTTAACAAACGTTGTAATGCTTTTCTTTCATTTCAATTTGAGTAAAACATTGGAGATATAACATTGTATTGTTTTATTTTTACACTGACTCAGATATAATGAGAAGACTACGTCAGTTGAAGCTCAGCTTTGGTAAGGAAGAGACAGGACAGGCAGAAAGAGAGAGAGAGAGAGAAAGTGATGGAAGTCAGGGAGGAACTGCAGGTACAGTCACACAAAAGAATGTAGTCTTAATATCCCCATCTATGTATCTATCTATCTATATAACAATTGTCTTCATTTATAGACAATAGGCATAATTTTAAAACAACATATCTATTGCCGTTATGATGTCATAATAACATACAATTGTATAAAACACCATTTGCTTACATCTTTGTTCTCTTTTGAGAATCAAACAAAACAGATTTAAATAAATAAAAAGAATGCAAACAAACAAGTGAAATGAACTAAATTGCTGAATTGCTTTTAATTCACTGGCAGGAGCGACAAGTGAAGAGGAGCAAACATTTAACAACGAGGGAGAGATAGAACAAAGAGAAAGAGTAGAGGACAGAGAGAGTAATGAACAGGAAGAAGACAGAGAGACTAAAGAAGATGGAAGAGAGGGGGCAGGTTATGGAAAGGAGAGAGACATGGAAATGGAGACTGAGGGAAATAGCACAGGAGACACAATACCAATAGAGTAGATCAGGCCGGAAGAGAGGTGGCAGGAATAGATGAGAGAGAGATGATAACGGTCAAAGAGAGACAATTCTACATGAATTTGATCCAGCCAAGTATACAAATAAAGCACTAACTGATGAAGAAAAGTACTGCCTTCTCAAAAATAAGTGATTCAAACATGAACATAATTACCCCAAAACAAAGTTTGGTGAAAACCAATTACGCTATAACATGAAGTGGGAGGAGAAATATCCTTGGCTAAGATATTCTCTTTCAGAAGATTCCACCTATTGTATGTCATTTAGTAAAAAACAAAAAAACACAATCTTCATAAATGACGGATTTCGAGACTGGAAAAATGCCATTGGAGAGAAGCGGGGCATCATTTCTAACCACAGTTGTAGTCCAGCACACCTACATGCCTCGGAGCTGGCTGAACATTTTATGTCAGTAGCCAGTAGGGCATCAGAAAAGCATTAATTATGTTCTGAGTGATGCATATGCAGAGAAGGTTGGAATGAATCGCAAAGCTCTATTTTCCATTATTGATGTTGTCATTAATCTGTCAAAGAGGAACATAGCACTGCGTGGTGGTAACTGGACAGGAGAAAGTGAAGATGGCAACTTTAATCATTTCCTCACCTGGAAGTCTGCATTTGATCCCACACTGAAACATCACCTTGAGACAGCAGCAAAACATGCCAAATACATTTGTCCAGGGATTCAGAATGAATTAATTGCATGTTGTGAATCTGAGATTCGGGAGGACATAGTAAAAGAAATTCAAAAAGCCAGGTTTTTCACAGTCCTTGCAGATGAATCAATGGATGTGAGCGGGATAGAACAGCTGTCTATATGCATTCGCTACATTAACCATGTTAATTGAGCCGAAATATGTGAGGAGTTATTGGGTTTCTGTCCTCTTGCCAAACAAGCAATTCTCTCTCAGTTGGAGAAGTGGGGTCTCGAGATTGACTATCTCAGAGGACAGGGTTATGATGGCGCCAGCGCAATGAGTGGGCATGTGAGTGGAGTACAGCAACGCATGAAAGAGCTTCAACCCCGGTCCCTTTTCACACATTGTCGAAGCCATGCACTCAATCTTGTGGTAGTCCATGGATGTTCTGACATCCCCCTTGTTAGGAACACCATGGCTACCATTGAGAATATAGCAGTGTTTTTCTCAGCATCTGCTGTCAGAAAACACATGTTACAAGAAGAACCAAAAGGAAGCATGGAAACACACTCAAGTGTCAAAAGGAAAACAGGAGGTATACCACTCACGTCGGACACACGCTGGGGCTCCAGAGGGAAGACGGTGCTTTCCTGGATCACTTCAAATCAGCCCACTCTGCACTCACAGATTTGGAATCAAGAACATCATCAATCTCAAACAAGGCTAACAACCTACGACATAGTATGGAGTCCTTTGACACAATTGTCACGGCTGTCACAACTAACAAAATTCTGGGCTACATCCAGCAGTTGACTAAAGAGTTACAGTCACCTAATATTGACCTTATGACCGCATACAAAGAAGCCAGAGAGGTGGCTCAGGTCATTTCTACTCTAAGGAATGAGGAAGGATTCTGTGATATTTATGCACAGTCAATAGAACTGGCCAGCACCATAGATGTGGTTCCATCAAAAAAGCGAGTTACCAATAGGCAGCAAAACAGAGCGAACACACCCTCACAGTCAATCGAAGAACACTACAGTACAGACTCAATCTGTTCTACCCTTTTATTGACCATGTGACAAGCCAACTGAACACCAGATTTGTGGAAAACTCTGAGCCAGCCATGCTTGCTACATACCTAATTATGTCAGCTTTGTCCAGACTCACAAAAGACAAGCAAGAAATGATGGTGTCATGGTACAGAGAAGACCTACCTCAGCCAGACTCCATTGACCAGGAGATTCACAGATGGAAGGTAAAGAACCAACCTCCAACACTCCTGGTATCGACGGCAAAAGACACATTGAATATGATAAATGTTCAATACTACCCCAACATCCACTGTATCCTCTCCATCTACCTCACACTTCCAGTGACCACCTGTTCATGTGAGAGGTCATTCTCTGCCTTGAGGCGGCTGAAGACCTGGCTGTGATCCAGCATTGGTAATGACAGGCTATCAGGACTTGCAATGATGCATGTGCATAGGAACAGAGCACTGGATCCTGAAAAAGTCCTCAAACGCTGTGATGCCTCTGGACACAGACGTATAGTTTTGGCATTTGATAGAAAATAACGTGACAATGCTTAAAAATGTGGCTTTGGATACAAACGTCTAACCTGTAATTTAATAATCTTATCTTTAAAATGTCTTACTCAAAAGGTCAGGTCAGAGATTATAGAGAAAGATTATTGGTATTTAATCTTTAAAACAAAAATGCCCCCCTCCTTATTTACATCCTATGTTCACTTTACCTCTGTCATCTGTAGTGTCTTTGCAGCTGCTCTGTGTTGTGATTCTGTATTTTATGAGTTGGAGAACAGGAGCTTGCTGTAAACCAGTTTGATCTTTTTCGGTCCAGTTTAAATATCATTGTTACTTTCAATCTTATTTTGCGTAAGAAGGAAATTAAATGACATTAATTTATATATCTTTGGAAGAATCAAGTGCTCATTTGTGTATTTGGCTCTTCAAGATTGCATCGTACCTCTGTATTTTGTTAAAATCAGTGTCTGAGCTAGATCAACTGACCAACCGCCTGCCCCACCCCCACCTGATGTCATTGTGTAGCAGACAAAAATAATTAAGGGTTTAAAGGTGATTGATCCAAGAGTGCCAGTTAAATCAATAAAATGTGAACGTGACATTTTTCTGTGTGAGTGTGAGTGTGTGTATCAACTGATTGTTTTCCAAATAATAGATTTTCTGCACCGCCTTAGTTCACAAATGATTCTTTAGTTGTTTTGTCTTCTTTTGTGACTGTTCTACAGTGTTGCTATAGTACATGGTGCAAGTGTTTGTCCAACTCTTTAAAGTCAGAACTGCTCCACCAGGTGAACATCTGCTCAAAGATTGTAGGTCAACCCTGTGAGAGACTCTATGAATCAGCTTACCTAAACAAAATATTAACATCATCTGACCCCACCATGTCCTGAACAGTGGATATTCATTGTTGCCATCATATCGAAGATACAGGGTCGCTGTGATTTCATAACGTTAGACTAAAGCACTCCTTTGTGCACCAGTCAATCCTCAAATTAAATACAGAGTTGAATCCCAGGTCAAATGTACGTGTTTCTCTTCAGTGAAAATATCTGTCTACTTGGTTGATGTTGCAAATGTTGCTGCTGCGATGCAAGAAACATTTGATCAGACAATAAACTATTATTGTATGGTATTGTGCTGCTGGGGGGGGGCAGCATTAGGGTCGGTGACACCAGCAGACTTAACAAACTGATTAAGAAGGTTGGGTCTGTCATTGGCATCAAGCTGGACACTTTTGAAGCTGTGAGAGGAGGAGGAGGAGGAGGGCACCCCCCCCCCCGTACTGAACAAACCTCCCCCCCCCCCCCTGCAGACAGATACAGGAAAACATTCCTGCCTACTGCCATAACACTTTATAACAAATCACCTCACTTTTATCCATCGCTTCACTTTGGTTAACTGGAGTGTAAATTCACACTGTACCTTTTACATTCATATTTAAGTTAATATTCCATTCCTCACACACTGAATGTAAATAATATCCCGCTTTTTATTGTTTTAACTGAAATAGTGACTTATTTGTCAGATAGTTTATAGATTTTTTATTTTCACGGTCAATATTTTCTACTCTCTAATGCCGGTTTATTTATATTTTGAGATGTTTATATTTTTGAGTTGTTTATTACTACTCTTTTAATTTCTAATTATGTGCAATGCCTTGTTTTTGTATGCTGCTGCGATGAAAACATTTCCAAAATGTGGGATCAATAAAGTACATCATTATCTTATCTTATGCTTGCTCCATTAGCCACACAGACTTTGGTCATGGGAAATATCTTGGTCCAAAGTAAAGCTTTAAGCATGTTTTGGTATTGTAAATAAGCTTGTGTTAAGATCAGCGAGGAAAAGACCCAATGCTCTCTTTTAGTGCTGCTTCAATGAGGTCTTACAAACAAGCCTTGTGAGTTTCACGCTCCTCTTAAAATAGAAACAGAAACATGAATAGATTGTTTATTCATTTCTTGTGGGATGATGTAGCAGAGTGAGAACTGCGTGGCAGGCTTCTTAAAAGGGTAATCTGATGGAATACCATTTAGGGATTATCTTTAATTTCACGTTGTGCCCGGCTCACAGCAGCGTCTGTCATCAGAGTCCCTGGTCTGAGATCAGCTCCTCCTCCACACTGTCATTACAGGATGACAGCACGTCTCTTTTTAGATACCCCTAAACTCACCATGATGCTTTAATATGACATTCAGACTAAATCTGCTGACAGCCTTTCAATGTTCCACACAATTTCCCTGGTGTTTTTATTTTAGATATGACATTTTATATGTACCGTCTATTTTCATATTTTACCTGCACAAACTGATGCATTTCTTATTTCTGGATGTTGTCACAGTATTTCAACTTGAACTGATGTAACATAGTTAAACGTGTGTTAGTGCTACATTTCAGTTTAAGGACTCAGAAGGGTGTGTTTAGTTCAAGGACATTCTGCCGGCATTTGGCTAAGCAGCAGAAACAAATATTTGGCTTACTTTTTAACACAGCATTAAATCATTTCCAATATTTGAATGTTGCTGTTAGGAAAGCATGCTGAGATTTAAGGTGGGACTGATATGTCAAACATGAAATAGAAAAGTATCTGGGGCTAAAAGTTGATCCCGACAAATGCACCTTATCCTCCTGTGTGAGGAACATTGTTGTTTGGCTGTTGGCATTGGCTGTTATAATGAGTTATGATATAATAATCCGTTTTCAAGGATTCACCCGACGATCCAAAGCAGTTATTAACCACAGCTTGTTGAGTTTGTATTATTTCTCTATAACACGCCTCTTTTTCATTACGAATCTACTTAAGTATTATTATTCAATAAATGCATCACGTACAATGTGTCTGAGCGCTAGCCAATGGAAGCAAGAGCATTATAGTGTTGTCACTATGTTACAAAAGTAAACAAAGGAGTCCAATGGAGGCCTTTCACGCAGGGGGGGGGGGGGGGGGGGGGGGGAGGAGAGTGTGTGGGAGAGAACTTTGGGATTCTAGCCTTTGCAGACCACATGCACTAAAACCTATAGAACACACTACAGGAGAGGGAACATCACAACAACTATGATATGGCCCCTTTAATGTCATGTTACCTTACTTACATTTGAACCTTTTGTATTCAAACATATCATAACTATGATATACTAACTCTGGTTAGTTAAGGTCCATTTTTAGAGCAAAGTCAATTTCACAGAGCGTTTATCTTCACAGGAAATGTGAGAACAACTGTGACATTTTGCGTGGAACAGAAGAAACACACTGAAACCCCCCCCAAAAAAACATACTTTGTCCAAAGACATGCAATGTAATGGGTAAACAGTAATAGTCATTTATAATACCAACAGTTATACGGTTGAGTGTGTACACGGCTGAAGGACAGTGTGTGAAACCAAAGCCCTAAAGCTCTGTAAACAGCTATTAGAAAATAACAATGACTAACCCAAACAGGGCCTGTGATTTAAACAGAAATGAACTGGAACACGCTTCTCGTGCGATGACGTGACGTTCTGACGTATCAAAGGCTGACAGCAGGAATATTTTTCATATAAACTATAAACATTGTAATAGAGGAGCGTGTTCGCAGTAATATTGCATTAACTTGTGTATCATCAACGTCTAACGGGAAATGTGAAGCTTCGATGCTTGAAACCCGATCTTACGCAAGGCGCTAAAGTGTAAAGTTCAAGGATACAATCGACAATGGACTGCATCAGAACACTCACTCATGATACATCAGCGGTATCATTTCCAAATCTGTATAACTCAGTTTGTCATCAGATTTATCCTGCACAATATTCCATTCAATTCTCTTGACATCTTTGCATGACAAACGCTGGCACAGAGACAGAGCAGACTTTATTAGATGATGTTACTTTGAATGATATCACCTTATTCTGATATAATACAGTCCAATTATGATCAAACAAGATTTGTTTTCTGTACACATATTTTATTTTAATAAACTTTTTTTGTTTGTGACACTTCACCCTCACATTATGACATTGCAATCTGAGTAATCTGCTGTACAGTATGATGGTTCTGTACGGAGGCACATAGGTGAAAACATGCTACTGTACATGCACCTGACCGTCAGTAACAGTAGTGTATCGGCAGTATGTACTGTAGAGTTATATTTGTATTTATTCATGTTAGCAAACTATGGATAAGCTTAAAATGGGAATAATTTGGGTAAAACTGTGAGCTGCATTTGGGGCCTGTTGACATGTGTTTTTGAGGACAAAGGAAGATGGGGGAAGGTGAGAGCATGTCCTGATTTGCATTCAACTTAGAACGAGCTACAGTGGTTGTGCTATTAAGAGAGGTCTCTTGGGTTTCTCTGGTGCTTATCAACAGTAGCAGTTAAGTGAATACTGTTCAAACAATACCTGTGTTTGTGTTTTATATTGATTTCTCTGTTTTATCCTTTCATAAATGTAAGGACTACAAATGGCTATAAACATTCTGGGCTGGTTGGAGTAAACAGGGTTTTATGGCTCTGTGGGGGAGGTGTAGGTATGCAGGCCTTGAGACCTTTTGTTGGAAAGTGAGCCTGTTTGGTTTCCTGCTGCGTTTCCTGCTGCGTTGCGTCTCCCAATGAGATGACCTGAAAAGATGACCAGCTGACCTAACACCAAACCCCTCCTTCTTACTCTGGTATATATCCGGTGGATCCCTGGCGTTCGGGCTCTTCTTCACATGCTGCCCTCGGGTGAAAGTAGCTCTGCAGTATGCGGACCAGAGCAGGAGTAAGCCGGCATTACTCCTTAAGCATTGCAATATAACTGTAATATATCATGTTGTATTGTAATGATTGTATTGCATTGTCATATTGCCATTAAAGTAGATTATTGTTAACGGTTACTTTGTAGATATGGATTCCTTCCGGTATTATAACCAGCTTCATAGGAACGCGCGGAGATTTGAAAAGCGGACCAGTTATCCCTCCAAATCTCTAACAAAATGGTGACCCGACGTCTATAACGAAGCTGAGGAAGAATTCAGACGCTTTCAAACATCTCAGACAATCAGCAGGACTCTGCAACTTTGCAAATAAGGTAAGCAGACGATGAAAGTCGCCTGTCTGTAATTGGATACGCTAAAACTTTAGGATTGTCTGTAGGCGTTTCACAGTGTTTTTATAGTTTAAATGGAATATACAATGCATATTTTACTATGTTAGGAAAGTTATATACAAAACGTAAACGTTGATCGACAGGTAGACGAAAGTCCTGCGTGACGTAAAATAGAGCAGTTTGGCGCGGATCTGCAGGTGTTTATTCCTGAGTGGCGTAGAAATGGTGCAGTTTGTGTGAATGCGAGGTTTGAATCCTGCACGGCAAAACCTGAAAACTCGATATATCAGATCGAGTCGCCGTTTAAAACTGGGGTTTAAATAACAGACCAATGCTAAAAGCTTAAAGCCAGAGGTCTGTTATATATTAAACCAAGGTAGAGCGTTTCCCTTTGTCTGGAAACTTCTGCTGCTGCCATCTAGTGGCTGAAAGGGGGTATCACACCCTTGAAACTTCTGCTGCTCCCATCTAGTGGATGAAAGGGGGTATCACACCCTTGAAACTTCTGCTGCTGCCATCTAGTGGCTGAAAGGGGGTATCACACCCTTGAAACTTATGCGAGCTTAGAGTTTAATCATTACATTGCTGGCCGGTATTGTTTGGTAAACTGGTACAAAACAATAAGGGATTGAACATTTTTTACAACGACAGCACCAGGAGATGAGTAAACTCAAGAATCTGTAGAGTGTAAATACATTGTTCCAAACACATTTTACACTCGAACTGTTTGCAAATGTAGACAATATAAATAAATGTTCAGAAAGAAGACATAGGCCTACACTTGATTCAAATTTCATTACTGTGATCCGATTGGTGTGCTCTGCAGGTTTACTATTGTTCGAAGTAACAGTGGGATTTAAAATGAGAGAAGATATGGAGATGTTCTTTCATAGTGTGTGGAATATGTGATGCTGGAAACATGTAAGTATTTCAGAGTTGTGTTGGGTAAATATGTAACAATGGATGAAACAATTTTTGGAGTTAGTTTTTGTAATATCATAAGTAGACATTAATTATGTTGTTTAGATGGCATTTAACAACTAAGACAGATAGTATGATTAGAAAGAGACAGAGTGGAAAGGGTTGGATTTATTTAACATCAGTGTGCTAGACTTCTTATAGGTAATGTGTACCGGGACCTGGACTCCCCCTCTGAGTTAGAAAGGCTTTGATCCCGACCCTCCAAGCAGACAACGAGACCTAACCCAACAGGAGACTCCTCCTTCTCCATCGTACAGACAGAGAACCAGAGCTGAACCAACAACAACAACAAGACTACATCAAGACTGCAGCCAGAACTATCTCCACCTGTGGCATCCAGAACCAAACCAGCATGCTGACATACAGAGAGATACTCTCATCGGTCCCTCAAACAGGACATGAAGTTCCAAACTGCGCCGCGAGATTTGGCACAATAGACATGAGAGCAGAATCCGCCCTCCATAAAAACAGCAGAGAGACTGTAAAGGAGGAGTGCAACAACAGTGGCATGATGGGGCTGCAGATGTGACTGGGCCAATGGCTGCCTACAAAAGTTACAGCGGATGGATTCAACAGCTGATGGACTGAAGAGAAGACAGAATCAGAGGAGTTGGCATGGTCGATTAGAAGTGAGGAGGCCGGGGTCACGGCTTGAGAAAACCAGGGGAGGAGGAAAGGAGAACGGGAATGAGTGAGTTACACATAAACACACTTATTCACGAAACGCACATTTAAATAACTTGAATTAACTTCATAAATACGTAAAGACAGAAAGATTTATTAATCATTTGGTAAATTAAAAATAGCAGTAAAGAGGAAACTATTAAAGTAAAATGATAATCATCCTAAAACACACTGACAGAGTAGAACCATATTCTTCAATATTTTCATCATGTTAACAATTCATTCTTTAAGACATTTTTATTCACGTGTGAATAAAGTAGTGATCTCATTGGTTACAATATTGATCACCATTAAAAGGATAGTTTTAGGAACCACTCTATAGGACAAATCTTTGTTTGTATTAATGGCTAGTGCCAAGCCACATATTAAATTCCAATCTAAAGTGTTGATTTCACCATTGTGGCATAGTTATTACCAGACTTCGGTTTTAAATCCTTGATAAAGGAGGGAGTAATTGTTGCATGTTCGGACACCCAAGGTTCCACACACTGCTAAAGAGTTTAACATCGTTTTTTAAGTAGACCAGAATTATAATGAGCTATGAAATGCAGAGCGACACAGATCCTGGTAATGTTTTGACTCAAGATAATAGTTATTGTACACAAGTTTCTGAAATAGATCATTAGACATTTTAATTAGTAGTGGTACTCGAAGGAAGTGAGTTTTGTACCAAGTTTCAGGAAAAGTGGGAGGCGGAAGTCCCAATGACAAGTGAGAATCATCTTGAAAATTATAGTTGAAATCGTGACATATTTTTGTAGACAAAGGATACTGGCCTATGCTGAAATGTCAAAGTCTCTGCAGAGCACGACACATGGCCAAAAAAGACGGAGACCAACTGACCTTTGACCCTGACCGACAGTGTAACTTGACAAGGCACTGTGGATGACTGACTCTGGGGTGAACCTGACCAAACTTGACATGACAACCAGACAGTGTGAGTGTGAATGTATGCCGGCATGTGATCAGTGTAACTGCATGATTCTAAAACAATAACTAACCAAGCATGTTTTTGGACTAACATATTATTTTGGAGCTCCAAGGGAAACGAGAGGTTTCCTAAAAATTCCACAAAAAGGGGAAACCGCACATGTGATATTTTCCTCTCACATGAGTTGGCGGTTTGCAAATGTAAAACTACAATCTGAAGATTCTGTTTCTTTTAGGCCTGAAGGACGGAGAGGAACACTTCTTTTCACTGAAGTGTTCACTGTGGAAATAATGATAATAATGTTCGTTATGTTCCTAACCAATTACCTGACAGTTTTTGTTCCCCTCCCATTACAGGCTTTTGTTACACATGATTTCATGTGTAAAAGGGGGGAGTGAGTATAATGTATAAATGTCAACATGGCTGTAAAATTCACAATTTACATTTTTCTTTTAAGGATTGAACATTGAATGTAATTAACCTGCTCCATATCTGGGGATAAGATACTGTTTGATGAAGGTTGAGATGTTTCTAAATATTGATTTGAATTATAACAGGTAACACAGAATCAGTGGCCAAGGGGCTACTGTGAAACCGAAGAAGTTGACCTGTGATAATGAAACAATTTTGTAATATTTTAACAGACATTAGAGTAACTGAGGTTTGAAATGTAGAAAGAACATATTACAGTTAAGTTAAGCTAAAACATAGTAATGTAATGAGACAGAATTTAATTTAGACAACATCATGTAACTAGCCTGGTAAAGAAGTAAAAGCCATAGACTTTATTGTTTAGGTCATTATGGGGATATACATTTCATCTAAATTTATAATAGAAAGACATTTGATGACAGTTTGTTGGAATTCTGTATTCATTTTTTCAGCGTGATAATATCTAAGCACTGACAGGTAGAAGCAGTATCCCCAGGAAATCATTCACTTTGTTAGCATCGTGATTTTGGTTGTTTTTGAATCCATAACATTAGTGTGTTTCTTTGCCAGAAACATTAGCAGTTCATATTATATTTGGATTTTAAATAGGATTTCATTTAAAAATAAACACAGATGCTTGTCAGAAATTCAGAGCTATTGAAATATGTTATTTAGTTTACCTAAAGATGTTGGGGTTCTTATTTAGTTGGCACAGTCCAAGTATTAAGATTCTGAAGCTGCACTGGCAGATAGGAGGTCTACAATTAATTTGGAAAACCTGTTCACAGACGGCTGTTGTTTCAAGACACCCCACCAACAGGCTCCAAGTGGGTCAAAACAGCTGAGCGTAGGCTTGAGGGAGTTGTATCAGATTTCTCCACACAGGTCACTGGCGCCAAAAGGGGGACCCGAGAAGCACGAGGACAAAGTGGCTCAACCCCAGGCTCTCCGACCCCGACCGAGTGACCCAGCGGACCTCTTATGCCGTCTGCCTGGGAGAAAAGGGGGACAGCTCGTACCACGGGAGCCAGTGTGCGGCGGGGAAACCACCTACTAGGACCAGGGGACGACATCAGGACGGACGTGGCCCTGGCAGACGTGGACTACTCGGAAGCAGCAGACTGGAGGAGCAGGACCCTGGAGACATCCTTACAGCAGACGACCCGGGAGGCATCATCAGCGGGCCGGAGAAGGAGGACCCTGGAGACATCTCTACAGCATCGACCCGGAAGCCGCCATCAGCGGGCCGGAGGACGAGGAGGAGGAAGACATCTCTCTAGCAGGCAGCCCAGAAGCTGCTGTCAGCGGATTGGGTGGACAAAGACACGGCAAGCCGGGACGGCGCAGCAGAGGAGTCTACTTCGCTCTGATCAGTTCTACCCGTGAAGGGAAAGCTGCATCTCCCCCTCCCTATTAGCTGTCCTTGTGGGCTATTCCTCCGAGGGGGGGGGGGCTGATGATTCTAGCACTCAGCTACCCCCTCATGGTTCCTTCACTGCCATGGAAAGTGGTGTTCTGTCGCCATGAAGGTTTCAAGTGCTCTAAATACCAGCTTCGGATGGATTTATGGACACAGTAGAAAATAATGACAGTGGGTATATTTCAAAATGCCTTGTCTAAGTTTATCTCTGGAGAAGGAGATAAAAAGGGGGATTTGTAGAGTTATATTTGTATTTATTCATGTTAGCAAACTATGGATAAGCTTAAAATGGGAATAATTTGGGTAAAACTGTGAGCTGCATTTGGGGCCTGTTGACATGTGTTTTTGAGGACAAAGGAAGATGGGGGAAGGTGAGAGCATGTCCTGATTTGCATTCAACTTAGAACGAGCTACAGTGGTTGTGCTATTAAGAGAGGTCTCTTGGGTTTCTCTGGTGCTTATCAACAGTAGCAGTTAAGTGAATACTGTTCAAACAATACCTGTGTTTGTGTTTTATATTGATTTCTCTGTTTTATCCTTTCATAAATGTAAGGACTACAAATGGCTATAAACATTCTGGGCTGGTTGGAGTAAACAGGGTTTTATGGCTCTGTGGGGGAGGTGTAGGTATGCAGGCCTTGAGACCTTTTGTTGGAAAGTGAGCCTGTTTGGTTTCCTGCTGCGTTTCCTGCTGCGTTGCGTCTCCCAATGAGATGACCTGAAAAGATGACCAGCTGACCTAACACCAAACCCCTCCTTCTTACTCTGGTATATATCCGGTGGATCCCTGGCGTTCGGGCTCTTCTTCACATGCTGCCCTCGGGTGAAAGTAGCTCTGCAGTATGCGGACTAGGGCAGGAGTAAGCCGGCATTACTCCTTAAGCATTGCAATATAACTGTAATATATCATGTTGTATTGTAATGATTGTATTGCATTGTCATATTGCCATTAAAGTAGATTATTGTTAACGGTTACTTTGTAGATATGGATTCCTTCCGGTATTATAACCAGCTTCATAGGAACGCGCGGAGATTTGAAAAGCGGACCAGTTATCCCTCCAAATCTCTAACAGTACTTTCTCTTTCAGGTTTTTGCTTTTTTTGCCTTTTTTTTCGTGAATGCTAATAGGTGTGTATGTTCTACAGCACACAGCAGTTATCCTATTCTAAATCCAACAATAAGTTGTGATCATCCTCATAATAAGAAATAATTGTCATTTTGTTTTACTTAAAGCGGGATTACTCCCCATTTGTATAATATCAATGTATCAGACACAGTATGAAATGGGTCTCTTGTAGATGAACCTATAGAGACTTATCCATAATCTAACTTTACTTGGTTCACTCTCACGTAGGGCTGCACGATTTTGGGAAAAAATCTAATTGCGATTTTTCTGTCAAATATTGCGATTGCGATTCGAATTGCGATATTTGTTTTTAAGCGTCCCAACGGAAGTTTATTGTAAAATGCGGCCATACCTCCGGCTAGGAAGGTCGTATCAACGTGCTCCCGTCTCTAGCACCCCCGCAGCCCGAGCTACGAGTGAAAGAACTAAACTTACATGAAACTTCCGTTGGGTTGCTTTAAAGTCAAGCTTCAGTTTAAGATTCACCCTGTGATAGAAACATGTGATGGAGCATTACTAACCTGACTCAGATGGTTGGTTTCACCAAAGCATCTAAAGCTCCATTGGAAGCCATTTGGAAAGGGCAGGCACTTTCAGAAGCACTTGGCAGGTGATTGGATCAATCTGTCTATCACCTTCTATCATGGGCCACTTCTGATTGATTAACAATGGCTGGTACATGTGGAGCACATCACTTCTGATTGGTTTGGATGACTGACACACAAGAAGAAAACAAAAAAAATTGTTTAAAAAAAAAATTGTAACATTTTTTTTGAAATAAAAGTTACACAAAATCGCAGGCTTTGCGATTTGATAATCGCATCATTTCAAATCGCGATTTCGATTTAAAATTGATTAATCGTTCAGCCCTACTCTCACGGCTCTCATAACGGAGGAGACCAAAGTCAGAGCTATTAGAAGTACTATTGGACCTACATTATTCATATGGAAACAAACATACCCTAAATGAATGCTGGCTGACAAGTTCCCTCGATTTGTCTTTTTAAGATTAGGTGGAAGTGGCAGTGCATTTCATTGGATGTTCTTTCGTGTCAGTTGAAGAAATGTAGGTTTACTTATTTTTGTTACTAAAATGAACTTCATGTTAGATTTCAGAAATCATGCTTCATTCTACGAGACCATGATCATTGAAGCCAGGCTGATGACACATAGCTTTGGTGACCCTCTTTTATCACGCTTTCTTGAATCTTTTTTGTCTTGAGTCATGGCTTTGTAACCAGACCCTGAAAAAGAAAATGATTCGGAACTACTTTTGTACCTGCAGCTATGGCACTACTAAACAAAGCTAGGACATTCTAATAAATCATAGTCTTTATTACATTTTCACTTATATTTATTGGAATCTTGAAGATACCATTTTTCTATTTTGTATCTCCAGTGTTTGTGTGTCATTTAAGCCTACCAGTGCTTGTGTTTGTATGTTATTCCTATACAGTAATACATCATTGTTTATTTTTAGAATGTAATTTTTCTAGACGCAACTATTTGCAGAAGCTTATCCTATGGAAGTGTTCTAGTTTCCCTGAATCGAATTCACCAAAGAAGACACTAGCCAGTCTCCAGCAGAGCCTGATGGATCCAGCACACACACACACACACACACACACACACACACACACACACACACACACACACACACACACACACACACACACACACACACACACACACACACACACACACACACACACACACACACACACACACACACACACACACACACACACTCATCCTGTGCAGTGACCATGTTAGGCCCTCACTATAGTTGATTCTACTACAGAACCCTATCTGTTTCATCACGTTTGTTCCTGTTTTCAGTACAGAACTATTCTCAATGCACAGACCTTGTATGCACTTTGTTAACCTTTCCTACCATTCTCCCATTTCCAAAAAGGAAGGTTTCCTCCACCTCTAGCAATTTCCTCTCTTGATTACAGTGTTTGGTTAAATTGCTACAACTGCTTTGAAAAATAAGTGATGTTAAACTTTGCTTTATGTTGGTAACATTCTCAAAAACTAGTTGAGCGGATTAAATGAACATTGTTCAGCGTTGGTTGTATAAAGACGAAGAACTCACTCCAAGCACCCTTAATTATCATTTTCATTTCTGGCAGGTTTTATGGCGATCCTTGTGCTGTGTGATCATTTTGCAGCATCTCACGCATATCCTGGCAGAGTGTCAGTGAATACCTGCAGGCAGCTGCTGACTTGTGCCAAAGCCAGATGGCTGGTCAGAACCCGTTTGAAGCGTATTGCTGTTTTGCCAATAGTTTTAATTTCTAAGAACCCAGCCCTCACTAAGTGCAAATAATGCTAATCTGCTGGTTCTGTTATGAGCACAGTGGGGTGCTTCTTTCTGCTGTAAACACTGATCAAAAGGAAAGCAGCGGTGAGGGACTCGGAGCGGACATTCAGCCTCAGGGATTCCCTCATTTGGCAGAAGCAGCGCTGCCTGGGAGACAGGGAGACATAAACCACACTGAGGAGAACAAAGGTCACGACTCAGAGACCAAGGTCTAAGCCCCCCACACTATTCAGCCATGGTCATCGTCTTGCTCACTCTTTGGCACCCCTGATCCCAACAAGCTCCCAGCTACAAGTTAGTAACTGAACTCTGTCATGTTGTGCTGCTCCTGCCTCCTGCAAACACTAGACAAAGTCCCAACGCAGGCCCCCCCTTTCACATGTCTCTCCCCGGTCCCTAAGTGGTGTAACAATGCCAAATGTATGCCAAATGTTTCTCTTTAATGGCGGGTAATTTATAGACACTGGCAGAAGCACATTTGGACTTGTGGCCAGAGGTGTTGATTACCCTTTTATCTGGCCGTTTGTTTGGGAGCATGATCAAAGCCATCACCCGTTAGCGATCATGTGCTTTCCCCCCACCCCCCCCCACCCTCTGCTAAAAACGTTGGCACACAGCCATGCATCGGCCCTACTTTTCTTTGTTTTATTACTTCAAAAGGTTGTGCCTCAACCCCATTCATCACAGAACACTGCTCCCGTCAAAGCTGTAACAGAGTCAAATTGTTCAGGCATTTGGGGCGTCTAACAAAGCCGGCGAGCATCTCCCATATCTGATGTAACTCAAGGAGGGATAATTCAACACTCGAGCTGTCTTGATCTGTGATCTGTGCCGTATCTCTACCCACACTCACCTCTGCATCACACCTTGTTCATGCTTTTGATATCTCATCTGCCCATTGGAACATATCACTGCTAATTAGCATGGTGATGTGGAATATCCCTCAATAACACCTTTGATTTCCACTGTCTGAGAGGTCACTTTCATATAGGAACATGTTTGATTTTTTTGCTTTTATGTCATTGGATTTTTGTCTTCATTTATTTTTCATTAACTTGTAATCTATTTATTTTAGTTTCATTATTTTCTATCTGTTTTACTCTGTGTTTTTATCTTCAGATGCTGTTGATTAGTTGACTTGCTCTTTGTGAGTTTTTTTATGTAAAAGCACTTTGTAACTATGTTTTGAAAAGTGCTCTATAAATCAATGTTATTATGATTATTATTGTTTACTGTTCATGCTCCTCTCTGTTTTGAAAGGCTCACCATTTCACAGGAAGGTCCGAATGGAAGGTATCCAGAGTTTGCAGGGTGGGGGGTTCAATTCATGTTTCCCTAACCCTCAGATGATTCAGCAGTAAATATATGTTTGTATTGATAGATAATGTGATTCTACTGAAGTTGGGCTGTCATTCAATGGTAATTAAATGGTCTCATTTAATGTTCTCTTTTTTCAGAATTCACTGACATTCAATAATTACAACTTTTACTTTCTTTTTTTGGTTTGGCCTTTTTTTCCGTGAATGCTAATAGGCTTGTTTAACTTATGGCTGACAGCAGTTAAAGGTGGGGTATGTAATTTATTTCAGATACACCTTTTGTTATATTCCATGGAATGCTCTAACATCCCGATAGCAATGAATATCCAATTTTTTAAATCCATTAAAAAATGTCATCTGTGGAAGCCGTAGCGCTGTAAAAAGCACAACCATTCATTTTAGCCGGCCCGGCTAAAGTAACTGGATGGCCTACCTGCCTGTCAGCCTTCCATCTGTGCACAAACTTATCTCGTGACCTCATTGGTCATGTGCGCGTTCGTGTGTGTTGGAGGAGGGGCTCTGTGAGGAAGTGGCAGATTTGTTCCGGCTGTGTATTTTCAAATTCTAGCGATCTCGAGCCGGTTTCTCCAACATTACCTACCCCACCTTTAAGGGTAAAGATCTCTCTCTTTACGAAACACACCATTTTTTTTTTTTTAATGTAACTTACCAAACTGAGATGGGCTATAAACCCCTATTTTTATGACAACAATGTATCGAATTATTATAATAAATTATGAATGGAAATATTTTTCTATATCTTAACATATAATAGTAAACAAAAGTGTATATATATATATTTTAATTAATTGTATTTGTTTGTTGTATTTCTTACTTTTTATCTTTAACTGTTTTTATGTATGCACCTTATACACCAAGGCAAATTCCTCGTATGTGTAAACCTCTTGGCAATCAACCTGATTCTGACTCTGATTCTGATTTCAGATGACAATATGAAAGATGCATATAAAGTAGGCATTTCAAGAAATCCCCTAACCCTCCGATGACTCTGTTCTGGAAATATTTGATGTGGGTTGGAGGGTTCTTTGAAAGCGGCGCTGCGGCTGGATGGATTTGAGCTTATTTATACTTCCTGTTCTGCCGGCTTTGTGCAATGTTGGCTGTGAAGGAGAGGCGCATGAGGCGGAGGAAGCAGCCACCGATCCTGAAGCTTAATCCGATGAGCTCACACTCAGCATGTTCCTCTCGTGAGTTCTGCATGACTTGCGCTGCCCCAGAGATAAAGGACGGATAGGGTGCTGCTGTCCGCATGGAGGGGCGGGTAGCGTGGTCGGGGAGGGTTGGGGGGGGGCTGTTACAAGGAGGTGGGAGGGAACGGGTGGAGAGTTGGGGTAAAGGCTGTGGGGAAAGGGGCGGAGAGTGGACACACTAAGGCCTCTGTGTGCAATGTGTGGGGGAGTCTCTTCATCCAGCACCTCTCCCGCCCTCGGACTCTGACCTCTTTGTAGGATTCATATTAAAAAACTCCGGCCCTGTGAAGATGACCACCCCGAGACTAATCCTGTGACCTCCAGCGCATTAAAGTGACCGTTAGTGGACATGGCAAGGACAGTCTGTCATTTTGGACTCCAGCGGAAGCATCGGCGGTGTGTGCGTGTGGGTCAGTGTTTGTGAGCGAGAGCAAGGTGGGGTGCGGGGTCTGTTTGTCATGGGGGAGGGCGTTATTGGGGGATTGCGTGCAGCATAGCAGGATGAATGTAGGTGGAAGCCTGATCTGAGTGAAGGGGAAGGTTTGGGACGTGATAAATGTATTATAATAATGCAGCAGTTCCAATGTGTCAGCATTATGGTTTGTTGTCTGCTTGACGTACAATGACGACACACACATTTAAATTAAGAACTTAAAGAGAACTTTGCACATAAATGCTTAACCCTCATGTGTGGCGTTTCTCCCCCTCACTTTGGTGTCCTTGGTCAAATGTGACTGGTCTGTTTAACTGCTCTTACATTAACACAAAAACATGAATCATCACCACACATTAAACACCGTTTTTAAACGTTAAACACTGTCAGAATACCGGATTATTTGAATTGATTTAAAAATGTAAATGTTGTAGATTTGGTGGTGTACTATCTGATAATCTAGAGTTACTCACTCATTTCCTATGGCAGTCATTTTTGATCGTGAACATCATAGGTCTTACAAAGTTGACTAAACCACTCAAAATTCAATTAAAGTGGTGATGGAAAAATGTATATGTTCAAATGCCCACTGTGGACGATATCTTTAGGCCTTGAAGCAATCAAATGTAAAACACCATATTTATGATTGATGAAAGTAGTAAACCGGTCAGATGATCCGAACACACGAGGGTTTGAAAGAGAACTCTTCACATAAACGCTTAAGCTCAGTTTTATCAAAGCAGAGTTTTCAGAACTTCCTACTGAGTCATCCATAAATGTGACTTTCCAGCAACAGCAATCGGGGAACAACCCTCACTATCTGGAGAATAAAACAATCTTAGTCGGTAGCTTACAGGCTTTTTAAAAAGTGCTCAGATCTGAGGGAATCCTTTATAGCTTCCGAAGTCTGTCACCAGCCAGCCATTTGGTCGGCAATGTTCAATGACAGCTCAAAGCACCGACTTGTTGTCTCTGGGACCTGTGGACATCTTCTGAGGCTATCGGAGGCCACTTTATGTGGTGATAAAAAAAAGGGCCTAATAAAGCCTGCTCACCAGCGCAGATCCTCCCAACGCAGCAGTCCTTGTTAATCACAGCAAACAGTTGGAGATCCTTTCAAAGGGGATTATATCAGGGTCAGGAGCATTAGGACCTTAATTACCCCTGACATAATGTTTGACCATTCTGTTACCACCGGGGAGGGCAACACTTATTAAGGGGACATGGGCCTAGGGGTCACCAGGGTTAATCGGGTCAACAGTGCAAGCACAGCCCTATCCCAACCCCCCCACCCCCCCCACCAGCAAGCTTCTTCCACATTTTGTCAAACTACGGAGCCTCCCTCCAGTAACAGCCCTGAGCCAGGAGACGGATCTGGTGAGTTTAGGAGCTGGAAGATGTAGGCAGGGATGAACCATCAGCTTTGTCCAGCAGGGCCGAGCCATGCCGTGCAGACACATGCTTTGGGGGACCTGCTGCCAAAGGGTCAGAGGTCGCTGGTTCTAATCCTAAAACTAGCAGGATACATCTGCACTTGAGAGCAATGCATATTGGTTTCATACATGTGGACATTTTAAATACAACTGAAGACACTTCTTTTTAGATTTTTATTAGCGACAGCCCCCTCCTTAAAAATCTATACGTTTATTATTGATTTTTTGATTTTCTAGATATATATTTTTTTTGATTTTATACTTTACTACCGACATTCCCTCTTAAGCTGGTTTTTTATTTTGTATTTTGCCTATTATTTATTTTATTTTATATTTTATTTGTTTTTGTATTCTTTGATTTATTCATTTATTTAATTTTTTTCATATTTGAACTTATTTATTCATTGTGTCCTTTTGTATTCCTTTATTTGACAGAGAGGGCTCATTATTTATTTTATAGTATTGCATTTGTATTATCATATCTTTCCCCTCCTTTTGCCCCTTGAATTGTTATAATTTCATGTTCTTTATTTAAATGTGTATGGTGTGCCATGTTGTTAAAGCACTTGGTGTATGAAGAGTGCTATACAAACAAAGCTTTATTATTATTTTCCTGAACACAAGGAACCAAGCTTCAATCTGACTTCAGTGAACAGAAAATACATGTGTTGACTTCTCAGGTCACCAAGGGCCTCAGTTGATACATATTCCGCAGACTAAATGTTCTGATAGTGTGAAGTGAATCTGCTATAGGGTCCTTGTTAGAGAACTGTGTTTAGGAGATTCCGCTTCACTGTCCCCTTACATAATCCTCCCTGTAGCCGGTCCTCACAATGTATTAGAAAGGCTCCATTAAGAGTCAGTAGACAACATTGACTGTTAACATTTAACTTAGTGTCAAATTATTTTATGATGATGTAGTGTACACTGTATATGCCACCCTCCCCGCTGTGCTACACTTAGTAAGAGAACATACGTCTTGTTAAGTTGGGTCAGCAGGATGTCATTTGCAAAACATGTGTCTGCACAGAGTCTACACACCAACAAGTGTGCAAACTGTTGATGTGTGATACTTGTAATTCAAGGAGCTGATTTGTTTCAGCCAGTGGCTGGCTAATTACCCCTTCCTGTGAAGGAAGTCAAACAATGAAACCATTTCCATCTGTAATCAATAAGACATTTTCCTTATAATGCATTCAGTGCACAGCCTCGCACAGGGCGGAGTGAGAGGTGGGATGCAATCAACAGATGGGAAAGCATTAGCCCCCCCCCCCACTCCTCTCTAATCACTGGTCTGTATCAGACACCTTCATGTTGGCAGAGCCCCTGTTCAGATATTCAAATGTCTTACCTAGCTCACAAGTGTGTAAAGTACAACTCAGTGTAATCACCGATGATGCAAAAGACTCTCAGCTCTCACTCTAATATCTCCAGACACACAGTGGATAACACAGAAAACAGAAATAAGCTTGTGTCCTGTATCTCTTACACGTGTGACTTTACAGCATGGACACATGAGCAGAGGCAAAGGAACGAGAGGATACATGGAATCAGTCACAACATCCAGTCTGTGGGCGTCTGCAAAACACACACATTCTCATGTAAACACCACCCTGTGCTGTGTGACAGGGGAGGCTTTATTTAGCTGTTCTGTTGCTGTTATATCAGCTTAATAAATGTCTGTGGTCACCTGAATTGAAAGAAATAATCTTTGATTGACACGGTCCTCCTTTCCGGCTACATTCCAGGACACTTGGATTGACACATGGGTAATTGTCCAGAAACATTTTTATCATCTGATATTATCCCTATAATCATCTGAAACTGAAATGATCTCGACAAATCTCACATAACTGTATTAGGTTAGTTGAAAATAATAATGCAAATTGCGTGGAAGTCGGAAACAGTACCGAAGGAGTGGCAGACCGGGGTGGGTGGTTCCCCTTTTTAAAAAGGGGGATCAGAGGGTGTGTGCCAATTACAGAGGCATCACACTACTCAGCCTCCCCGGGAAAGTTTACTCTAAGGTACTCGAAAGGAGGGTCAGGCCGATTGTCGAACCTCAGATTGAGGAGGAACAATGCGGATTCCGTCCTGGTCGTGGAACGACGGATCAGCTTTTTACTCTCGCAAGGATCCTGGAGGGGGCCTGGGAGTACGCTTATCCGGTCTACATGTGTTTTGTAGACTTGGAGAAGGCGTATGACTGAGTTCCCAGGGAGTTACTGTGGGAGGTGCTGCGGGAGTATGGGGTGAGGGGGTCTCTACTCAGGGCCATCCAATCTCTGTACTCCCAAAGCGAGAGCTGTGTCCGGGTCCTCGGCAGTAAGTCGGACCCATTTCCGGTGAGGGTTGGCCTCCGCCAGGGCTGCGCTTTGTCACCAATCCTGTTTGTAATATACATGGATCGGATTTCGAGGCGTAGTCATGGGGAGGGGGTCTGCAGTTCGGTGGACTAAGGATTGCACCACTGCTTTTTGCAGATGATGTGGTTCTAATGGCTTCATCGGTCTGCGACCTTCAGCACTCACTGGATCGGTTCGCAACCGAGTGTGTTAAGCGGCTGGGATGAGGATCAGCACCTCCAAATCTGAGGCCATGGTTCTCAGCAGGAAACCGATGGACTGTCCACTCCAAGTAGGGAAGAGTCCTTACCCCAAGTGAAGGAGTTCAAGTATCTCGGGGTCTTGTTCTCGAGTGAGGGAACAATGGAGCGTGAGATGGGCCGGAGAATCGGAAGCAGCGGGAGCGGTACTTGCAGTCGCTTTACCGCACCGTTGTGACGAAAAGGGAGCTGAGCAGAAGGCAAAGCTCTCTGTCTACCGGGCCATTTTCGTTCCTACCCTCACCTATGGTCATGAAGGATGGGTCATGACCGAAAGAACGAGATCGCGGATACAAGCGGCCGAGATGGGTTTTCTCCGCAGGGTGGCTGGTGTCTCCCTTAGGGATAAGGTGAGAAGTTCGGTCATCAGGGAGGGACTCGGAGTTGAGCCGCTCCTCCTTCGCGTCGAAAGGAGGTGGTTCGGGCACCTAGTTAGGATGCCACCTGGGCGCCTCCTTAGGGAGGTGTTCCAGGCACGTCCAGCTGGGAAGAGACCAAGGGGTAGACCTAGAACCAGGTGGAGGGATTATATCTCTTCGCTGGCCTGGGAGCGCCTTGGGATTCCCCCAGTCAGAGCTGGTTGATGTCGCCAGGGAAAATAAAGTTTGGGGCTCTCTGCTGGAACTGCTACCCCCGCGACCCGACCACGGATAAGCGGGAGAAGATGGATGGATGGAAAATAATAATGTTAAGGTGAACCTACATTTTTTATTGAAACTTCATATTATTGATTTCAACTAACCCAATACAGTTATATGACACTTGTTGACAAAATGCACTTAATAAAAGTCAACGTTTTAGTTTTTTCAGTGTATGATGAAGAGAGCATTATATCTAATACAAACCCAAGCACTCTGCAGCTGCACTCTAACACACTAACTTAAAGGATATACAACGATGCCCTTACGAGGTCCTGCTGTTTGCCTCTCAAGGTAGAGTGTCTTCAATGATCTTATAGGGCCAAATAGCATTTGAGTAAACAGTCTTTTGTTCAGTGCCATGCTCCACTAGGCGAGCACAATATCTCCATCAACACATGCACATACACATGATCCCCAGCACCACAACATGTTGTCCGCCTGTCAACGGGCTGCTCTCGTGTGTCAAACAAAAATGTGTGACTACGTGAATCTCTGAAAACAAAATAAAAACACTCCTCCCTTGACATAAGTGGGAGCACATCATTGGAGGAGTTACTGTAGCTGTATGGGAGGATTGAGAAAAGGATTATGGAAGGTAGGGAGGGCTGGGAGGAGGAGAATGGAGAGGATGGTAATCTGTAATTAGTTTGTAATTGCATCTTAAATGGTACACTTTGCCATTATTCTACGATCCACGACTGACAGGGGTCTTAAAGCCACTTTGTGATGGTTTTCACATAAACATGGAAAAACATGACATATGATTTAAGACCCATTAATACCTGTCCTTTAACACCTGTTCATGAGTCTCTACAATTATTAACATGACCTCATGGTTTGCCTTTTATCTTTTCAGTTGTTGCTACTTAATGTTCTCAATGTCTTTCAAGAACAAAGCGCTGACATAGTAATAAAAACAAACTTATAATAGTAATGAAAAACCTTTAACAGTGTAGCTAATTTACATCTACAGGGCTGGTCTCATTCCAACAAGTCTGCATACTGACCAACACATTACATTATTTATCATTGCCTTCAAAAACGACGTAACCAGACTAATAGTAGATTTTTGAGGCCAATACTGATTTTCCTATTTGGCAGATTTGAGTTTGTGTTGGTTATTACACACAACATCAACACACATTTCAGATAATAGTTGTCTTTTTAAATCAGATACATTCTGATCAGGACATTTTACAGTAATTTAACTAAGCAGTGTTTTACATTTATCTCAGCTAACACATAATAATACGAAATACCTTTATACGAAATATCTGCCATCCTAACCCTAAAACATTTTTTTATTTCTTCAACCATTGTTGACTAACTTTAACCAAGTCTTTATTATTGTTGCCTTAATGACAAGGGTCATCGTAACTTAATGAAATAGTAATAATATTTATCTAGCCTTAACTATATACTTATTTAAACACAAACCACCATCTTTACTTAACCAATTTGTGTTAGCTTAAACCTAGTGTAGTGACAGATTTTTCAACTGTCATTTCTAGATATATACATAAACCAAAAGTTGCTGTCCTGGCGATATGGCTCAGATCAGAAAACATTCAATGTGTGTTTCTAGAGAGCGTAGACAAACTATTCTGTTGTTTCATTTGGACCACTATGTATATCCCTCACAATTTGTTAACTGTTATGTTTATAGTTGTCTTTTTCATGCATATTTACATAAAACACAACATCCTTCAACAACCAGCCCAGCGGACCAAACACTTGAATCCTTGAGATCAGACCAGATCAAAGTTGACCGAGGAAGTTGGTCTATAAACTTTGATGGACCGTTTGAGAAATAGTCAAACCATGTCAGGTTTGTCTGACCTGGGTTTTCAGTATCAACAGTGGTAGTTTTCCTTTGAGAAATGCCAACATTGACTTGTAGGGTAATGGAAAACAAAGAACTGGCTTTCAGGTCAAAGTCGAAGCCTTGGTTTCTCCTCTTCAACCAAAACTCCTCACTAACTAAGAAGGTCAACATTGTTTCTGCACAACCCTCTCTCACATGATGTGCCAATACTTTAACGCAAAATGGTCATCAACAATATCCAAAGTTGGACATCTCAACATTACCTTACTTAATATGGGGCTCTCTACTTCATCCATTGGCACAGAACGCTGGCATTACACCGTGTCTACCGAGGGAGGCATAGCATGTGCAGTAGGTGAGCAGATTCAATGCTGCACTGAACCAACTGAAGCGTTGACTTTAATTAATGTCAACAGATTTGACATAACCGTCTTAGGTTAGTTGAAAGAAATAATATCAAGTTTAAATAAAAAATATTAGGTTCAACTTAATGTTATTGCTTTCAAGTAACATACTACAGTTACGTGAGATTTGTCCTAATACATTTAATTAAAGTCAACCTTTCAGTTTTTTCAGTGCTGTATTTGCACTTTCCAGGAAGTGTTCAAATGCCGTATTGAGTTTGGTCAACACTTAATTACTGTAGTTGCAGCACCTAGCTGGCTATGTTATTCTGTTTATCAGCAGATTTACTTGAAAACTAACAGCATGCTATACACTCAACAGTTACTGTACATTGGTACAGTAACAGTTGAGTGTATAGCATGGACCAAGTAGCAGAATGTTGTCGCTGATCTGAATCACAGAGCAGATTCAATATTCTTATTCACTCCTGGAACAACCTGGGCGGAGTTCTACCAGACCTCCTCCCCATGAAGATTTGTGGCTCCATAGAAACGTCATGTTACTTTCACCTTTGCTCCAGACAGACAGTAGTCATAATTCACAGAACTGCTAGAGGTCCATGTCAGTTAAACACAAACATTGCTCATACTTCAGCATCTGACAGATGATTGACACGGTTGTTTTTTCGGGAACTCCATGTCCTCAGCAGAAATCAGGCCTGTCAATCCACAACAAGCTGCCTTCATCCCACTTTAAGAAAGGCTGTCCTTTTCCTACAGAGGGAGGTTATGACCTGGTTTACGATAATGATTCCTGAGGTGCAGTAACAACAAACGTCTGTAACCCTACACTGTATGTACACAAGCTAATTTATTGATAGTGCCACATTTGAGGGACACAGTGTGTGTCCAGTCTTTCCTTAGTCAGTCTTCTGGGAGCAGGCAGCATTTCAGTTTCATATTTTTAAATGTGTGCTGTCACAAAGTGCAAACAGCACATAGCGTACTGTTGTTTAAGAAGCTTGATGTTGGAATGCCCTTCCAGACATTTGTCAGGGAATCAAAATGAATAAACGTTTGTATAAACCTAGCAATCAGGGACGGGAAAACACTTGTAACTTTTATGACGGTGCCACGGGGGACATTGCCAACATACAAGGCATTCATCACAGCCTCAGGAGCAGTTACAGAAAAACATTTCCCCCTAGTGAAATGACAAGGGTGCTAAATGTGCACAGTAAGGTGCTGTTTTAGACGCTGCTTTACGGCCTCCCCTGAGATTAACATGAGACATGGTGGCTACAGGGCACAATGAAATAATGAACAGAAACTCACGCTGCGTTCAACTGAAGCATTTATTTCCACAAATGGCAAGACAAGAAGAGTGGAGCTTTGACTCTTGTCCTCATAAATCTATCACTGGATATGTTAAGTGATCCTAAAACAGGCATGTTGGTGTGCTTTACGGTAGTTGGTGATGCTAGAAAGAGGCAATTTGAGAGGCAACTAAATTGAGGATTGTATGGACTCTGGTCTGCATGGTTTTATTGCAACAGTTACAAATAAGCATGCTAATGTTTCCAGTGCCACATTCCATACTGTACAGGTTCACAATGGAATAAATCACATTAGCAATATTAATCTCTGTATTATAAATTCCTAATGGGTTTTGTGAGGCCAAAACCAAATCACATTTTGTCTTCAGGTTTTCCTTGTAAGTTCACGGGCCAAGAAAACGTAAGAGTGTTAGAGAGAATGAACATAGTGTCCGCGTGCTTGGCACAGGCAGCAATACATATTTGTTAGGAAATCCGTCTGATGGTAAAGCTCAACACTTGTTGTAAGTCAAACACTGAACAGCTAATCCGAGGAAGATGTACCGGATACTACAACAAAGACCTGAGCATAAAGCATCTCTGCAAGACCACTCCATCACATGATCCTGCTATTATACTGTATAGGACCAATAAACAATACCTGACATACTTTCATCTTGTCCTTATTTCTGTGCATGTCAGAGTTAAAAGAACCTCTTTTGAACTGCTGCCATTTTAATCATTTAAGCACTTTTATAAACCCTAACGCGATAGTCAGCAAACTCAGTAAGACACATCAAAGTCTGTTTCTGACAGCTTTTAAGGGTTCTCTTAAACATCAGAACTCATCCACTTGGTAAATGCTGACAGACATAAAATGAATATATCAGGCAAGGCAAGTTGAGGCAAGTTTATTTATATAGGATTTCAACACAAGGTAATTCAAAGTGCTTTACAAAGTATAAAAGCATTGAGTTATAGAGCAATAGAAACACATTATGGAAACGACATTTAAGTACATTTAAAGTCATTAAAAAGCCAAGAGAGTTAAACAAGCTCAAATATAATCAGACAGGTATTAGTATTAAAGGGACAGTGCACTGTAAGATAGGAATCGTTTTTGTTATCGAAAGCAGCGGTAAACATAAAAATATTTAAAAGTAGTAAGAGTGGCAGCGGACCTGCAGGTTTCTGGGAGTTTGTTCCAGATATTTGGAGCATAATAACTGAACGCTGCTTCTCCATGTTTAGTTCTGACTGGGGACAGAAAGCTGACCAGTCCCTGAAGACCTGAGAGATCTGGATGGTTCATAATTTAGCAGGAGGTCAGAAATGTGTTTTGCCTCTGAACCATTCAGTGATTTATAACCAGTAGCAGTATTTTGAAATCAATGATTTGACACACAGGAAGCCAAGACATCAAAACTCAAGGGATGTGATCCACTTGTTGCCGCTGCTTTCACTGATGAGATGGAGATGACCACACAAGCTAATGTTGCCTTATGAAACATTCATTTAAGACTGTTTCTTACTCAGGTTATTTAAGTTGTGAGATATCAAAATCTGAGATGGAAACCTGGCTGGTATTTGCATCAACTAAGAGAACCAGGTTTAAACTGAACAACAGGGAAAGAGTTCTCAATGCTAAGTTTCACTACCTCTGGCTCGGTTTGTTTGTCAGCAGGAACAACAAACTAGCATGATTTTCATTTGAACTTGGTGGAAGGGTGTAGCATGGTCCGCAGAATCCTTTACATTTGGGAGCAGATACTAATCACAAGGCAGATACACAAAGTAAAGTACTCTTACATGGTGTATACTTACTTTATACATTTCCCACTCACTGCTGTTTTCTTCTGGAAAACACCACTACTGACAGTATTAATGGATGAGGATGGCAAAGTGTCTGTTAATACAGTTAGTACAGTAGCCTACATCAGTTTCAAATACGGCACCATTTTGCTTCTTCCACCTGACAACGCCTGGACAGAACTCTCGGACGTCCACAGCCTTCAACATGTCACATCAGGCACAGGTGAGAGACAAAAGGCCGGGGAGGAATGTACAATCGCAGAGCGAGCAGGAAAGAGGGAGAGATTGAGAGAAAGCCCTATTTTTCTCTGTATGCTTTTCATAAAGGCCAGCTCTCTGATTGCCAGTGACAAAGTGACAGGGCTTTTATGAGCGCTGCGTGGGGTCCCCGCCCTGGTTTGTGTAGCCAGGCAGTGATAGCAGTGCCCATTGTTGGGCTGCGGCTATTGAGAGGGGAGGGGCCGGCCCTGCTGCCCGCCCTGTGCAGTGTGTTGGCTGAATAGGCAGCTAAGGTGTCCATGCCCCCCCAGTGCCCCCCAGTGCCCTTCAGTGTGGGAAAGCTGGTGCACCTGCAGCATCTTGACAGCGGCCGACAGGATCGCGTGCTAGCGTTGGACGCAGAGGGCAGCACGGGGTGACACAGCGCTGACGGGGGGGAGGCAGGCGTGTCACACCCCCATGCTGTGTGAACATCTCCTGTCAGAGATCAAACGGATCAGGTTCACATGCACCCTAACGTATAGTACATGCTGCATTGTGCATCCAACGCTGTGCACACAGACACCTGGTTTAAAGAACCCTGAATGTATACCGCTGCAACAAGATGCTCTGTACAGGACAATAAGTGTACAATCACTATCACAATCAGTGCACATGTATACATGCTATACAACAAATCACAGCACATAAAGCAACCAGCCCATAATGCTTTTGTAAACTAACACACAAATCAGATAAGATTCTGTTCCAAAAGCTCTTGGTTTATACCTGATATATCTTACATATTTAACCGTGCGTGCACACATATCTGTATATGTGCATTCACCGGATCAGAATTGAACTCATGTTATTTCAGTTTTTTTAATTTACACTGTTAATACATGTTTATTCTTATTGTATTATAATTGTTTTTTACTTTTCTTATTATTATACCGGTGTATATTCCATGTGTACTATCTGTGTTTCTTTGCTGATTCTGTTGCTGCTATGAAACCTGAATTTCCCTACGGGGATCAATAAAGGTCCTTCTTATCTTATCTTATTGCAAAAATAAAGAAAACTGCAGATAATATTCTTAATTAAACAATACTTAACCAATACTTTAATCATGATGTGCCAACCCTTTGACCAGGTTCAGCAACTTAATAAAATGCCATCAACGCTCTGTAATTCTGAGTGTGGTGCATCAACAGTCTCTCATTTATTGCCTGGCATGTCCCATGTGTCTGTGGTGCAACGCTGCCATTCCTAGCATTCCTCCCTGGAATGCACAAATAGGACCCCACAGAATGGGATCAACACGGCAAAACAAGACAACATTCCTGAGGCAAGTTTTAACAAAAATCACTATGCTGCTTTACATACTGTAAGTAGCACATGCATGGGAGACGTGCACGGTGCTTTTTTAGTAAACAGAGGTCAATACAGCTGAGCTTTTACAGGGGAGCAGCCTTTGTTTTCTAATCTTCTTTAAAAGCAGCATCTGTCTTGTGTTCCATTACCAATGCAATTAATCTGCCATAGTCAGTGTTGGAAGAAGAATTAAGATGTTTTTCTTCAGTAAAATTACCAATACATTATTTTCAAAATATTTAATTATACGTAAAAGTCCTGCATTCAAAATCTCTCTTAAAGGTGGGGTAGGTCATTTTGGAGAAACCAGCTTGAGTGCGCTAGAATTTGAAAGTACACAGCCGGAACAAATCTGCCTCTTCCTTCAGACTTCCTTACAGAGCCCCTCCTCCAACACACACGAACGCGCACATGACCAATGAGGGCACGAGATAAGTTTGTGCACAGATGGAAGGCTGACAGGCAGGTAGGGCCATCCAGTTACTTTAGCCGGGCCGGCTCAGATGATTGGTCGTGCTTTTTACAGAACTACGGCTTCCACAGATGACATTTTTTATGGATTTGTTGTCAAAGCACTTCAGATATTCATTGCTATCGGGATGTTAAGAGCATTCCATGGAATATAACAAAAAGTGTTTCTCAAGCCGGTTTCTCAAACTTACCTACCCCACCTTTAAGTAAAAGTACAAAAGTATTATCAGCAAAATGTACTTCAAGTATAAAGAGTAAAAGTAATAATCCTGCCTTTATGTGTGTATATAATTAAATGTATATATGTGACATTTCTATATATAGTAGCCTATTGTTGCATCAAGTAGCATTTTGCTGCTGTATACAAACAAAGTTCTGATTGACTTTTTGTAAAATATTTAAATAGTTTGACTCTTTTGTTTCATTTTAAGAGATGTGTTGTTAAAGTAGCTAAAGCTGTAAATAAATGTAGTGGAGTAAAATTACACGATTTCCCTTTTAAGGCCGCTACACACCAACCTGAGACCAAAGCACGTGTACCGAAGGCATCCCGACTTTTACGTCCGCTACGTCGGCCGCCTACGAACACACCGCAAAGACTTCAGTCGACGAGTGGCAATAACTGTCCTTACCAGCAGGTAGCGGTAGTGTGTATTCGTCATTCAAAAGAGGCAACAGCCAATCAGAGTGATTTCTTTGGCCGACTTTCTTTGGCCGATTCAACATGTTGAATCGGCCGCGGGAGGTGTAAAAATGTGCCGTAAAGCAACAACGGTGCGGGACACACCAACCTGAGTAGGGCGCCGCGAATTCCCGACTGCCTCTGACGGCCTCTGACTCCCAAAATCGGGTAGGTGTGTCAGGGCCTTTAAATGTAGTGGAGTAGAAAGTACAGTGGAAATACTCAAGCAATGCAAACCTCACATTTATAATTGTACTTGAGTACATGTACTTAGTTACATCCCACTTCTGTCTACTGAAGTTATTACTCGCCATGCTGTCAGAGAGCATCTAACAGAGGGGGACAAAAAGAGAGAAGTAATTCAGTTGGCATGTATTTAGACCTCAGTTGCTCAGGTATGAATGTAATCTGTCCGACGACATGCTGAGATGACTCCTGATTAACACTGATTGGCCGCTGCTGTTTCCCGGGACAAGTGAGCGGCAAAGCCACTCGACGCATGACAAGCAGCTTGAACTAACTTGTTCACTGGGGGGAGCTCCACTGGGTTCACCACAGTGTGGCTGTTGTTCCAGCGCCCAAGGATTACAATTAACCAGCCACTCCTGTCGGGGCTTAATGACCGAACACAGCAGAAGCCAGCAGCAGGGACACTTCCTGAACAGCCCTAATTGGTTCTGGCACAGCAATCCTTAATGTTTATCTCATAGCCAGCTGAGAAAAATCAGCAGTGAAGTGTGAATCAAAACATGTTGATTAGAGGAAATAACATACCTGATGAAAAGGATTATTCCTGCTATCAAGCTCAGCCCCTTGATATTCTAATATCCTGTTCTTCTTGAGGTCAATATTTTAGGATTATATATATGTATATTATACTGCAGTGTTCCTGCTGCACAGATCAGTTACAACACATGTTCTGTCTTACACTGAAGAAACTGAAATGTTGACTTTAAATACATGAATTATGTCAACAAATGTCACTTAGTTGTATAGGGTTAGTTGAAAGCAATACAGTTAAGTTGAACACATCTATATTTAAACTTAATATTATTGCTTTCAACTACTAACCTAATACGGTTATGTGGAATCTATTTACATAATACATTTAATTAAAGTCCACATTTCAGTTTGTTTCGTGTACATGAGGCTTTGGAAATAAATAAATAAGAGGGAATCATGGAATCTCCTTCCATTTATAATAAGACCCAACGCATGTTCAAGCTCAGAGTCAAATGGGGCAGGTGGGGGGGTTGGATGGGAGGTCCAGGGGATTTGGGTAAACCATCTGTTGACCAAAGCTTTTGGGAAAGAGCACTAATATGGATTTAGGATATTATTCTCTCTGCAGGTGGGATTGTCAAAACCCCTGTGGATTTCTCTGTGAGGAGGGGGAATAGAAAAAAAAAAGATTTCAAAAGAGGGACAAGGCATAATAGATGGAACAAAGATGCTGCATTTGAAAGCTTTTCCCTAATCTCCACAACTCATTTGTAACTCAGCACAGTCAGGTATGAGGGTTCAACAATGGGCGGATAAGCAAAGGAAAAACTCATCAGAGAAACCATGTTTCCGCATTCCATATCCACACATATTTGTGGTGGCATTTCCTTCCTGCCTCATTCCAAGCCCAGTCAGAACAGAATAAGAGATGTGAGACCTGGGTGGCTCTCCACATGAACTCCGACACCATGCAGGGTGGACTCTGGTAAGCCCAGGCGCTGACCCTGTGCCGGGGAGAGAAGGAAGGGACACTGGGAGTAAGAGCGCTCTTTGGTTCTCTAGCTGCCGGGGTTTATTCCAACAGCAGCCGTCTTTACTGGGCTTAACTGTGATTTGCCCCCTTTTGCTTACTTGTTTGTTTATCGGGATTGTACAACAGAGCTTTAAGCTGCCAGGTGCTTTCACTGCATTACCAGGGAAGATGCACAGCTGCTCACAGCTGCATCAAGAACAGCGAGTGGCTACAAACAGGCTGGATGGATGTTACAAGTTTGTATTAAAATAATAATCTGCTTAAAGTCCCAGACTAGAGGAAACTGACTCCCCTGCGACAGTCAGTTAAATCTGCACCTACAGCATGAATGCCAAAACAAATCATTTAGGGAATTTCTCAAAACTGTTTGGCCCAGGTTCGATTTTTACAAACCCCGATCTAAGCCTCTGAATAATGCATTTGTTATGGAAGCAGATTTGCAGTCTTATGCCACATGATGCCTGGCAAACCTGCCATGACAGGTAAAACGTATTTGGGGTCTCTGGCACAATATTATTATCCTGAGACAGATGTTGAGCAACTGTGAATGCAAAGAAACCCATAAAACAGTTATGTGCCATCAAAGCACTATAATATCAAATACAGACCTGAGCCCCCCTCCCACCACTCCATTTCCCAATCTGAGATACTGAGTGAATTTATCCCAGGAAATGTGTATTATGAGGAACAGATTGTGACATGGTTGTTGACGCAGAGCCTTGCGGGAGTATGACTGTCTGTTAACTACTGTTTACATCAGAGAGCGACACATGTTGCCTTTCTATTCTGTTGACATGAAGCTTTTAATTATAGAATATTTTTTCTCACATCTGCACATATACAGATGTCAAAACAAGGCTTTACTGAGGCAGCAGTGCAGCTAAACGCATCACTGTGTTTGGCCTGCAAACTGTTTCAGTGCTAAAAACTGGAACAACTGAGGCTCATTCGAATTTCATAAGGTTTGCAGGTACTAAAACCAGATGAATGGAAACATTTTAGTTCACAGGATGATGATGGCGTTGAACGCAATCTGGCATCTCCAGAGTCTGTAGGTTTTATCCTTTGGTGACGATGAATGTCTGTGTGAAAATTCAATCCATTGTGATCCATTTCACAGATGGGCCGGACGTAGATCGTTCACCAACCGAAACATTCAGTCCACGTTGAAGTGTTCTTGGGCAAGATACTGAACCCTGGATTCAAGGCTGATTGGCTGGAAATGTTGGAAAGGCGCTATGTTAATGCAGGTCATTTACCATTTTCCATAGTTGTAGATATGTAGATATACCAACCCGTCGATCAAATTTCTCTAAAGACATTTTAAAACTATAAATTGTGGCGTAATGTGGGTTACATATAGCGTTGGAGAAAGAAAGCCCCTGGTTGTTTAATGGCTTAATGATGGAGCAATTAATCTGTCTATATCGGTCAAGTTGTTTGTGGGGGGTCCTTGGAATTAATTCATGGTCAATAAAAACGACTTAAAGCCTGATTAGTGGACTTTGCCCCTATTAGATACAGGATCTGGCTGGGGTGATCCCATGCGTAAGGATATGTGAATCCGGCCACTTAAGGGGCTCTGTGGTTTTGGGTTGATTAGTTTCGCGGATGTCCTTCCTGATGCTGTTGGGATATCCTGCTGCTTTCCAGTAAACGACACATCTCTGCGTGTGCTGAAAGAAAAAAAAAAGATCGACGTTTGATCACATTTACCAAGTTTTTAAAGACTTTGTCTCCTAAAGAATGAAATAACTTCCAGATATTTGAACTGAAATCTTTGAATTGACCACAAATTGTATTGCACATGAGGTTCATTTGTATTATTTTGCAAATTATGAGATGGAATGTTAGCCGTGAAAGACGTACGTCACGAGAATGTGAACTTAATTTAAAGGGATGTGTTGATCAGGGACACATAGGTCACAAGTCCTGAGCACTCAGCTCAATGAAACAAGACAAGGAAATTCAATCTCTCACACTGTAATTCAGAATAATAGGCCAGCTTCCTCCAGGAATGGTTCTTTTAGATTCTTTAATTGTTTGCAGGCAAGCGGGTGAACTAACTGGAATCTGGTTAGATTTCTCTCCAGGGCATTAATGAGGAGCACGTTGGGAGGAAACCGGAGAAGGCTTTAACAACCTGCACGGAGAACAGCTTGCTGTTGGAACAGAAAAATAGATTGACAATGTGTTCAGCTGAAGATTACAGGCACTATATTGGTGGACATATATCAGTTTCCAACTCTCCATAACAGAGTATTAGGTATGCATCATTTAATGTAACATATTGAATTGTTGGGTTTTTTTCATTTGGCTTTACAAGTTTTAAACTGCACATACCGATCCTCAATTGGCAACATTCACAGTCATTCAAATTAAGTCTCGGAGTGATTCAAAGCAGAAATTCAAGGGGACTTGATCTTGTAGAATTGGCTAGATGTCATTTTTGAGTTAAGAAATAACACATTGTTCGTCTTACAAATTAAAAGCTGAATTCAATTAAAATGTACCTTAGATCTGTTAAATATGCGACAACCCAACTAGTTTGTCAACTTTAGACACTATAGATATTAGGGATGTAACGATATATCGAATATCGCGATATCGCGGTAAATAACTGTCTCACTACCGTCGTGAGACTGACAAAATCTACCGCGATTTTTAAAAACTTTTTTCTAAATATATTTATTTTTTATAAACCTTTATTCAACCAGATGGTCCCATTGAGATCATTGATCTCTTTTTCAAGGGAGACCTGTCCAACATGGCAGCAAGTAAGTTACAACATGAACATAAAACAACAGATAACACAAAAGGACATCGTATTTACAGGGCTACATGTACATACCTAGAGACATTGACAAGTACCAACAGTATATTTATATCTCGCCCTGTCAATAAGCCTCACCTTCTTGGCAAAATCTGTATTGTTTTTGAAGTGGTGGAGAGACAATGCACAGTTTGACCCACTGCTGTCACCCATGGCCAAAGCATATGTCTCTGTGCAGCAACATCAGTACCAAGCAAGAGAGTTTTTTCCACAGCAGGGGATATTGCAAACGCCCAAACATCCCAGCTTCTACCTGGAAATGTGGACATGCTCATATTCCTAAAGGATAACCTTGATGATGCTGAGTGAGTGAGTTAGTGAGTTACGGCCCCTACACACGGCGGCGTGCGTTGACTCTTCAACGCTTCTGTCCATTCACTTTGAATGGGGTGACATCACACTTCGCCAAACTGCATTGTGGGAGCAAAGCGTAGCTTTTCTCGCGGTGCTCGCTGCAAAAGTAGAGCAATGTTCTACATTTGAAGCCTCGACGGAGTCGTTAGCCAATCAAAATCCGCTTATGCAAATCTGCCAGTACAAGCGCTAGCCAATCAAACCGCGTGTATGCTGGGAGAGCCAGACCGCAGTTCATTTCCTCATATGCCAAAAAATGGAGGAGAAAATAATCGTAGCAGTAGGGTGCTTTATGATCAGTCCCTGTTCACCTACCGGGATACAAACCGGAGGAGCCAGGCATGGAGGGAGGTGGCAGAGACAGTGGGTGAAACTGGTAGGTTTTCGCCTGTTTGGGGAGTTTATATTCTTTCACACACACATACGGGTTTTGGGCCGAGGGCGACACCGTACTTCCGGTATCCGCCATTTCACACGAGGTGCAACCAGAATATCATAGTCTATTGCCTTAATCAATATAGTCAACTCTAAAATACCACATATATGCATTGGCATGATAATATTATTGTAACAAGTGGGGTATTCACCTGGTGTTTCCAGAAGATAGACGTAGATGCTGCCAAAATCGACCGAAGGCCACTTTCGAGAGTCGTTTTTCCATACATCTGCAGGCAGTCTGTAAGGGCAATCGGACAACCCACACAGCTCTAGTTTACGCTGGTAACGACCTAGAGCACACCCCTCAAGTCCAGAGATGTAATCCGAAGACATGCAGCGATTTCTTCGGTCGTTAATTCAGAAAAAAAACCTAGTGCGCTCTGCCTGGCTAGTTAGCTAGCTGTTTATATTAGCACCTCCAGGATATTAGCACCTCCAGGAAAATGGCGTATTTATATATATATGGCGCGCGTTGCATTGTGGGTAGCTCGTGACGTCACTGTGTGTGAAAGAATCCAGTGTACTTCGTTTGAATGGACAGCTAGCAGGCATAGACTGCATGGAATGTTGCGTAAAATAGCACCATAGACATTAATGTCATAAATGTTCATCATATAAAGTGTGACATGTAAAACCTTTTATGCAATTGACAGGAGAGATTCATGTGATTGTTTGTTGGTTGCGATGCTCGCGTAAACTCCCCAGGCTCAAGACACGCCCACCGCCAAGCTACAACGCACGCCGCCGTGTGTAGGGGCCGTTAGAGTGGAGTTACTTGAAAAACTATAGTGAAACTTGATTTATTCTATTGCAGGGTCTGATTATTGTATTGTTGACACTTTAAAATACTACTATCCTACTAAAATGCAGTACAAATCAGATTTATCATTTAATAAAGAAAACAAATTCAAGTAAAAAAAATAAAAAAATCACATTTTTTTTCTTTATTTTTCAATATCGCGATAAATATCGTACCGTGGACTTTTTATCGCGATATTATCGTACCGTGAGTTTTTAGTATCGTTACATCCCTAGTAGATATGTTCTCTTTTCTGATTATGGAATCAATTCATTAAGCCTCAGCATAGGTGCAAATATTTCGCTATTTAAAACAATGTTCAACTAGCACACAGGAAACTGAAGCCATCATCAATGCTCTCTTTAACACCAGACTATCACAGTCATTTGACCTTGCAGAACACAACATCGCTGATGCACCGCTAGCTGGATCAGTCTTTGGTGACACTAAAATCTATTTTCAGAAATAGTGGGGACAGAAGAATACATTGAAACAAAATCTCAATTATCGAACTTGAAACAGATTTTTTACCTTTTGCCCTTTAATTGGACCATGTTAGTGACTTTGCAGCTGTGTTCAGAGAGTGACATCATGGTCAGCTCAGAACACCACCCTCCTCCTCCATGAAGAAAATCAATCAATGTTTATTTATATAGCCCAATATCACAAATGTTACATTTGTCTCAGAGGACTTCACAGTTTGTACAGAATATCAGTATGACACTACGACCCTCTGTCCTTAGACCCTCACATCGTACAAGGAAGACACCTGGTCTGTCTGTGTGCTAAACAACATCACACTGTACATGTTGTCATCTGCCTGCATCAGAGCAGCTAGGCTCTGTAATGTGTCATACGAACAGTGTTAGCAGTGATCCCATCTACACACCAACCACAACCATTAGCATGGATACAGAACATTATTGACTCATGTCAATTGTTTTGATTTTTTGAGACAAACTTTTAAATGTTTTCAAATTAGCCTCACAGTGGGGCATATATCAGATACAAATAATGAAAAGGACAATACAAAATGAAAGAGAACTAAAATAAAAATAAAATAGTGCACTGTCACAGGGTCACATCACATGGGCTTGAGTGAGTCATGTGTTTGTCCATGAGGACATCACCTGGATCTCCCTGTTCTCTGACAGGACGTGTCCACACACGTCAGCTCTCCCCTGAGTTTTGGTTACGCCCATGAGGCTCTTTCTGCGAGTGTTTCCTTGCTTTGAGGTCTAAAAAAGGGAGGAGAGCGAAACACAGTGCTGGGCGTTTATTATTATTTATTAAGTCATATGATGAAAATAGAGAGCGCTCAGCCCACAGGCCCCGTGTTCTGCTCAGAAAAAAATTCCAAAACAGTAAATGCTGCGGCCTGACTACAGACCACCACACTTACAAATAGAACAGGCTTCCACCTAGCAACACTGAGAGATAAGCATTTTGCTATGCACACAGTATTTTGTGTATGTGTTATGTACATACTACTGGATTTAAGCTGACACAAATAGCAGGGCCTCAGGCAGCAGGTTTAGACATTTTGCCATAACCTGTAGACTGCTAATTCATGAGTTCTCTCATCACATGCCATCACAACACACACACGAGTGATGTTTGCTGCAGCTACTATGTCTGTGCAACACAGTCACACAGCAATAGCATTACAAAGTCAAGAACACAAAACAAATACAAGAATGATTGTGACTTAATGTAGACTGAATAAGCGGTTGTAGTAAAAACTAACAACAAACAATAAAAAATAGGGCCAATATTGGGTAAAAACCGGTGTCCTGAGATCCCACTCTTGGCCCTGACGGACAGCAAAATAGACCAACAAAATAAAATTAGGCAAATAAATGAAAACAAGGACACTTGTGACTAATTGGTGACTAAATAACAGTTTATGGATAAAAAGGAATAACAAATTAGAAGGAAAATAACTAATAGAAAACACATATTCCGGTATTCCGAGCCCCAACATAGTTAAATAAATAACCAAAAGATGAATAACTTGATATTGATTAAGACAAAAGTTGATAAACCACACAGCTTGCGGTCTCCTGAGACCCGACAAAAAGACGTGGTGCAGGCACTAAAGATAATTACTATAAAAATACATTGTTTTTAAAATCGTTCTCTGTGACACGAAGAAAAGGGGAAATTTGTGTCTGTGTAGACAAATCAATTTCAACGGCTGTGAGACTGGGTTGGTCTGTGAGAAGCTGCTCTGCCATTGGATATAAGGAGGAATGTGCATGCTGAACTTTCCTGTCAGCCTCAGAGTCCTGCACCATTTTCATGTCAAAGGTTCTTTCACCATCAGTTTATGATTTGTGATTCAGGAAAATGTCACACATAAACTATGCTTTTTTTTATCCGGTAGCTCAGCAGCGGACTCAGTATCTTTCTGTCTTTGCTAAACAGTTTAAAAGACAGCTTTGGATACCTTTCCTAGTGTTAACAAAGCCTGTGAAAATACAAAAAAAAAAAGATCAACTGACAACCAGTCAATGTCTGATATACTGTAACTATTTCCTTGGTGTCATAGAGCTTTGTTTTCTAAAAAGGATTAAAATTACAATGAGACAGGCTGTTGACATGTTCCTTCATACCATCGTTTATTTTTGACTCAATCCCAAATACACGCTTCTGCAAACACTCACTAAAGCACCACATGTGGATTATTCCTCTACTGACAATAGTCCCCAACTATTTACTTATAACTTTATTCGTAACTCCTTGTTTGTTCTGAAATCAAATTTTTTTTTTAAATGTAATGGTATATTAAACAACATTTAGTGTTCTGATTAGTATTTAAGGCAACAGGCTGTGTATGTTGGATTGAAATAATCACTCATACATATAATACTGTTGTAAGGCCTATACACTACAGATAAAGGTGTAATAACTGTGTAATATGGATGTAACAATGAGGAATATGGGTGTAACATGTGTAGCATGGTGGTGATATAGGTGTAATAAAGGGGTACAATGTTACATGGATGTAGCAGGGTGTAACAATTATTGGTGTATTTTTTGTGTAATATTGGGGGAAATATAGGTTTAACATGGGTGTATAGGGATAATTCCGGTGTAACATTGGTGTATTATTGTTGTAATACAAGGTAATATGGGTGTATAATGGGAGTAATAAAGGGGTAGTATGGGTGTAACATAGGTTGAGCTGTGGGTGTAATATGGGTTCAATATCCAATAAAATGTATACCCTAAATTGGCAATGTATCTCGAGAGATAAGTTGGAAAAAAACGTCTCAATTTGAAAGAAAATGTAAAATGCAATGTGCTTGCCTTTTAAGGGGTTTAAATTAACTACAGTGTTTGTGCAACAGTGTGGCTTTTAGTGTTTAGCTCGCTTCCTTCACTCAGACAAACACATTTGGTGTGGTTGCCACCTGAGCAGATTATCTCCCATGATCCTCCCTGGTCTCTGTGTTAATACCCTTCACACCTGGAGATACTGTTTCACCACTAACAGTGAAGAGCACAGATGTAATTCAGCACGGAACATGTTTCTGTTCAAAGCCAACAGATCATAATCACCATTTATTGTTATTATATGGCTTCGACTCAACATAGAAAGGCTGCGATAATAGGAATAATGTTCCCAGAACTCTAAGAAATAGACAACATTTTCCAAGGAATCATCTTTCGGAACAAAGGAGGAGTCTGTGTTTGTTTTCAATCACAAAAACCACAATAATGGCTGCAGGACATGCAATTTCCTTTCCTGCCATTGCACACAATGAGGTCAATTTGGAAAACATATAATTCGCTCCCCTCTTACCTCTGAGACATGTTAAAACAGATAAGAGGATATTCTATAAAACACAGCATCACATGAGTGTGTATGGTTTGCTTGAAGGGTTAATGGATCACCTGTAGGGGATATAGCATGTCTGCACCAAATTCATTGAATACATTAATAGTTGTTGAGACATTACATGTAATAAATGTAATGTTGATGATATGTTGGCGCTATGGTAGGCCACTCTTAACACTCATGTAACTGATCTGGCTGGAGAGGCGTCTTCATTTGCATTTTCTTTTGCAGATTTTCTGCAAATTCAGTTGAAATACGGACTTAACTAGAATGAAAATGTGACAAGGTGATATATCCTAATCAGTTTATGATTATGGTCAAAAGGTTTGTTTTGCTTTTAGGTATTTCACTTTGGAAGCTGTTACAATGTACAGGGCTGCTACTCGTCTTCTTGGCAACTCTAAGAGAGGTCATAGGGTCACCACACGCTGTCACTTTGGCAAATACTCGCAGCACAGGCAACAGTCCAGAAGATGCATGAGTGAGGCACTTTTACTCTCCCAAAGGGAAACCTTTTCTCTTTTTTCCACAGGCAAGCTCATAAACAAGAGCACTCTTAAAACTTCACAACAAAAATGATTATACTTACTCAAAGCTTACATTTATGACTTTGTGAATTAATTTGCTCAGGGCACATTTTCCCTCTGCTTTGAAGTGGGAAACAATATCATTTTTGTGCATTTTTAATATCATCACTTCTAGTTTGGTGACTTTGCATAAAATGGGTTTGTGTAAACAGCGCTGTGCAGTAGGAGGCCCTTTTTTACGGTGGAATAAAACAGCTTTGGCCTTCATGTTTTTTTACAGCTGAGGAGGCTAAACCCCTGTGTTTCAAAGCTTCTTGAGTCCCCGAACAATCCTCTACCCGCAAACCCCACCCCCGCTTCTCTGCAGAGCTTCCTACAATAGGCCCTCACTCCCCCTATCTGCTTTTAAACACCAATAAAATATTTTACATTTCCTCAGTAGGCAGTTAAAATTGGGCTGACTACCGTGCATTCCCCCTGTACTGGATCTCAGGAACTCTCATGTAAAGTTGTGTTCTTCTGTTGTTGTTCTTATCGTTACCTTAGCTTTAACTCGAGATAAACTTGAGGAGATAAAGCAAGAGAAGAAGAGGCTTATTTAACGACCGAACTTAGGGTGCCTTGTTTGTTTTCCAGGTCACCTTTTGGCGCTAGGGGGATTCTTTTTGACATCTGAGAAGGATGCCAGAACTAAAATATTTCACAGCTTAGCGGCCATTTGTAAAAGCTGTTCCGAGCACACTTCCCGACTGCCTGCAAGTGTGCTCATCTCATCCTTCCTCACTCTAAACCTTGATTTTTTCCATCTCCTTTGTCATGTCCATCTCTCCCCTATCCCGCTCCTCCTCACCCTCTTTCCTTCACACTTCCCACTCTCGCTTGTCTCTTTGTTGTCCCATCTGCCTTGCTTCCTTTCTCCTCACTTCCCTCCTTCTTTTCCTACCTTTTTTTGTTTCCTTGACTCCTTAAATGTCCCAATCCTAAACCTTCTTCTCCTTCCTTCTCCATTGAAGAAGAAGAAGAAGATTCAACTTATTGTCATTACGTAGTACAGGTTCTATGTAACAAAACGGTTTCTCTGCATTTGACCCATCCTAGTGTTAGGAGCAGTGGGCTGCCATTATGAACGGCGCCCGGGGAGCAGTTTAAGGAACGGTGACTTGCTCAGGGACACCTCGGTAGCATTTTGGTCTTTCCGGGACTTGAACTGGTGACCTTCCAGTTGCCAAGCCAAGTCCCTATGGACTTCGCCACCACCGCCCTCCATGCCTGCCTTTCCATATACTTTCCTTTATTCCTTCCTTTTAATATGATTCCCTTCCTTGATTCTATCTCACACAGGCTCCGCCCTCTACTGGACTCTATGGGCACTACTCTCATCAATGATACGCGACCGTTCACACACTGAAGTTGTATAAACGTGGCCAGCCAATCAGGGCGAGCATAACTGAATGCGCGTGCATATAAGGCAGCTACACCTCCTGACCGTCATCCTATTCTCTTCAGCGAGCAGGACAACACCTGACAGAGAAAAGTAAAATGTTTGAAATACCTCCATACCTTCATGGAGTCGCCACTTCTAGAGACCCGGGCCTGCCATTCGTGCCCTGGCTTAATAGCGGGCGCCGATCCCCACCACCTCTGCTTCGAGTGTTTGGGGGACCAGGATATGGCCGAGGCGGTGCCATTCACATTTGCCATTCCAGCGGCGCGGATGGCTCAGTTTACCGAGGAGGACGAGGACTTCTCGTTGGCGGGTACTTCCGGGTCCGGCGTCCATGGAAGTCCACCGCTCCCCCCATCACTTCCACAAAAACCGGTGAGCCGCCTCCGCCAGGGGTTCTACAATCAAACCGCGTGTATGCTGGGAGAGACTACGCAGGTCATTTCCTCATATTCCAAAAAATGGAGGGAAAATTCATTATAGCGGTAGTGAATCATCCGGTGCTGTATGATCAGTCTCTGTTCATCTACCGGGATACAAACCGGAGGAGCGAGGCATGGAGGGAGGTGGCAGAGACAGTGGGTGAAACTGGTAGGTTTTCGCCTGTTTGGGGATTTTATATCCAGTTTACTTCGTTTTAAACATTGCTATTGCTTTGTATCCCGGGGGCAGGAGATTCATGTGATTGGTTGTTGGTCGCGTTGCTCGCAAAAAATCCCCAAGCTTCAGATACGCCCACCTCCAAGCGTCAACGCATGCCGCTGTGTGGACGGGCCGTCAGGGTGCAGGGCCGCACGGACACAGCGTGTCCCGGCGTGCCCCCCCTTGATGAGAGCCTGGCAGCCCATCTGCTCCCACAGGCAGCAGGCTGGGCGGAGAATCTCTGCCCCACTGCCGCGTAACAGGACGGCTGCAAATAACATGGGTGTGTTGGGCGTCTCGCTGATTGCTCTTCCGCAAGATGCCCCCACCTCACCGGATCAGAGCGATTATTTGGCCGCAGCATCGGCCAAATGAATATCCTGGTCCACGTGTGGCCGCCGCTGCTTGCCGTGTGATGTCCCTGGCCACAGTGGGATCACGCCGTGTGGCACTTTTAAAAAAAAGACTGTGATGATCTCCTGGGAGCCCCTGTGTCTACGGAAGGGCTCTTTGGATAGATTTCCTCGGTCACGTGGATGAGGAGAAGTCGCAGCTTGGCGTATGCTGCTTCTTGCTCATCCTCAGAGGAGAGAACACTGTCCCACACTCGCCGCCCCGTAAAGTAAAGTAAGTAAAGGACGGCGCCCCGTCCACACAGCGGCGTGCGTTGAAAGCTTCACCATTCACTTTGAATGGGGTGAGGTCACTTTTCGCCGAACTGCATTGCGGGAAGCGACGCGGAGCTTTGCTGGCGTGGCTCGCTGCAAAGGTTGAGCAATGTTCAACTTTTGAAGCCTCGGCAGAAGCGTCAGCCAATGATTGGTTGTTGGTCGAGTTTCAGACACGCCCGCCGGCAAGCTTCAACGCACGCCGCTGTGTGGACGGGCTGTTACAGCGGGGCGGCGAGAGTGGAAGGAAGCAGCCAACGGTATGGCGCCTGGTATAATAGCCTGGTATAATAGCTCTGATTAATGCATTTCACCGTTAATGTGAAACACAGCGTTAATACGAAGGTGCGCGCCCCCGCAAGAGTGGCTGCGGTGCGTTCAAGGACCTCCGCAGAAAATCAGCCCTTTTAATGTCGGTTCCCCATAAGCCAATCTTCCTTTCATGGAAGGTTTGGCGGAGGAGAGGGAGATCAGAGAGTACCACAGCTTCTTGGCTGATGCTCCACAGCTCCTTGCATGTCCCCCGCAAGAGTGGCTGTGGTGCGTTCAAGGACCTCCGCTGAAAATCAGCTCTTTTAATGTCAGTTCCCCATAAGCCAATCTTCCTTTCATGGAAGGTTTGGCGGAGGAGAGGGCCATCAGAGAGTACCACAGCTTCTTGGCTGATGCTCCACAGCTCCTTGCATGTCCCCCGCAAGAGTGGCTGTGGTGCGTTCAAGGACCTCCGCTAAAAATCAGCCCTTTTAATGTCGGTTCCCCATAAGCCAATCTTCCTTTCATGGAAGGTTTGGCGGAGGAGAGGGCCATCAGAGAGTACCACAGCTTCTTGGCTGATGCTCCACAGCTCCTTGCATGTCCCCTAACACAGTGTTATGGGGAATGGAAGCTCAGCTGTGTCCTGACAGAGTGGATGGACAGGACACTGAAACTGGGTTACTCACTCCAGTTTTGCAGCGTCCCTCCTCCATTCAGGGGCATAAGAGAGGCAAATATATAATCCCAGGAGGGGATAGGTTTCCTTTCAACAGAGATTCAGGCCCTGTTGCAAAAACAGGCTCTGTCTGTTGTGCACTCTGAGGACAGAGAAAATGGGCTTTACTCCATGTACTTCCTGGTTTCCAAGAAGACAGGAGAATTCAGACCCATTCTGGATCTTTGCAGCCTGAATCAGCACATTGTCTGCAAAAAGTTCCATATGTTAACCATAAAACAATTACTGGAACTAGTGCAGCCGGGCGATAGGTTCACAACCATCGACCTTAGGGACGCTTAATTTCATGTCAAAATTGCTCCAAAGCACAGAAAGTATTTGCGTTTTGCCTTCCAGGGGATAGAGTACAACAGACTACCGTTCGGCTACTCCCTGTCCCCACGCACGTTCAGCAAATGTGTGACCACAGCGCTTCAGCCGCTTTGCGGCCATGGCATGAGGGTTTTGTTTTTATGTCAACGACCTCGTAGTCATGGCCAGGTCCAGGGAATGGGCAGATGTTCCACACAGCCCAATTGATCTTACATCTAACCAAGTTGGGGGTTTGCGGTCAATTGGAAGAAGAGCAGTCCCATTCCTCACAAGCAGGTGGGGTATCTGGGGATTTTGCTCAATGCAGCCCCCATTGAGAGCAAGGGGTAGGCCCCCATCGAGAGCGAGGTGTACGCCCCATAGAGAAGGAGGGCAGGCTACGTGCCACTCTGTCAGAGGACAGACAGACGTGGTGCGAGGAAGGGAGTCTAGAGCCTCTGTCCAGTACATTGGGCTCTATTCTATCCTAGCTATAGCTTCTGGTGGACAAGGGGCTTGCTCATGCCACAATCAAGGTGTATGCAGCAGCCATCTCGTCATGCGGGATTTGGCGGCAGACCAGTCTTTAGCCAACGGGGATCAGGAGACAGCGCCCAGTGGTGCATGTCTCCACCCCGCAATGGGAACTGCCATTGGTGCTCGAGGCTTTGGTTACAAAACAGTTTGAGCATCTGGAGCTCTCCTCCCTGTAGGCGCTCTCATTGAGAGAGAGAGAGAAGCAACAAGAAACAGCTTTGCTGCTTGCTTTGACTTCTGCCAAGAGAGTATGCGAACTGACTGCTCTATCGGTGCACCTAAGTTGCCTTCTGGTTCGTGGTGACCGTAGCAGGGTGACACTCAGACCGAACCCCTCCTCTGTTCCCAAGAACCTATGCACGGCGGCGTCTTGGTCTACGCCAGGCCTATTCATAAGGTGCAGTGAGGCAAAAAAGTATTTAGTCAGCCACCAATTGTGCAAGTTTCTCCCACTTAAAAAGATGAGAGGCCTGTAATTTTCATCCTAGGTACACTTCAACTATGAGAGACAGAATGGGGGGAAAGAATCCAGGAAATCACATTGTAGGATTTTTAATGAATTAATTGGTAAATTCCTCGGTAAAATAAGTATTTGGTCACCTACAAACAAACAAGATTTCTGGCTCTCACAGACCTGTAACTTCTTCTTTAAGAGCCTCCTCTGTCCTCCACTTGTTAACTGTATTAATGGCACTTGTTTGAACTCGTTATCATTATAAAAGCCCCTTGTCCACAACCTCAAACAGTCACATTCCAAACTCCACTATGGCCAAGACCAAAGAGCTGTCAAAGGACACCAGAAACAAAATTGTAGACCTGCACCAGGCTGGGAAGACTGAGTCTGCAATAGGTAAGCAGCTTGGTGTGAAGAAATCAACTGTGGGAGCAATTATTAGAAAATGGAAGGCATACAAGACCACTGATAATCTCCCTCGATCTGGGGCTCCACGCAAGATCTCACCCCGTGGGGTCAAAATGATCACAAGAACGGTGAGCAAAAATCCCAGAACCACACGGGGGGACCTAGTCAATGACCTGCAGAGAGCTGGGACCAAAGTAACAAAGGCTACCATCAGTAACACACTACGCCGCCAGGGACTCAAATCCTGCAGTGCCAGACGTGTCCCCCTGCTTAAGCCAGTACATGTCCAGGCCCGTCTAAAGTTTACTAGAGAGCATTTAGATGATCCAGAAGAGGATTGGGAGAATGTCATATGGTCAGATGAAACCAAAATATAACTTTTTGGTAAAAACTCAACTAGACGTGTTTGGAGGAGAAAGAATGCTGAGTTGCATCCAAAGAACACCATACCTACTGTGAAACATGGGGGTGGAAACATCATGCTTTGGGGCTGTTTTTCTGCAAAGGGACCAGGACGACTGATAAAAGCAGGGGTGCCCAACCTTTTTTGAACCGAGAGCTACTTTTAAAGTTGCCAGTCTGCCGAGATACCAGTCCAAATAGAGAGGCGTAGCCAGCCTAATACCAGGTAAATACACACTTCTACTTGTATAAAACTGACCTTTGTACGATGAATACTTCATAAAATACTGCAGATGCTTTATCTTACCTCTTTCTAATCCACACATACAAGTATTTAACTGAAGTTACACAACAGTGTTGTTGATACAGAGTTGGAGTTTATTCACACGTCACATACTACAGTGGGTCATGTTTTCAAGAAGCATTGAACAGTGCTGCCACATATGACACAGAAAGAAAGAAAATACTCTGAACCCTTTCTTTGCCAGTATATAAAAATAGTGTTGCTACAAAAGTATAAATGAGGCTTACTAATAAGACAACTCAGATCTGAAGCTACACAGGAATCTGCTGCAACAGTGCAATAAAAAAGACAAAATCAATAGAATCAAACCCTTTTTTTTTTGTATTTTAGTCGAGTATAAAAATAAATGCCTTTTTAAAATAGAATGCAAGCAACACTAGTTTCTTAACCTGAATTGATAATAGACTATAATCAATTTAAGTTTGCATTCTTATACCATTTTGTACAATAATTATAATTAATCCCTCCCCTTTTGGAGCATAGGGCAGAATTAGGAGGGAATTCCGTCTCGTAGCGTTTGTGCACTGTTTTGAAATGCCGCTCCTAAATTACCCTTCTTCGATAAAGCCACGCTCCCATTGCAGATGAGACAGATGGACTTTGTATTGGAATAGATACAAAAATAATCATCCTCCCACTCGGGGTGAAAATTATATATTTTGGGCTTTTTTGCTTCTGCCATAATTGCGGTCTTGTGTGTGTGCGGACTGTCACTCCTGTTGACACGGACAACGTCAGCGAAATAGTGCCCACTGCCGACCAGCCACGCCCCGATACATGGGGTCACGCCGGCCAATCACAAAGCTTTGATGCGTTCAAGTGCATTATTCTGGCACAGGAAGATTATGTTATAGGACATTAACGATAAAACAGAATATTGTTGTTCTATTTTTAGACACATCTCGCGATCGACTGGGAATCTCCCCGCGATCGACCGGTCGATCGCGATCGACTGGTTGGGCACCCCTGGTGTAAAGGAAAGAATGAATGGGGCCATGTATCGTGAGATTTTGAGTGACAACCTCCTTCCATCAGCAAGGGCATTGAAGATGAAACGTGGCTGGGTCTCTCAGCATGACAATGATCCCAAACACACCGCCCGGGCAACGAAGGACTGGCTTCGTAAGAAGCATTTCAAGGTCCTGGAGTGGCCTAGCCAGTCTCCAGATCTTAACCCCATAGAAAATCTTTGGAGGGAGTTGAAAGTCCGTGTTGCCCAGCGACAGCCCCAAAACATCACTGCTCTAGAGGAGATCTGCATGGAGGAATGGGCCAAAATACCAGCAACAGTGTGTGAAAACCTTGTGAAGACTTACAGAAAACGTTTGACCTCTGTCATTGCCAACAAAGGGTATATAACAAAGTATTGAGATGAACTTTTGTTATTGACCAAGTACTTATTTTCCACCATAATTTGCAAATCAATTCTTTAAAAATCAGACAATGTGATTTTCTGGAATTTTTTTCTTCTCATTTTGTCTCTCATAGTTGAGGTATACCTAGGATGAAAATTACAGGCCTCTCTCATCTTTTTAAGTGGGAGAACTTGCACAATTGGTGGCTGACTAAATACTTTTTTGCCCCACTGTAAGTATCTCTTAGACATGTCTGGCTCCTTTTTCATCGTGAAAGGAGGAGGGCTGTGGGTTAGTAAGCTGTATCTGACCCCCAAGGACATAATGCACTTACGTTGTCCCATGCTCCTTAGGGACCTGGGAAACATGGTGCGCAGTAAGCCCCATACAGGGCTGGAAGACTCTCCCCACTACGGTCCATGCACACGCTACATGAGGTAAGCGTGTGTGAGTGTGGGGGACATGGTGCACTTATGTTCTCCCCATGCTCCTTAGGGACCTGGGAAACATAGTGTGCAGTGTATAGTCACTTGCACTGGCACCTGCAGGGTGGAGCTATGGGCTTATTCAGACCAATTAGGCTCTACCCAGCCAAGTAAGCTGCGGCCCCGACTTCTCCACGGTCACAACCGGATGATAGGAAGTTGGGGTGCGGTGGCTGTTAACCAAAGGCCGGTCAGGGGCAGTGTGGTGGGTCGATGTTGTACGGTGACAGGGCGTTTATCCATCTGGGCTCCACCCACTGTACCCATAGAGTCCAGTAGATGGCGGAGCCTGTGTGAGATAGAACGGGGGTTACGTATTGTAACCCTAGTTCTATAAGCACAGGCGGAGCCCTCTACCTAGGGGTCCTGTCTGTCCTATGCCGCTCGCTGAAGAGGGTGTAGGATGACAGCAGAGATGGAGCACTCGAGTCCTGGACTCGGACTTGAGTGCCGATTTTCGGGACTCGCGACTCGACTCGGACTCACACACTGATTGACGCGACTCGGACTTGGACTCGGACTCGTGAATTATCGCGTACGCTGACTTGGACTCGGACTTGTGATTTTTTTCCCCCATGATGACTCGGACTCGACTTGTACATTGACGCTCCGACTTGGACTCGGACTCGAGCAAGTTTTCTCTGGAGTCTGATGTCCTCTATCCTGGCGTGTGCACCTGCGAGGCGAGTTCACGTACTGGGCCCAGCTATTCCAGTCTAAAGATGTCTAGGGACACACCCCGCATCGTGCTGTATGCTTTCACACATTATGCTTCCACATTGGAAAAGAGCAGCGCAAAATGCTCGTTATGTGGAAACAATATTGAAGAGAAGGCTCCGTAACACATTACTCTAAGGATCGAGTTCAGACATATAGGCTGTCTTGAACACTATCATCAGAGTGCATGTCATGACGTGATCTAATCAATAAATAAAGATTCAGCCGATAACACGAAAGCACATGGCTACTTAACATTTTGCATGCTAAGTAGCCATGTGCTTTCTTGGACTCAATCTTTATGGTAAACCGATTTAACCGGTAAAAGTTCCTTCAAAATAAGAGTCCCGATTGTATTACTATCAAAATAAAAGTGCAAATATATTATAATATATAATATAATATATATATTATTTTTTTTTTGCATATATCCACGAAGATTAATACATGAAGAATTGTGACTCTGACTTGACTTGGACTCTTCTTAGGTGACTCGGACTTAGGGTTGGGAACCGAAACTCGGTTCCAGATGAGATACGGTAAGAAAATTCCGGGTACCGGGTACCGATACAAAATACACAATTTCAGTTCTGCTTAACGGTTCTGCTTAACGGTTCCTAAACGCGGTAGACCCTGTATTCCACCGGGTCCGTCTGCACCGCGGGTCCGTCTGCGCCGCGGGTCCGTCTGCGCCGCGGTGACCCGGTGGAACACAGCCAGGGTAAGGGAGGACTGGCCATCTGTGTGTTCTGGAGAATCACAGAATGGCCGGTCGTCAGCGGGCCGTTGACGGCATCATGTAAGTTGCGGCGACAGATGTCCACAGTTTCCCCGCAGCGAGGCTCCTCCCGTAGACGGTTCACAAGCTCAGTCACTTCATAACACCAAAGATGGATCGCGGTAAACGCTCTAAAGTGATGCTCCACTACACTAAAAAATAAGGCACAGCGTAATGCCTGTTAATAGCTTGCCACAGCCATAGCTCAGTTAAAATAAAGCACAGCTATTGTGCAATACATTTGTATTGCATGTATATTTTTTATTTGTAAACTTGTCAGATAAAGCTTAAAAAATAAAGATATTTTTGCTATCTAAACGTTTGACCTCTTTCTTTTACAATTTTGGAAACGAAACGGGTAATCGATAAGAACCGGAATCGATAAGCAGAACCGGAATCGGAATCAATACATTTCAAACGATACCCATCCCTACTCGGACTTGGACTCGGACTCGAACACAGGCAATGATGAGTCGGACTCGACTCGGACACTCCTTGGGTGACTCGGACTTGAACTCGGACTCGACTACGACTCTCCCTTGGTGACTCGGACTCGAAGAGTGGTGACTCGAGAGTGACTTGGACTCATGAATAGGTGACTTGTCTACAACACTGGATGACAGTCAGGAGGTGTAGCTGCCTTATATGCACGTGCATTCAGGTAGGCTCGCCCTGATTGGCCGGCTACGTTTATACAACTTCAGTGTGTGAAGGCTTGTGTATCATTGATGAGAGTAGTACCCATAGAGTCCAGTAGAGGGGCTCCGTCTGTGCTTGTAGAACTGGGGTTGCAATACGTAACCCCCCGTTTCTTCCTTTTCATTCAGAGACATATAAAGCAATACAGTTGAACCTACTATCTTTGTATTTATATTATGTTCAACTTAATACTGTTGTTTTCAACTAACCTTATACAGTTGTGTGAAATCTGTTGACACTATACATTTAAATAAACGTTTCAGTTTCTTCAGTGTTCCTCTTTTCCTTTCCTTGCTGTCTTCCTACCTCCTCCCTTCCTCACACCCTGCATGCTTCTCTCCTCTCCCTTCCTGCCTCTCCTCCATTCCTGAGATGACTTCAGTCGTCACCTCCACCCTCGGCACAAAACTCCCTTCTTTCCTACATCCTCCCTGCCCTCTACCCAATGTTTTCTCCTTCAATTCCGGCCTCCACCCCCACGGGACCAACATCATGAGATAACTCATGATGGAACATTCTGCCAGCTCTGCCATGTGGACCATTACAAGGCAGGAGCAAGGAAGTGATTCAGTACACAGATCCTCGGGAAAAACGTATCTCCTAGCATCAGTTTACTCTGAACCACTTATTGACCCCCTCCATATAAACGTTTCCAAGTACCTAGTACGATACTTGTTTTAGTATCTTAGGAACTTAAGATACAAAATCATATTTAATTGATTAGCTTAGGACAATAATTGGTATTAATAAATTGACAAGATTAAACAAAGTTTATTTCTACACAATACCACAAAATATGTCTCAGTGGGCTTTACATATTAATAAACGTAGATGAAAGTGTTAAATGATCAATAAAATACAAACACATTTCATAAAATAAGACGACAAGTATAAGATGATATAGAACGTGAAATACAAATAAAATCGATAAAATGAGATAAAAAACAACAAAAAGACATTAACAATACAATGAAAATACCATAAAATGTAGGACTCAGGAGGACAATGGTGATCTTAAACCATCTCTACCTATAGGATTTACTAAAAAGGACGGTCTTCAACACGCTCTTAGTTGGAGTCGGATGTAAGGATACTCTGGATTGGGAGCAGTGCCTTTGGCATTTTGTTCAACTGAAATGTATTATTAACATAATGGCTATTACACGACCGGAGAAAAGGTATTCTATGGAGTTCCCCTTTGGTGTTGGTATCATTTTTTGTATACTGGTATTTGTATTGGTATTTAAATGTTTCAAACGATGACTGGAATGGAACCATTAAATCATTGGAGCTACACAACAATAACAACACAAGGTACTGTTGTTTCCTCACCAGTGGAAATGGGGTCTTAAATGACAGTGTTGTTTTTATATTATGTTATCCGACTCATTGTCTTAATATTCAAGATTCTCTAGTTGTCTGCAAACGTAAATCTAAAACTGCATTTTTTTGTTACTTCATTTCGCTCCAGATGCTCATTAGCTTCTGAAACTATTGAACAAATAGACGTTAGGATAGGGTTAGGGTTAGGGGCACCTGTAGGCCAGTGTCTTTGTTTTCAGTATTCTGAGGGTAAATGGAATGAGAATGTTTGGTCCTTCCGAGAAGAAAGAAAAACATGCAGAGAAGATACAGAGACACAGTTTGTAAGTTCATGCATTCAACATTTCAACATCATCAGTTAAAAATGATCTATGTTGGACTTTAAATGAGGCAGTTGTCCTTGGTTAAATAATAATTGCCATCCATCATGATAACACTTGCAGGGATCACAATTTATTGCATTTCCAGCCCAGTTATTATCATGAGAAGAATTAGCAACAGTTTTAAGGGTAGTAAGATTACAAACGTTTCCTGGATGTTCTAGCACAGGGGTCGGCAATCCGCGGCTCTCGAGCCGCATGCGGCTCGAGAGCCCTCTGCTCTGGCTCCCTTGAGCTTAGACAAAAATAAGAAAGAAATAAAATACAAATATATGTAGGACTATTTATATTTTGTTGCACGGTTGAACATATTTCGTATCTTATATTTTGAGGTGATACTGTGACACATATATATTTAAAAAAAACGGTTTTAATTAGTTTAACTAAAATATGCGTCACATCCTGCTACGGTCCCGCACCAGCGCCTTTTCTTGCAGGCGAATAACCTGACCCCCGGCTCGATGAGCGAGTTATGATAAATCAAAGAAAATAAAAGTAGGCCTACCGGAGGAACACAGAGGGTTTAATTCTGCGTGGTTAGAGTTATATGCTTTCACAGCAAACAATGCTGTTTTACCGGTATGTTTGATATGTGGAGAGAAGTTGTCAAAGGTGCTGCAGCCTTTACGTATCGAGGAGAAAAACGGAAGAGGAAGACAGCTGACAATCTTCAGTCATAATTCAATCAGTAAACTCTTTTTAGGGTAGAGCTATATGTTTTATTTATTTCAAAGTGGGCCCATTTTTATTATATTCATTTTCTTCAAATGTGCAGAGGACTCCCCAAGTGCTGTGTAGATTTATTTTAAAGTAGGCCTGTGTATTATCTTTTAATTCTCCTTATAAGAGTTATTTGTTTATTATTAGAGGTAAACAGTTTTCTATAATGTAATACATAATAAATGCAAAAAATAAGTAGTTTTTGTCTATGATCTAACATAAAACTTTATAAGCTATAAAGCTATCAAATATGTTTTGCGGGCTCCAGACAAAAACAATTGGTGGAAAAGGGGACAAAATGGCTCTTTTGGTCAAAAAGGTTGCAGACCCCTGTTCTAGCAGAATGTGATCCAGGACATGCTCCGAGGTGGGGGTGTTAACCTCTGCACGCTGTGAGCACTTCCATCATGAATGCAGCCTACCATTAGCCTAGTAGTGAAGATAATACAACTTCCTCTTTCCACATGTTAGAACCTGACAGCCAATTGGAGCCATAAAAGTCCAGAAGGTTCCCAGCAGTTCACACCAGGCAGACTGCTGTTAATGTTAATGAGGTGTGATGGCAGGCTACTTGGTTGTCATGGTCAAGGCTAGCATGCTAACAACACAGTGTGCAGACAAGAGGCTGTTATATAATAACAACAACAACAAGGACTCTGGGTTAGAGGGACCATTTTCTCAAACTTAGTAGCCTACTAATGTGTCAAATCATTTTAGTAAGAAACAGGTTAAAAATACAAATTAAATCATAGGACATAATGGAGATATGTGAAAGATGACACTCCAAATAGCTATCTGAAGCTTTACAATAGGGGCCCAGACAATAAACAAAAAGTATTTACTATTAATTTGAACACTTCTAGAAGTAGAGAGAGTTTATGTATTATACAGACACATTACAAGCTTTCAACCTTAGTCTAAAGATAGGTTTTGAAATAGGTGATAATATAATACAAAAATACACATTACAAGAAATAAATAATGGTATAAATATAATGCATCGTAGAAAAGTAAAGTTGTTTAGCAGAGCAGCCGAACCCTAAATAAAAAAGGACCAGGGAGGATTTTTTGTAATGAAAGTGAAATGACTTCAGATAATGATCATTTGTCGGATGAAGAATACATGATCCTTCATTGATTTTGTTCAATTAAAGAGAACATGTAAATCTGAACCACCTCCTCTCAACCTGCAGTAGATTATGTGCATCATATCTCTCCACACAAACCTTATGTGATAAGATCACGGTGGTCTGAAAAAAGTGTAATTCCTAAATATACACTCATCTTTTATATGTGTATGGTTGGCTTCTGTTTCACTGTTGTCTTCTTTATTCATTTATTTGCTTTGCATGCTTATAATCTATGTAAGTATGTAATGTTTATCTTGTGTTCTTGTTCGGGAGACTATGTAACATCTGTCCATTTACAGCAATGTTGATTAATGTGCACTGTCCATTCTATTGAAACTAAAACATTATAAAACATCTTTATACTGCTTGAAAAATGTCAACAATTATGAATGGTTTATTACAAAAGGTTGCATATAAATGTTCTGTCAATTACAGTAAATATTTGATGAATAGATTGATGGTAGCAGCTATTTTGAATAGTCTGCTCAGCAATGACTCACAGTATTAATGTGAGCAGCAGAGTAGCCCGGCTGGGAACCATATAGGGGAAGCCTCTCAAGAGCTGTTTACACAGACTCACATACATGTAGAGATTAATACATACAGATCATAGTGTATGTATATAAATACTCACACAGCCAACACAGGCCAGCTTTAGTTAAATCACAGGGCAGAGTCTTATCTCTGGTCTTGATGAACCCACAGATCCTGACATGAACAGGTCACATATTTAACCTTTGACCCCAGCACCCAGGCTGAGGGTCTTTCAGGAGACGCTCCATAAGGGAGGAGAGAGACACACGCAGGCGGAGAGAGGGACAGACGGAGTGTGTGTGTTTATGTCAGACTCTGTCCAATGTAAACAGCTTGGATGCTGTCTGTCACCACAGCCCAGAAACACGCTTTTTTTTCTCAGTTTTCCCGTCCCATTTACAGCTGTTATGGAAGAGCTTTTAGGGGCCGCGCTGTGGAAGCTTACCATACATTGAACAGTTTTATGGCGCTCTGAGGACAGTGAGGTAGTCCACTGCATTACCTCTGTTTGTAAAAAGGCACACATGTCTGTGCTTAGAGAGTCTCCATGGTGATGAGATATGCTCCCATTACTCACGTGTGATGCCCTTGAACAAGGCACCAATCCCTCGTTCTTTAACTGCTGGTACTTTAACAGTTGCCAACCATTTTTAAGATGATAGTTTTGGATGAGCAGACATGGGTTTTGCACTATTTCTCATATACATATATCAGAATCAGAATACTTTATTCATCACACGTTTTGTGATATGTTCTCCATTTTAGATGTTTTTTCAACATCTATCAATCCTAGAAGCTTACACCAGCAATTTTAAGATTCAACTTAAAAACTATTGTGGAGAGGCAGAACTATCCTGCCTTTTAGTCCCTATGGGTCATTACTCTATGATATGTTGGTTTGCGATAATATCCAATACACTTTTGATCAAATGTTTGAATATCTGCTCACGATCAACTAGCTGTTCGCTCTGTGCGCTAAAAAAAATACAGCATAGGCTCTTTATACGGGAACCAAAAGTGATTTGAATTGTATGTTTTTTTTTCAAAACTTGTGTTACGGTTTTGCTTTGAATGTGTGTTTATGTAGATAGATGCCCATTTCTGACTGCAGTGAAAATGTTTTTTTGACAGTCTAAATTGATAATAGGGATTGAAGCTGAATATTTTGTTGGATTAAAAACTAGTTTTTTTGTTAACATTATTGTTATAATAAATACAATAATTTAAATATCAACAGAATTGCATATTCTAACTTCAGGCTATAGCAACACATATATCTTTTTAAATTATGATACCGAGTTTTAACATAATATCTGCTAAAGATTGGTAGTTCCCAAGCCCCAAATAAGGAAAACCGACTGAACATATCAAAGTGTGTCCCAGATTTTGGGAGGACTGTAGAGCATATAATAAAATGAATTACCCTCTCCCGGCTGCGCTGAGCTTGGTGTTTCCTTCTGGGAAGTGACAGAACCTAAACACCAAAAATCATCGCTGTTCACTATTCTACAGTCCCATTATTATTCATTACGATTATTATAACATCATCAGTGTTATTTTCCCACGCTTGATTATACAATCTAAGCATTTATCACAGGCTCCACTCTCCTCCCCATGATGTCAAGTCTGACCCCATTTATAAAATCATTGGGGAGCCCCTTAAAGGGAAACTTTGGTATGCTCCCACCTACTTTCCCATGATTTTGAGTTTAAGTGTCTAAAGGGGACTACCATTTTTGAAATTGGTCAATGATGCATCAACATTGGCATGTGTGTTGTAAAATGCATGTTCTGCCTATGTTGAACATCATTCATTAGCATAATCACGGCATGGTTCTGAGGGGCGGCTGTAGAAGCTCATCCTCCAATCGGAACGTCACCAGTTGGATCTTTATCTCCAGCAGTCAACAAGTCGATGTGATATTGAGTAAGACAATCAACCTGGCAAAGTGCCACAAATCCATATACCATTTATTTACATTCTCTCCATCTTAATCCTATATCTGCCTTTATATCGATATTATTTCCCCCAACAGTTGTTGAGTTGTTGAGCATTGCTCTAATTGAGTATTGGTTGTGTGTTCCCTCTTTTTATTCCCCTGTGACTTTCCACTGACAGCTTCAAACTGATGTTTCATTAGCCACACAGCGCAGGATTAGGATAAAGTGAAATTAAACGCAGACAAAGGTCACTGCAGGTATGTCACTCATCTCAACTTGGATTACATATTATGAAAAAAGTTATGCATCTCTCTTCATCATCTCAAATCTCACTCTGGTCACGTTGCCAAAGAATGTTCGCTCGTTTACATGAACCCTCATTTCTAAGTGATGAGACTTGTAAACTGAAACATTCTTTGGCATCGTGGACAGTTCCTGAGGTAATATAAGGAGAAGAGATATTCTGCTCGTTCCATGAGATAAGACAAAGTGCTGCAGAGGTATACAGTAAGTTGCTTTGAATAAAAGCGTCAGCTAAATGCAATGTAATGTAATGTAGTAAAAAGAAAAAAATACCCATATCTGGGCCCATAGAGCATGCACACTTGGATTTTCCTTAAACCCCGCCTACAATCATCCATCATTTGGCAATGATTGATACAATTATTTTACATATTTTTGGACCTAATGATTTAAAAAAGGGCTTTTACAATATCTTTTGTAGATATAGGTCTAAAAGTATATATACGTCTCATCCCAATGTTAGTCAATGGGAAAAAGTGGGCCCAATGATGTCACAGACTGACGTGGATGTTGTAGTACAACCGTTTGCCACAACTTACAATTGCATCAACGTCCGGCGCATAGATGAGGCTAAACATTTGATAAAGATAATGCATGAATCCATCTGATGGTTAGGATTCATGCCTACATTTCATGTCCACAGTCATTTTTTAGTAATCCGGCTAACAAACTGAAAAATAAACGTATACGTAAAAACATAACCTCAATGGTGAATACAATTATATTACCTTACACTACTATTCATACCAATAAGATAAGATAAGATAGAGCTTTATTGTCTCCCTTAGGAGAAATTTGTCTTGGGCATCGAGATAATACACATAAAACATTCAGGTCAATCAGTCATAGATACAGAGCAGAGATCACATGGCAAAGAAACAAACAAGAAACATACAGGTACAGAACTTTCCCTATTGCACATACATAATCAAATATTGCACTTTCCCTATTGCATTCATACATAATCAAATATTGCACTTTTCCCTATTGTATTTATACATAAATCAAATATTGCACCTTCCCTACTGTATTCATACACAAATCAATTGCACTTTCCCTATTGCACCTATGCATAGTATACACTTTTAGTAGGTTAATGAGTGTTACTTTCTATCCAGAAAATCTGTTATGTGTTGCAGATTTGGATACTTGGTCACATGACATGTGAAAACAAGTAACTAACTAAGTATTCAACCATTGAGCCACCCAGTAGAGTCAACCTATATATCCATGGACCGGGTTAGAAGCTATCAGAGCTAGCTCCAGCTGCAGAGCACTATAGCAGGGCGCCATGCTCTCTGCAGCCGGGCCAAGCTTAATGTCAACACTGTTCTTCCCCAGCGCACATTCCAGCTTAAAGTCCAGGCAACATTCAAAGGAGCCAAGCAATTACAGCGCAGCTGCCTGCGTCACTTTTTTGTTTACTTTCTAAATGTTCAGAAGTCTGTGCGCCTTTTGAAGTCATTTCCTTGTGTTAGTTGGCTCCCCTTTCTATTTGAGAGTAAGGAACATGTGAGTAATGTGTACTCTTCCAGCTGTGTGCCATGTTCCCAGCTCTGTTCCAACTGGGTTACAGGCTTCATGTGGTCCCCTGACAGAATGGTCTAAAATGCTGGGTGTACATCAACTTAGAAGTCTTTCGTTTTTTGGTATTCCAGAATTCCCCTCAAAATGGAATTCAGGTCATGTTTAGATTGACTTGATGTTCATCCTCTCATTCACAACATATTTAAAAATGGTTGTGTTTCTTAAGCAAGAGGTCACTGTACTTAACAGAAAATGAAGGCCTAAAGAATTGGCCAACAATAAAATGTAGCTCCTGATTGGCATCAGATTGATTTCAAGTAATATGTGTTCAGCTAAATAATGCTTGCACTATAAAAGGTATCCTACTGCACACCTATATACACATCTGCTACACTGAAAAAAACAGTGTAGCAGGTTTTTGGTTGAATACCTGGACACAAGTTTGGCAGGCCAGTGGATTTGATTGCCAGTTTAACTATCCAGAGGTCAGAGCTCTAAGAGCACCACAACTGATGGAATAATGCATGAATTCTTGCAAAAGTATAACCCAAACAAATGCTTTAACTGTCGAATTTTGATCCAAATATGAATCTATAATATATAAGAGAAATTCAGCTTCTAACAAAATGTGATGTTATTAATTGCTTGGATAAGTGCCCTTGAAATCCAAAAAGCAAGACTACAGATGATCAGCACAGTGACTGAAAGGGAAATGCATCTTTCAAGTGGATCTGTTACTGAAACAAACACGCTCTCTGTGAATCGACTGAAACTGCCCGTGTCATAAAGGCTTTGTTGAGTTTAGGGCCTGCGGGAAGCCCCGGGCCCCCGACCAATTCATGCAAGCTGCTCTCAGAGAGTGAAACCAGAGAAATGGCAATGCTCATGGGAGCAGGGACAGGGACTGAAAGACACCCATTCACCAGCCACACTCTCCCCAGGGATGGAAGCCCTACACACACAACTAGACAAGGTGTTACCTATGGAGTTATTAATCTGCAGTTGGCATTGATCATTATCGCATGCTCAGTAAACTGTTGACACAATTGCTGACTTTATTGACTTTTCAGAGGTTGGTGTTTGCTCAAAAAGAGTCTATCATTAACCTCTCACTCAGAAATACCTTCATCACATTGTACTGGAGCCATACAAAAAGATTGAAATACATTTTTGCAATTGCAGCCAAATCAAGTTTCCCTTATGTGTAAATGCCATGAGAAAGGTCACACCAGGACACATCAGAAAGTTTAGAGAAGGAAACATGTGGGTGAGAACTTCTTCTAGTTAATACTCACAGTATTACATAATCAATGAGTAGGCTCCATTCACAGATCTTTCAGTTTACACATGTATTACATAAAGCAGAATCTGGGTGAAGTTTGAAAAAAAAGGGTTAAAGAAGGTGTAGTGACAAGCGGTACAATTGTTTTGGGTGAACAGTTTAATGTAAGTGGCTGTGGACAAAGTATCTGCTAAATTAATGTCAAGTTTAATTATTAACGCCACAATGGCTTGCACTAAATCTACCGTATAATCCATTAAAAGCTGTTTTGAACTCGTGATCGAACTCCTTCTGCATTACGTTCAGTACGTGCTTGGTTTCTGTGAACCTCCTTAGCTGGGTATACAGTGGTGCGGAAATGAGTCCTAAAACTCGATGTCAATGCAGTTTTTAACTTGTTTGTGGTTAGAAGCCTGAAATAAGGTCTGTGGTTAATATGCGACTTGTGAATGTCCAAAGCTTCTATGTGTCATAAAAACAGCGGTTGCTAACAAGTGACTAAATAAAGTGCTAAAGGTCATCACGGCAACACAGGTCAGTTCTAGTTTAGCGGTGGTGATGTGCAGCAATGATGCATTGTGCATGCATTTACACTTCAAAACTCACAAAGTGGTGTGAATATGTGTATATTATCTGACTTGAACAATATGTGGTTAGTAGCATACACGTGTGTTTTTTAGACATATACCCAATGTAGAAATCCCAATGGTTATCGTCGAGGGAGCACCTGCAATCCTAACTTCTGGGTCGGCCTAGAAATGAGTATGCAATACGTATCAGAATGTGCAGAAAAGGTGGACTAATAGAGAAAGGCTATTGCAGTTTAAACACATTAAAGGTTGATTGCTGAAAAAACCTTAAGTCACTGACATAACCAAAATTGGGATTATAAAACTCTTCCAACTTTAAGGTGTTGTGTAAAATAAATTGACACCTCCACCCTGGCTTTTCCTTTTATAATCGGATTTCTCGCCTCTATGTGGATCATAACTGAACTCCTGTAGGGGTTACTGCCAATCATGTAAATCCTTAATCTAACTATTACTGTAATCTGGATTTTACAGTAAGCGAGTTGTTTGCAAATGTTCTGTGTGAATGTTGCTTTCATGTATTATATGACTCATGTTTAACTGAAATAACCCCAGCGCCGGCGGCCTGTCCCCTGCTGCCCTTCCAACAAAACATCACACACCAATCAATAGAACATATTAAGACACTATAGTGTGTGTGTGTGTGTGTGTGTGTGTGTGTGTGTGTGTGTGTGTGTGTGTGTGTGTGTGTGTGTGTGTGTGTGTGTGTGTGTGTGTGTGTGTGTGTGTGTGTGTGTGTGTGTGTGTGTGTGTGTGTGTGTGTGTGTGTGTGTGTGTGTGTGTGTGTGTGTGTGTGTGTGCTTTCACTGCATGCAGGGGGAAAAGTCCAACTCTCAGTGCCCTGAGGCAAGTGGACTAAACAAGTGGACTGAAAGGGGCACACCCCCTTCCCTGTCCCCTGTCCTCGTGTCCAACAGCAGGACTACAGATAAGGGAGTGAACATTTAAATATGACCTAAAGCAGATATTCGTATATCGGAATGAGTTTACAAAATCACAGAAAATACTTTTATGTATTACATTTTATACATTTACAAGGCAGGGGGATAACTTGACCTGTTGTGTTAGGATTACTACACAGATGTGGAAATGAAAATAATTTCTAGATCTTGACAACTGTTTTTGATCAATACTATATTATTCAGTTCCAGACTAAATGTGTTGTGCCTTTGTAGATACACTGTAATCTGTTAATTGTATTGCACATGTGTACACGATAAACCGAGGCATACATTTGTTGAAATTGCAAATGTCAGGTTATTCATAATATGTTGTGAAAAGATAGTTATATCTGCCCCTCCCCCCTCCTCCCTTCTGTCAAGCGACTTTGTTAACCACTTGGTTAAAAAAAGGTTGATGATATTCGCTCTTCTTTTTCTGACTCACCTTTACTCACCGCTGGGTCACCAGACCCTCCTTCCACCAACACACTAACCTCCTTTTCCCCTCTCTCTCCAAGTGAGGTTCTTACCCTCATTACCTCTGCCCGCCCTACCACCTGTCCTCTGGACCCTATCCCCTCAAACCTCCTTCAGACTATCGCTCCTGATATTCTACCGTTTCTCACCCATTTCATCAACACTTCTCTAACTTCTGGTCACTTTCCAAACAGTCTCAAGGAGGCAAGAGTAAACCCTCTCCTAAAGAAACCCACTCTCAACCCGTCTGATGTTATAAACTACAGGCCTGTCTCTCTCCTCCCGTTCCTGTCTAAAACACTTGAACGCGCTGTCTTTAGACAACTCTCCTGCTATCTCCATCAGAACAACCTAATGGATCCGCACCAGTCTGGTTTCAAGGCAGGTCACTCCACAGAAACTGCCCTCCTTACTGTCTCTGAGGAACTGCACACTGCTAAAGCAGCCTCCCTCTCCTCTGTCATCATCCTGTTGGACCTGTCTCCTGCATTCGACACGGTGAATCATCAGATCCTCCTTCACACTCTCCAAGAACTTGGAGTTTCAGGCTCTGCACTTTCCCTCCTCACCTCATACCTCAAAGACCGTACCTACAGGGTTATTTGGAGAGGGTCCGAATCCGACGCTTGTCAATTAACTACAGGGGTCCCTCAGGGCTCTGTTCTTGGTCCCTTCCTCTTCTCCTTGTACATAAACTCGCTCGGATCAGTCATTAGCCCGCATGGTTTTTCATACCACTGCTACGCTGATGACACCCAATTAATTCTGTCCTTTCCAGAGACCCAGGTCGTCGCACGCATCTCTGCTTGTCTAGCTGACATCTCTCAGTGGATGTCTGCTCACCACCTCAAGCTCAACCTTGACAAGACTGAGCTGCTCTTCCTTCCGGGAAAAGATTGTCCCACTCTTGACCTAACAATCAACATCGGCACCTCTGTTGTTTCCCCGACTCAGACTGCAAGGAATCTGGGTGTGACCCTAGATAACAACCTGTCCTTCACTGCAAACATCGCTGCTACAACCCGTTGCTGCAGATACACGCTTTACAACATCAGGAGGATACGTCCCCAGCTGACCCAGAAAGTGACGCAGGTTCTAGTCCAGACTCTTGTCATCTCACGCCTAGACTACTGCAACTCCCTCCTGGCTGGTCTACCTGCATGTGCCATCCGACCTCTGCAGCTCATCCAGAATGCAGCTGCTCGTCTGGTCTTCAACCTTCCTAAATTCTCCCACACCACTCCGCTCCTCCGCTCCCTTCACTGGCTTCCGGTAACTGCTAGAATCCACTTAAAGACAATGGTACTTGCATACCATGCCGCGAATGGATCTGGCCCTTCCTACATCCAGGACATGGTTAAACCGTACATCCCAGCACGTGCACTCCGCTCTGCATCAGCCAAACAGCTTGCTGCACCCTCACTGCGAGGGGGACCCAAGTTCCCATCAGCAAAAACACGTGGGTTTGCTATCCTGGCTCCAAAATGGTGGAATGAGCTCCCCATTGACATCAGGACAGCAGAAAGCTTACACACCTTCCGGCGCAGACTGAAAACTCATATCTTTCGACTCCACTTCGAGCGATAGAACTATCAACAAAGCACTTATATACTAATAAAGGGCTGGCTTACCTAAAGCCAGTTGAGTAGCACTTGAAATGTTTGGCTCTATGAAGCCTGATGTACTTATATGATTCTGTTTTCTTCAAGTTTGTATTTTGTTGGTCGAACGCACTTATTGTAAGTCGCTTTGGATAAAAGCGTCAGCTAAATGCAATGTAATGTAATATCTATATTCATTAAATGGGAACATTTTCAGAATGTACTTTTTTGCACAAAAATTAAGGGAACTCTTTGGAGTTGTGGTTATTTATAGGGTATTATGCAATGATTTTACTGGTCCAACCCAATTGAGATCAAAGATTGGCTGCATGTGGCACCTGAACTAAAATTAGTTTGACACCCCTGACCTGTAGTGTACATGCACACAACCTGGGTTTAACATCAAACGCGAAATGCTAAGAGTAGCGAGGGAACAAGCAGTGATGGTGGGGGGTTTGGTGGGGGCGAAGCAGCAGAGAGGGTTTAAGAGCAGTTGGCCAGAGAAGAGAGACTGTACGAGAGGGAGGCGGAGAAATAAAGAGCGAGGGAAGTAAGAAGAATGGAGGGAGGGAAACCAAGAGGGGGACAAGAGTCAGGAAGGAGGCTAGGATTAGTTGTCAATCGAAAAGAGTGGATGAAGAAGAGGAAGCCAGTGTTACACAACAGAAAATGCAGGAATTGACAATTATTTAGCATTTTTTGTGAAAACACATCGACTGGGATGAAATCAAATGACTAACTGAGGTATCGCTCTATGTAAAATACTGGCTGCCAGTTTTGTATTGTTCTGCTTATTTAATGGTGAATAAATCAAGACAAAATGCTTAATTAATATGGCTCTTTTTTGCAGAGTTGATGGCTCCTGAGCTCCGGGTCCCACCAGCTGCCAGCAGTATCCCAGGGTTAGCGGGGCCTTGAGCCACACAGATAATCAGCTTTATTAGTGCTGCCGCTAAAACCGATTTAAGAGCAGACTAGAGGGATCAGACGGGCCAGCTGTCCACACCAGCGCCTCGGCATGGCACCCGGCCCCAGCACACACAAAACACCAAAACAACAACGTGCCAACTGTGTGCGCTGCCAATTCAACTCTGTGAGCGGGCTTATTACCATATATCTCCAACACTGGCTCACAAGATGTAAATAAAACACTGCAATTACTAAATCTGTTTGCATTGATACATTGAGATGATCAAATATTATTAACATTTTGAAGATTTGTGTTGGAGTAGGATTGCTTATTCATAGAAGACATTTTTTGGGGAGTTTTCTGCTGACTCATTATGTTTTGGTCCTGCCTTGAGATCCAATCACACGGCTTCCAGTTCTTTCTAACAAGGTGATTATCCGATCCAAACAAGTCCCTGACAGTGACATAGCAGCCTCACAACCTCACGGAGTTTCCTCACCACCTATAGCGCATCGCCAAACATGCTAATTACAGAGCAACGAAAGGAGGCTAACTCCATATTAGACAGGGCACGATTTCAAATTAAATCACGCTTGTGTCTGGACCGGAAAAGATAATCTGGTCGGGTCACAATCTGAGTCACAGGTCTCCAGGTCTCGCCCACTCAGACAGAGGTTTCATGGCCAGATTAGCCAGGAAAGGGCGAGTGAACAATAGCACACACACTCCCATATCGGGACACCAGGAAGCTGGAAAGACTCCCTGAAAATCCTCACACTAACATTTACTCAAAAGGAAAAGCTTTTTCATCCAAGACTAACAACATAATTATAATTTGTCATGATGCCTTGCACCCGAACAAGGCTCCCTGTACCTGAGGCTGCAAAACAGCCCCACAGCATGATGTGATCTTAGGGTTGAAGGCCTCTCCCTTTCTTCGACAAACATAAGCAACATCCATGTGCCCGAACAGTTCCAGTTTAGTCTCAACAGACCAAAGCACAGACTTACAAAACTCATCTTTACCTTTCAAATGTTCACGGGCAAACCTCAGTCTGGCTCTGATGTGCCGCTCTTTGAGTAAAGGGGTTCTTCTGGGACGATGGCCCTCTAGCCCACCACGATGAAGAGCCCTCACCACTGTGTTCCTTGAAACATCAACTCCAGAAGAGGCCAGGGTCAGCAACAATCATCTTGGCAGATGTCCGGGGATTCTTGCTGACATCTCTGACTATTTTCCTCTCCAGAGTTCTTGAAATCTTGCGCTTTCGACCACGCCCAGGTTTGTTTCTTACAGAATGTGTCTCCTTGTACTTCGCAATGATGCAACGTACAGCAGTTCTAGACACTGTGAAGCGCTTGGACATAGCAGTATAGCCTTCCCCCTTATCATGAGCCTCCACTATCTTCTTTCTGAGCTCAAGACTGATTTCCTTTGTCTTTGGCATGGTGAGTAGGAGTAGTAGTATAGTCCCTCTCAATAAGGTATTCAAGTGCCTGTTTCTTGGAGTCCTTTTATGCTGATTGAATGCTCAGGTGTGGCTTGAAAGCTGATTGATTGATTAGGTGTGTGTTGAAAGCAAAAATTCACATGGGAGCTAATATTTTTGATCAACCCATTTTTCACTATATTTGATATAAAGCGAGCCTAAAAACTCATTTTATTTGCCAAAATTTACCAAAAGCTACTAAATAGCACTGGTGAATGTTTGATTATATCAATGTTCCTGTGGGGCTAATCATTTAGGCCTCAACTGTAGATGTAAAAGGTTTCTCAAACTCCAGAAATATGCGACCTCTCCTGATCAGAGCCAACCTGAGGATTACACATGAGGATTGTCAATGTTTTGCAAATGACTGGTTGATATGTTAATTGTATACACTACGCCCCGATCACAATGCCGGCAAAAAGAAAATATTACATTTGAATACCTAGTTTCCTTTTGCATCAGCGAGATGCTGCAGTTTAATGTGAATCCTGTTTATAGTTTAGTTTACTCCTCTCAAGTAAATCGAACAAAATAACCTGAACCACTTTATAGGACAAAATAAATACAAGGGCTGTTTTCTGTTCCATTTCCGCATCTCTGTTTAAATCCTGCTTCATCCAATTTGGTGTAAACAAGCGTCATTTGAATTGATGAATGCCCCTCCATCAAAAGTCCTTCAGCTCTGTAGCATGATAAAGGACAATGAACGATAAATAAATATATAAATATAATTAAGAATGGAATATATTCTACTAACTCTAAAGGAATTTCTTGTTGATTAAACATGCAATCTCATATGAGGCGTGAAAAACAGAAAACAAGGCAGCTTTTACCCTCATAGTAAATATGTTCACACCTATATACATTTACGATCCATCAGGGAAACATTACAATCCAAAACTTTGGTTACACATGACCGGCTCGTACTCCAGCAGCAATACCCAAGAGGAAACCTGGGCTGTGGGGCATGAATGATCTGTGTGTGTGTGTGCGTGTGCGTGTGCGTGCACGTGCGTGTGTGTGTCCATGCACACACATAGTAGCTTGTTTTTCTTGTGTACATGCCATGGTTTCGTTCATGTGTGTGCGCACATGCTGTCTTGTTCTCCTGCTTGGCTGTGTGTGTGCAGCATCTGAACGGCAGATTCTTCTGCAGCAGGAGCAGATCTTACTTAATCTGCAGTTAACGGCTGTTTAAACAACCTCCAGAAATGTTTAACGGTGCTGCCCATGCCCTATTGAATGGGGGGCATTTTACTTCATGCAAAAACAGGCCGCTAGGGTCCTCGAGCCCGCCCCCCCCTGACTTGTATTTAATGTGTGTAAGAAGGCAGCCATTATCAACCTCACAATGACACAATTCACTGTGTGTCTGCTATCCCTTTTGGTTTGTATCAGGGCCAGTTCTGCTGATAAGAGCTCATGTGTTCACACTCATGGCTCGGACTCTACACAACGTGTTTAATCCATAATGCTTTTATGATTCAATAAAATGATTTAAGATGATTGTTACGTTTTATTTTTGGTAGGCTGTTTTATTTAGTCTTGAATAAAACATCTATTATAGAAATTGTATTGAATATAATTTTCATTTTCTAACAACATCCTATCCCAGAGCTAGTAATTGTACTTTAAAGTAAATTGAACAATTCACAACGGGAATTGTTCTATTTACCATTAATTGTACCATTAATTTTCCTTTTATAGAAATATCCCTTGTTAAGTTTTTTCAATTTTAATAAATCAAGGAATCCATGGATTGGATAAACATTTGTCATAATATTTCTTAGAAAAAAGCAACAAATTGTACAAATAATTATTTAGATTTTTTTCCACAATTCTTGTCAGTCTGACTTATAGTCCTACCTGCTTTTTGCAATAATAAGATACAAATATAATACACTCTCATATTAGTGTTGTAGTACTCGACCGCTCTTGGTCTGGAGACCACTTTTTAAAGGTCTAGGTCTTGTCTCGGTATCGACTGCATGTGTACTCGCCTCGGTCTTGCCTCTGTCTCTGACCTATAGGACTCGAGATTTTATGTCAAGACCACGGCTGTGGTTGGGGATGTGATATGATGTAAAATGCCCTGTTTCAAATTCAACCAATCACGTGACTTCACTGACTTACTTTTAAGCACTCACGAGACTCTGAATATGAATGTTTGTTAACATGGGACTGATCTATAACGGCTGCTACCTCCTCACCTCTCCCCATCCTGGTCACACACACTCAAACTGTCTTGAAGTGAAGATGTCGTGAAATTCAACTATAATTGAATTTGGCAAACCACAAAAATGCCCACTGCCCATAAACAATCATGAAAACAAATTGGCAGTGTGGAAGTACTGTAATGTTACCCTCACACTGGCTCACAGAGACGGCAGGGACTACGTCCAATTCCTCCAGACACTTGAAAATAAAGCACAAGGTGAGTTAAGTGACAGTGCCTTCACTCTGACCAAGCTAGCTATCGCTAGCTAGCTCACTTTAGCTCTGCTGTTCGAACTTTTAAGAAATCCCTTCCCCATCACCAATATTTAAATTAGCGAATATTATATAAATAAATAATATTTAGTCCCATAATATGACATATATGTACCAAAAGTACGTGCTGTAAGGTAAGTTCTCAGAGCTAGCGTCAGTTACTTTCAAGCTAACGTAATTTAGCCACCTCTCTACAACACACTCTCACTCCATAATCGTCCAGGAGCGACGCTTGGTCAGGGTCCCGTGGCGTGCAGTTGTGACGCTAGGCTCCTTCAGCTTCATAAAGGGACGCAAATAGCTTTCAACCAGTGGCAGCCGGCCCATAGGGGTGCTAGGGGCGCCGCCCCACCTCTTCCCACATACAAAACAAAATATTAAAAAAAATATTAAATGAAAAAAAAAATATTTAAAAAAAAAATATTTAAAATATATATATATTTTATATTTTTATTTTTAATGAACAAGGTAAATATCATTCAATTGGTATCAGTAAAATGTATAATCTACAATAAAATCTAGTTTAAAATTGTGTTACGATGTCTAAAGTTACTGATAAGTCACATGTTTCCTGCCTGGCCTTGCCCATGGCATTAGTTTATCATTACCGGGCGGAGCCCCCGAGCCAAACAGCAGCAACCAGCACGTTGCAAAAGTCTCAATAGTAAACTGTGCCGCCAAAACATAATTTCAGCCAATCAGCGCCGTCAAATATTTTGGTCACGAGGGCGCTCACGTTGGCGCCCACGTTGCTTACGTGCGTTGACGTGAGTTGTTTTTTAGACTCGTGAGTGACCAAGGTGACGCAGTATTTGGATGAGAATGGTGTGCAGGTGGAGTCGCCGGACCTCAGTCCGCACCCAATTCCGTGCAAGAGCTACTCTCCAATCCTTTCGAAAGGAGAAGTTTGGGAGATAAATTGATACTTAAAGACCTTGGACCGGACCAACCCGATTTACAAGCTCGTGAAAAAGACAAAACGTATCAACGAGGCTTCTCACGTAGCTGGACGCTGGTACACCAGAAAGGCATGGCTAGCTGGATGCAAACAGGTAAATGCTGTCTTTTGTTTCCCATGCTTGCTCTTCAAACAGCCGGGGACAGATACGATCTGTTCAGAAACTAGACAAAAGTTAAACAAGTACAAACCACAGACTATCTGTGTCATGGAGAATACAGTCACTGGTTTATTTATGTCTGTATAGGCCGTTGTTGTGAGTGTGGACGGTCGGAACATATATAACGTTAGCTTAGCCAAGCTCCATTCAGAAAACAAGCATTCTAAAAGGTTTTTCGCCTGCCGTCTGTCTGCAGACTTGTCAAAGCATTAATTCATGGTTTTTACTAACCGGTATCAGTATGTTGTTACGTCGGCATCATTTAGAAACGTGTATTACCATTTAATCACGGTCAAATTTGTTCATTTTGTTGTAGTTGTAGCTCCCGAGCCAGCGCGTCTTGTTTGAATGATGCGAGTAAACACAGCTGGCAGCCGCGGTGAAACTCGAGCGACTAGAGCGATTCGATAGGAGCGTTTAGAGCGAAGCGAATATTCGCATCGCGTCCGGTCTGAACGCAGCATTAAAGCGAGCTCCGCGCTGCACGGGAAACGCGCCATTACATCACCAGAAGTCCTAATTTAAGGGGTAATTTCTCCCAAAAAAAAATGTTTTACTCACTATATCAACAGCCCCACCAAAAATATTTTCCACCAGCCGCCACTGCTTTCAACTGATTTCAATGTATTCCCATCTGCGGCGGGATTTGACGCTCATGGAAGCACGGCATTCGTTTGTGTCAGCTGCCCTTAAAGGCAATGTGAGCGTCCACGGAGAATTGTACACCCGGAAGTAAGTATTCCCCTTACTGTCGATTGATTTTACAGTGATATCTGCTCTACTCATCGACTAAAAAACACCAGATTATCCTTGTTAATTACACAACATTGATTGGTTTAAATTGTGTGCAATGCTTTTGTGTTTTTCCCCTTTGATTCGGAGAAACAACAAAAAATTCGGAGTAAAGAATGGCAGAAGACACTACACTACCCAGAATCCCCAGCTATCGTTTAGGACTTCACCATGTGCTCTGTTTGACAAGCCCCGTGATTAGTTCTCAAGCTCTGTGATTGGTTCACCTCCAACTGCAATTCCATTCATTCCAATGGCTGGCGTCTATGTCACGTGATCTTCAAATTTTTCCCTGCAGAAAAAAAAAAACATGGCCGAACTTCGTTTTATTCTCAGTGGAAAATGCCTATTTTAAAGTTAGTTTGGCCATTAAAATACGTTTTGATGTATTTTGAAGCGAGAAATATGAGTTGTTATTTCAGATTATGTGTGCAGTGGATGTCCATGATCTTTAGTTTGCTAGTTATTACGAAGATTACTTCAGGAAATTGTGTCCATACAACGTTTTCATTGTTACCAAGGTGGTTGCTAGGGACGCTGCTATCGATATTATTTCTGTTATGTTGTGTAACTGTTTAATGGTGTTATCTTTATTGCTACCCCCTTCCCCGTCAATGTATAGTGTTGGTCCACAGCGCAAACATATTAGTTAACAAAATCCGCATCTAAAATGGTGGCATAGATCTATGGCACGTCTCTACTGGGAGTTGTAGTTTTAAAAGACGTTTTCATATTTCCCATTATAAGAAGTTGCCAGTATTAAACTGCTTGTGCCCATAATGGGCAGCATTAATATATATACCCACATGACAGCTAAGGTCAGAAGAGCTTTATTTAACAGCTGGTCTTATGTCTGTGACCCCTCCTGTTGTTCATTGATGAGCCTGAAACATGCACTTGTCAAGGTTCAGAGGCACATTTTGCAAATATGGCAGTAGCCATCGATCATCTTAAGGTAAGATATACTTTATTGATCCCAAGTTGGAACATTTGCGTTACATCAGCATGTGTAACAGTTGTAAATATGCAGTGGTGTTTATCTGTAAATCATTTAGTATAATCACACAAATTCTGTGTTTTATTTTTAACAATTCTGTGTTCTTTATTTATTGATTGTTCAATACCTGACAAGGCCGGAGATGAAATATCTACATACATCTTATAAGAGTATAATACATACGTATAATATCAGTTAAAATAAGTTCAACATAGTTACAGTAACATTGCTGGAGGTTGTAGAGTTATATTTGTATTTATTCATGTTAGCAAACTATGGATAAGCTTAAAATGGGAATAATTTGGGTAAAACTGTGAGCTGGATTTGGGGCCTGTTGACATGTGTTTTTGAGGACAAAGGAAGATGGGGGAAGGTGAGAGCATGTCCTGATTTGCATTCAACTTAGATCTAGCTGCAGTGTTTGTGATGTTAAGAGAGGTCCCTTGGGTTTCTCTGGTGCTTATCAATAGTAGCAGTTAAGTGAATACTGTTCAAACAATACCTGTGTTTGTGTTTTATATTGATTTCTCTGTTTTATCCTTTCATAAATGTAAGGACTACAAATGGCTATAACATTCTGGGCTGGTTGGAGTAAACAGGGTTTTATGGCTCTGTGGGGGAGGTGTAGGTATGCAGGCCTTGAGACCTTTTGTTGTAAAGTGAGCCTGTTTGGTTTCCTGCTGCGTTTCCTGCTGCGTTGCGTCTCCCAATGAGATGACCTGAAAAGATGACCAGCTGACCTAACACCAAACCCCTCCTTCTTACTCTGGTATATATCCGGTGGATCCCTGGCGTTCGGCCTCTTCTTCACATGCTGCCCTCGGGTGAAAGTAGCTCTGTAGTATGCGGACTAGAGCAGGAGTAAGCCGGCATTACTCCTTAAGCATTGCAATATAACTGTAATATATCATGTTGTATTGTAATGATTGTATTGCATTGTCATATTGCCATTAAAGTAGATTATTGTTAACGGTTACTTTGTAGCTATGGATTCCTTCCTGTATTATAACCAGCTTCATAGGAACGCGCGGGAGATTTGAAAAGCGGACCAGATATCCCTTTAAATCTCCAACAAAATGGTGACCCCGACGTCTATAACGAAGCGGAGGAAGAATTCAGACGCTTTCAAACATCTCAGACAATCAGCAGGACTCTGCAACTTTGCAAATAAGGTAAGCAGACGATGAAAGTCGCCTGTCTGTAATTGGATACGCTAAAACTTTAGGATTGTCTGTAGGCGTTTCACAGTGTTTTTATAGTTTAAATGGAATATACAATGCATATTTACTATGTTAGGAAAGTTATATACAAAACGTAAACGTGGATCGACAGGTAGACGAAGTCCTGCGTGACGTGAAATAGAGCAGTTTGGCGTGGATCTGCAGGTGTTTATTCCTGAGTGGCGTAGAAATTGGTGCAGTTTGTGTGAATGCGAGGTTTGAATCCTGCACGGCAAAACCTGAAAACTCGATATATCAGATCGAGTCGCCGTTTAAAACTGGGGTTAAATAACAGACCAATGCTAAAAGCTTAAAGCCAGAGGTCTGTTATATATTAAACCAAGGTAGAGCGTTTCCCTTTGTCTGGAAACTTCTGCTGCTGCCATCTAGTGGCTGAAAGGGGGTATCACACCCTTGAAACTTCTGCTGCTGCCATCTAGTGGCTGAAAGGGGGTATCACACCCTTGAAACTTATGCGAGCTTAGAGTTTAATCATTACATTGCTGGCCGGTATTGTTTGGTAAACTGGTACAAAACAATAAGGGATTGAACATTTTTTACAACGACAGCACCAGGAGATGAGTAAACTCAAGAATCTGTAGAGTGTAAATACATTGTGCAAAACACATTTTACACTCGAACTGTTTGCAAATGTAGACAATATAAATAAATGTTCAGAAAGAAGACATAGGCCTACACTTGATTCAAATTTCATTACTGTGATCCGATTGGTGTGCTCTGCAGGTTTACTATTGTTCGAAGTAACAGTGGGATTTAAAATGAGAGAAGATATGGAGATGTTCTTTCATAGTGTGTGGAATATGTGATGCTGGAAAACATGTAAGTATTTCAGAGTTGTGTTGGGTAAATATGTAACAATGGATGAAACAATTTTTGGAGTTAGTTTTTGTAATATCATAAGTAGACATTAATTATGTTGTTTAGATGGCATTTAACAACTAAGACAGATAGTATGATTAGAAAGAGACAGAGTGGAAAGGGTTGGATTTATTTAACATCAGTGTGCTAGACTTCTTATAGGTAATGTGTACCGGGACCTGGACTCCCCCTCTGAGTTAGAAAGGCTTTGATCCCGACCCTCCAAGCAGACAACGAGACCTAACCCAACAGGAGACTCCTCCTTCTCCATCGTACAGACAGAGAACCAGAGCTGAACCAACAACAACAACAAGACTACATCAAGACTGCAGCCAGAACTATCTCCACCTGTGGCATCCAGAACCAAACCAGCATGCTGACATACAGAGAGATACTCTCATCGGTCCCTCAACAGGACATGAAGTTCCAAACTGCGCTGCGAGATTTGGCACAATAGACATGAGAGCAGAATCCGCCCATCCATAAAAACCGCAGAGAGACTGTAAAGGAGGAGTGCAACAAACAGTGGCATGATGGGGCTGCAGATGTGACTGGGCCAATGGCTGCCTACAAAAGTTACAGCGGATGGATTCAACAGCTGATGGACTGAAGAGAAGACAGAATCAGAGGAGTTGGCATGGTCGATTAGAAGTGAGGAGGGCCGGGGTCACGGCTTGAGAAAACCAGGGGAGGAGGAAAGGAGAACGGGAATGAGTGAGTTACACATAAACACACTTATTCCACGAAACGCACATTTAAATAACTTGAATTAACTTCATAAATACGTAAAGACAGAAAGATTTATTAATCATTTGGTAAATTAAAAATAGCAGTAAAGAGGAAAATATTAAAGTAAGATGATAATCATCCTAAACACACTGACAGAGTATAACCATATTCGTCAATATTTTCATCATGTTAACAATTCATTCTTTAAGACATTTTTATTCACGTGTGAATAAGTAGTGATCTCATTGGTTACAATATTGATCACCATTAAAAGGATAGTTTTAGGAACCACTCTATAGGACAAATCTTTGTTTGTATTAATGGCTAGTGCCAAGCCACATATTAAATTCCAATCTAAAGTGTTGATTTCACCATTGTGGCATAGTTATTACCAGACTTCGGTTTTTAAATCCTTGATAAAGGAGGGAGTAATTGTTGCATGTTCGGACACCCAAGGTTCCACACACTGCTAAAGAGTTTAACATCGTTTTTTTAAGTAGACCAGAATTATAATGAGCTATGAAATGCAGAGCGACACAGATCCTAGTAATGTTTGACTCAAGATAATAGTTATTGTACAAAAGTTTCTGAAATAGATCATTAGACATTTTTAATTAGTAGTGGTACTCGAAGGAAGTGAGTTTTGTACCAAGTTTCAGGAAAAGTGGGAGGCGGAAGTCCCAATGACAAGTGAGAATCATCTTGAAAATTATAGTTGAAATCGTGACATATTTTTGTAGACAAAGGATACTGGCCTATGCTGAAATGTCAAAGTCTCTGCAGAGCACGACACATGGCCAAAAAAGACGGAGACCAACTGACCTTTGACCCTGACCGACAGTGTAACTTGACAAGGCACTGTGGATGACTGACTCTGGGGGTGAACCTGACCAAACTTGACATGACAACCAGACAGTGTGAGTGTGAATGTATGCCGGCATGTGATCAGTGTAACTGCATGATTCTAAAACAATAACTAACCAAGCATGTTTTTGGACTAACATATTATTTTGGAGCTCCAAGGGAAACGAGAGGTTTCCTAAAAATTCACAAAAAGGGGAAACCGCACATGTGATATTTTCCTCTCACATGAGTTGGCGGTTTGCAAATGTAAAACTACAATCTGAAGATTCTGTTTCTTTTAGGCCTGAAGGACGGAGAGGAACACTTCTTTTCACTGAAGTGTTCACTGTGGAAATAATGATAATAATGTTCGTTATGTCCCTAACCAATTACCTGACAGTTTTTGTTCCCCTCCCATTACAGGCTTTTGTTACACATGATTTCATGTGTAAAAGGGGGGAGTGAGTATAATGTATAAAATGTCAACATGGCTGTAAAATTCACAATTTACATTTTTCTTTTAAGGATTGAGCATTGAATGTAATTAACCTGCTCCATATCTGGGGATAAGATACTGTTTGATGAAGGTTGAGATGTTTCTAAATATTGATTTGAATTATAACAGGTAACAAAGAAGCAGTGGCCAAGGGGCTACTGTGAAACCGAAGAAGTTGACCTGTGATAATGAAACAATTTTGTAATATTTTAACAGACATTAGAGTAACTGAGGTTTGAAATGTAGAAAAGAACATATTACAGTTAAAGCTAAAACATAGTAGTGTATTGAGACAGAATTTAATTTAGACAACATCATGTAACTAGCCTGGTAAAGAAGTAAAAGCCATAGACTTTATTATTTAGGTCATTATAGGGATATACATTTCATCTAAATTTATAATAGAAAGACATTTGATGACAGTTTGTTGGAATTCTGTATTCATTTTTTTCAGCGTGATAATATCTAAGCACTGACAGGTAGAAGCAGAATCACCAGGAAATCATTCACTTTGTTAGCATCGTGATTTTGGTTGTTTTTGAATCCATAACATTAGTGTGTTTCTTTACCAGAAACATTAGCAGTTCATATTATGTTTGGATTTTAAATAGGATTTCATTTAAAAATAAACACAGATGCTTGTCAGAAATTCAGAGCTATTGAAATATGTTATTTAGTTTACCTAAAGATGTTGAGGTTCTTATTTAGTTGGCACAGTCCAAGTATTAAGATTCTGAAGCTGTACTGGCAGATAGGAGGTCTACAATTAATTTAGAAAACCTGTTCACAGACGGCTGTTGTTTCAAGACACCCCACCAACAGGCTCCAAGTGGGTCAAAACAGCTGAGCGTAGGCTTGAGGGAGTTGTATCAGATTTCTCCACACAGGTCACCGGCGCCAAAAGGGGACCCGAGAAGCACGAGGACAAAGTGGCTCAACCCCAGGCTCTCCGACCCCGACCGAGTGACCCAGCGGACCTCTTATGCCGTCTGCCTGGGAGAAAGGGGGACAGCTCGTACCACGGGAGCCAGTGTGCGGCGGGGAAACCACCTACTAGGACCAGGGGACGACATCAGGACGGACGTGGCCCTGGCAGACGTGGACTACTCGGAAGCAGCAGACTGGAGGAGCAGGACCCTGGAGACATCCTTACAGCAGACGACCCGGGAGGCATCATCAGCGGGCCGGAGAAGGAGGACCCTGGAGACATCTCTACAGCATCGACCCGGAAGCCGCCATCAGCAGGCCGGAGGACGAGGAGGAGGAAGACATCTCTCTAGCAGGCAGCCCAGAAGCTGCTGTCAGCGGATTTGGGGAGACAAAGACACGGCAAGCCAGGACGGCGCAGCAGAGGAGTCTACTTCGCTCTGATCAGTTCTACCCGTGAAGGGAAAGCTGCATCTCCCCCTCCCTATTAGCTGTCCTTGTGGGCTATTCCTCCGAGGGGGGGGGGGGGGGGGGGGCTGATGATTCTAGCACTCAGCTACCCCCTCATGGTTCCTTCACTGCCATGGAAAGTGGTGTTCTGTCTCCATGAAGGTTTCAAGTACTCTAAATACCAGCTTCGGATGGATTTACGGACACAGTAGAAAATAATGACCGTGGGTATATTTCAAAAAATGCCTTGTCTAAGTTTATCTCTGGAGAAGGAGATAAAAAGGGGGATTTGTAGAGTATATTTGTATTTATTCATGTTAGCAAACTATGGATAAGCTTAAAAATGGAATAATTTGGGTAAAAACTGTGAGCTGGATTTGGGGCCTGTGACATGTGTTTTGAGGACAAAGGAAGATGGGGGAAGGTGAGAGCATGTCCTGATTTGCATTCAACTTAGATCTAGCTGCAGTGTTTGTGATGTTAAAGAGGTCCCTTGGGTTTCTCTGGTGCTTATCAATAGTAGCAGTTAAGTGAAATACTGTTCAAACAATACCTGTGTTTGTGTTTTATATTGATTCTCTGTTTTATCCTTTCATAAATGTAAGGACTACAAATGGCTATAAACATTCTGGGCTGGTTGGAGTAAACAGGGTTTTATGGCTCTGTGGGGGAGGTGTAGGTATGGCAGGCCTTGAGACCTTTTGTTGTAAAGTGAGCCTGTTTTGGTTTCCTGCTGCGTTTCCTGCTGCGTTGCGTCTCCCAATGAGATGACCTGAAAAGATGACCAGCTGACCTAACACCAAACCCCTCCTTCTTACTCTGGTATATATCCGGTGGATCCCTGGCGTTCGGCCTCTTCTTCACATGCTGCCCTCGGGTGAAAGTAGCTCTGTAGTATTGCGGACTAGAGCAGGAGTAAGCCGGCATTACTCCTTAGCATTGCAATATAACTGTAATATATCATGTTGTATTGTAATGATTGTATTGCATTGTCATATTGCCATTAAAGTAGATTATTGTTAACGGTTACTTTGTAGCTATGGATTCCTTCCTGTATTATAACCAGCTTCATAGGAACGCGCGGAGATTTGAAAAGCGGACCAGATATCCCTTTAAATCTCCAACAAGGTATGCACAAATATTGATAGATGTCTTGTAATGCACTATTGAGGAACCTGTGACCCAAGTTTTTCATTCATTGCATAACTACACCGTTTGTATATGATATGTCAATAAACCTTAGAAAATCTTGAAATCTTGAAAGGGATGTGCAAAATAGTCATTATATACAGTCTTTAATTAACTATTAGTAGAGAATAACAAGTAATGAATATACTTTATAGGGATCCTATTAATATCTAATAATAACAATAATGAAATTCAATAACATGCTTTAACCACTAGGTGTCCCTTTATATCAGCTGTGCACCTTTATGGTGTAAATACAGCCTATCTACCAATTGGATCAAATATAAAAGTCAGCCGAATTAGTGTTGATACTGCAAGGAGACGTATTGTGTGAAAAGAAATGTAAGATGTTGTTTAATTGCTGATATATTTATGATCCACGTCACATTTTCAGTGTTGGCGGCAGTTCCTCATGTTTGTCTAAGTCTTCTCATCAGGGCTCTATAAATAGAGAACTACGGCAGATATGTAATATTTAATGCAGCCGAACCGTGTATTACAATGCCGTTATGTGATGACTTTCAAGAGAAAAGCAAAGCACACTCGGAATAAAGTATTTTTTTAAAAATGTTTTCGGTCTGTTTCCGGTATTTGTTAATGACGATGTGATGTGAGATGTGAGACTGGAATTGCACAGGGGAAAATAACGTATCTATCTATGCCACCATTTTAGATGCGGATTTTGTTAAACTAATACGTTTGCGCTGTGGACCAACACTATACGCTGACGGGGAAGGGGGTAGCAATAAAGATAACACCATTAAACAGTTACACAACATAACAGAAATAATATCGATAGCAGCGTCCCTAGCAACCACAATGAAAACGTTGTATGGATACAATTTCCTGAAGTAATCTTCGTAATAACTAGCAAACTAAAGATCATGGACATCCACTGCACACATAATCTGAAATAACAACTCATATTTCTCGCGTCAAATTTCATCAAAACGTATTTTAATGGCCAAACTAACTTTAAAATAGGCATTTTCCACCGAGAATAAAACGAAGTTCGGCCATGTTTTTTTTTTCTGCAGGGAGAAATTTGAAGATCACGTGACATAGACGCCAGCCATTGGAATGAATGGAATTGCAGTTGGAGGTGAACCAATCACAGAGCTTGAGAACTAATCACGGGGCTTGTCAAACAGAGCACATGGTGAAGTCCTAAACGATAGCTGGGGATTCTGGGTAGTTCTGCCATTCTTTACTCCGAAAAAATTGTTGTTTCTCCGAATCGAATGGGGAAAATACAAAAGCATTGCACACAATTTAAACCAATCAATGTTGTGTAATTAACAAGGATAATCTGGTGTTTTTTAGTCGATGAGTAGTGCAGATATCACTGTCAAATCAATCGACAGTAAGGGGAATACTTACTTCCGGGTGTACAATTCTCCGTTATCCAATGGGAATGGACGCTCATATTGCCTTCAAGGACAGCCGACACAAACGAATGCCGTGCTTCCATGAGCGTCAAATCCCACTGCAGATGGGAATACATTGAAATCAGTTGAAAGCTATTTGCGTCCCTTTATGAAGCTGAAGGAACCTAGGAGCGTCACAACTGCACGCCACGGGACCCTGACCAAGCGTCGCTCCTGGACGATTATGGAGTGAGAGTGTATTGACCTCTAAGGTGTACCAACTATGACTCACTAATCCAATAATGTAGCCTAATTTTATTTGGAGGAATTGAGCTAATGTGTTACATTTGTAAGATTGAGGGAACAAGGCATGTGGTGACAATATTTCTAAGGTACCTACCTTACACACAGACACACAATTGGAGTCGCAGCGTTATACAGACAACATTCATACTATGTAACCCATGATCTTTGGAGACCTTTGAACAGAGGAACAGTAAGAAAACGGGCCTCTGCTGCTGCACACACACACACACACACACACACACACACACACACACACACACACACACACACAACACGAGACACAACACACACAACACACACACACAACACACACAGTCAGTGGTGTGTGTAGAATGATGGAGCGTTGCAGTTAACAGGGCAGGACTCCCTGCACTCAGCGTCTCTAGGGGAGCACAGTGATTTACTGTTCTTGTTATAAACGCTGCAGCGGCCTCCTTAATGAGCCTCTGACATGCTGTATGTTTCTCCGTGTTTTCATTTGGCTCAGTGGGCGCGGTCTGCTGATTGCTGCCCCCCATTAAGAGGGCATTCCCTCTGACACTAGCGCACGCCTTCAGCCATACGCACTCAGGCAGAACAAGTAATCAACCAAGGCTAGGTAATAGGGGGGAAGGCGGGGGGGGGCAGCACCTGCTGTGCCACTGGTTGAAAACAAACACAACCTCCCAGAGCCAAGAGGATATGTATGATATATAAAAAGCAGGCTGGGGAAGTAACGGATACATGTAAATGGATTCTATAATCAGGACACAAAAGAAGGTTACTGTATTTCTTTATAAGAAACTGAAAAAATACGTAATCTGATTTTTGATAAAAAATAAATAGTATTACCATGATTACCATGATACAGTACATTTTAAAACAAAGAAAGATACATTATGAAGAACATGCGCATACATTACAACTTTTCACAAATTGTACAACATCAAGTCAAACAAGTCTCTAGTGAAGCTAATCTTCCAATTCGTCATCATGGCCTCTAATAAAAGGTTATTCTTGAAAAGAAAATTAAACTTAGCAAAGGACATATTTTTGAGACATGTCTTCTTTTCTGAGGTTACATTGTTCATAATAGTCAAGCCAACCTATTTTACATTTATTTGAACTTGTATTATGTCAACAGATGTCACATAACTGTATTAGGTTAGTTGAAAGCAATAATGTAAAAACTATTAGGTCAAACTTAATATTATTGCTTTCAACCAACCTAATACAGTTATGTCAACGTGTCAGTTTTTTCAGTGTAGATGATATTGAAGGTAATCCAAAAGTAACGGAAAGTAATCTGGTTACTTTACTTTAAATGTTGCTCTACTCAGATTAAGTTCCTGCCTGTATTTGGTACAGGTAATTAGTATTTTGTAGGGATGTAACGATACCAAAAACTCACGGTGCGATAAATAATGCGATAAAAAGTCCATGGTACGATATTTATCGCGATATTGCAAACTAAAGAAAACATGTGATTTTTATTTATTAAATAATAAATCTGATTTGTACAGCATATTAATAGGATAGTAGTATTTTAAAGTGTCAACAATATAATATTCAGACCCTGCAATAGAATAAATCAAGTTTCACTTTAGTTTTTCAAGTAACTCAACTCTAACTCTCTCACTCAGCATCATCAAGGTTATCTTTTAGGAATATGAGCATGTCCACATTTCCAGGTAGAAGATGGGATGTTTGGGCATTTACAATATCCCCTGCTGTGGAAAAAACTCTCTTGCTTGGTACAGATGTTGCTGGGACAGAGAGATATGCTTTGGCCATGGGTGACAGCAGTGGGTAAAACTGTGCATTGTCTCTCCACCACTTCAAAAACAATACAGATTTTGCCAAGAAGGTGAGGCTTATTGACAGGGCGAGATATAAATATACTGTTGGTACTTGTCAATGTATCTAGGTATGCACATGTAGCCCTGTAAATACGATGTCCTTTTGTGTTATCTGTTGTTTTATGTTCATGTTGTAACTTACTTGCTGCCATGTTGGACAGGTCTCCCTTGAAAAGAGATCGATGATCTCAATGGGACCATCTGGTTAAATAAAGGTTCATAAGGTGAGTTTATATTGATTGACTTGTGTCTAGCTTGTTTTTATAGTGTGAGTATTTGTAGAGCGTAAGTCCAGCAGTTGCTTGCTTTTGTGGTGGAACATTACGGGACATCATTCACTGTGTTATAGAGAGTGTGTTGCGCCACGGACCTGTTAGGTCGCGCACCTGTGGTTTGTTATCATTCTAGCTTGAGTAGCATGTAATGAAGTTGTTCCTACATGTCTGTAATCCAATGGAAAATAAAGTGTGGAGTTCCACACTCAACACGCCGCCTCCGACTCCCATTCATCGGCTCTACACTTTACAATATTTAAAACTATGAACCTTGCCCAAAGTTATGCACATTAAACTGAGCTCAGTGGGGAGGGGGGGAGTCATAGCCAATGGATGAGCTTGCGGCATATTTGCGGTACGTCTTGTTTTAAATTATTGTTTCATGTCTGCTGTCAGGCGGTATAGAACTGTACTGCGTCGGTCCGGCTCTGCATGTCTACTCTTGTAAAGGCTGAGGCAGGTTGTACGGTAGTAGGCTACGTTAAGCGACCATCTTTACCCTTTTAAGGTGTTGATTGTTAAGGATATATTACAATATTGTCTGTGGGACCGCAGTGTTTTCCCTAAAAAACGGTGTATATGTATCTGCTTTGATCCGCTCAGTGTTCATGTAAATACCGTAAATACACACAGAGCGGATCAAAACAGACACAATATGTGGGGGTGTGTCCCGGAAAGCAACACTTGATACTGGAAAGTGGAGGATATTAATGATCGTGTTACATTTTAGACCTTGGCAGCCAGTGCACGTCTCCATTGAAACCAATGGAAACGAGCTCGCAACCCTGATGTGTATGGCTCCGTAAAAAGTTGTACTCATTGCATTAGTATATTGTAGCTTTTTACACTGGAGGCGCCCATCTCGGCCGAAGTCGGTTCATATTAACCTAAAGGTACATCATTAAATGGTAAATGTCGCCTTTGAGGAGCAGAACATTTTTGTTTTATTTGTGTGTGAATAATGAAATAATTTCAAATATGTTTTTCTGTGATAGGTAATTGGTGTGGAGAAGATTGACCTCAGCCTTGCTTTGAACATTGTTCCAGAGGCTCTGTAGTAAATGGTGAGTATTCAAATGTTTTGTGTGATTTACTTCACTAACTTAAACTTCATCTTTAACTAATTGAAAACTGGTATTAGTATGACGATTTCTGAATATGTATTCATAACATTTACATACTGCAAAAATTGCAGGGATATACACATGTTCTGATTTATTAGGCAAAAGTTATTCAGACAGTGAGAGCCAAAAGCCAAACATTTTGCAATAAAGCCTCCTTTACAAAAGTGATAATGTTTTGTTTGTTGAAATGGCTATAAGGGTGTTTCTTATATGTAGTCTTACATTACAGTAATACTTATTTTAAGTCGCTTTGGAAAAAAACGTAAACTAAATTAAATGTAATGTAGTCTAACCTGGTTGTTCGTACTTGATATAAAAGTTATTCTCATTATGGAGCCAAAACAGGAGTAATGTGGTCCCTTTTCCGTGCTCTGGTCAATACATTTTGAATCAGCTGAAGCAACTTAACTGACTTTTTGGTACACCCTGATAATAAAGAGTTACAATAAGCTAGCCTTGAAGTAACAAATGCATGGACTAGTTTCTCTGCATCGTTATGAGGCAAGATATGCCTGGTATGTGATTTTGTAAATACATTTAGCACACAACTACAATCATAACATCATTAGAAAATGAAATTATTTCATGATTTTTATGACTGTGATATTTTGTTTTCTTTGATAAATGCGGAGTTTAAGCGCATAACAACCCTGCCCCTCCAATCAAGAGTTCTCTCTCAGCTGGATGTGCTGTCTGACAAACTTCTGAAGGTTTTTGAGAAGAGATGAGGACAGATAGGCCAACGTCTGAACTATATTATGTCAAACATGACTCAAGTAAGAATTAATTTTAAGGAAATTATTAGGGCTGTCAGTCGATTAAAATAGTTAATCGCGATTAATCGCAAATTAATCGCACATTTTTGATCTGTTCTAAATGTACCTTAGAGGAATATTTTTCAAGTTTTTAATACTCTTATCAACATATGAGTGGACAAATATGCTTTATGCTAATGTTTATTATCATTTGAACTATGACAAATATCTCATGAATATTAAACACAAAACTCTGAACATTACAAATATTCGCCTCAATTCAACCGGAATCTCTCATAAAAAATAAATAACAAATGGTGTGTGTTGGGTGTGGGTTGTGTGTGTGTGTGTGTGTGTGTGTGTGTGTGTGTGTGTGTGGTGTGGGTGTGTGTGTGTTGTGTGTGTGTGTGTGTGTGGGTGTGTTGTGTGTGTGGTGTGGGTGTGTGTGTGTGGGTGTGTGTGTGTGTGTGTGTGTGTGTGGTGTGTGTGTGTGTGTGTGTGTGTGTGTGTGTGTGTGTGTGTGTGTGTGTGTGTGTGTGTGTGTGTGTGTGTGGTGTGTGTGTGTGTGTGTGTGTGTGTGTGGTGTGTGTGTGTGTGTGTGTGTGTCGTGGAGCGTTGGAGCGTTGGAGCTATGTGCAACCTCAAGGCATATGCTCGAACGGGAGCTGCCTGGACGCTGCAATCATGTTGCGCGCACTATCCGTGCTGAGTGTGCTGACTTTTCGTACAATGTCCCACTGTCTGGCTTCCTGCATAAAGTCAAGTGCTCGGCGCAGTTGTGGCGAAATGACGCTCCTCTGTTTTCATTTAAACAGCTCCATATCCGTTAGCGCAGCTAGCTAGCACCAGATGCTAACAACAACAATGCACGTAAGGTCTCTCGCTCGCTCGGGCCACACATACACACACCCTCCCGGTCCTCCCAATAGCCAGTCGGTGCCTGCCGGTGAGCGTGGAAGTGTGGTCTGCCACAAGCGGGCGGCAGCATCAGCGGGGCTGTCAGCATCAGCTTGTAGATGGTATTTTAAACTCGATGCGCTCTGAAACTACGGGGCGGCCGAGGAAAAAAAATACACATGCGTTAATCGCGTTAAAATAATTAGTGGCGCTAATTTTTGTTGTTGCGTTAACGCGTTATTAACGCGTTAACGCAACAACAAAAATTAACGCCACTTTAACGCCGCGTTATTAACGCGTTAACTTGACAGCCCTAGAAATTATACATCGAGTCAATAGTGTACACATTTCATTGAGCAAAATAGATTATTTATTTTCTTTTCCCCCTTCACTTAGGTTGATGATGTCGATTTAGGGCGGGAATGTCTTCTCAAGGGGCTGTGTGTGCACCTCAATGAGGACCCAGAAGATCTGAGAGTTTGTGGTCAGTAGAAGTAATATTTGACCTTTTGATTATTTTTTTTGGGCTTTAAAATATGTATTTATTGAATTTACACTGAAAAGCTAGAGGACTTACACTAACAAGCTAGAGGACTTTTAATTTAAAACGGATACAGGAAATGAAACATTTGTTATCAGGTCAGAAAAGAGTATATCAGATAACAAGGAGGCTTAAAAGTACTGAAATCTGACCAAATGTACTTGTTAAACACAGGGATTTAGTAATGGGTATATATATATGTATTGATTTGTTAGATCTCACTCTGTTCCTTTTGTGACTGTGCACTCTGCAGGCAGAAGATGAAGACGTCATTCTGCGGTCCATTGAGGGGATTACAGTGGGACTTTATGTTGTCAAATACAATTCCACCATGAGACCAGAGGACAGATGAGACCAGAGGACAGATGAGACCAGAGGACAGATTGTCCTGGAAGGCCAACAGGTACTAACTGATGTGGACAACTTTGCATTAGCTGCTACCATGTTAATTTGACTAATGTATGCAATGAACCTGAACTACCCCCCTAAACTGAAGTGCACGTTCAAAGTGCTCCAGCAAATGTTAAGGGAGCTAGACGGCAACATGCTCTCCAAGATAGCCCAAGCATTTAAAACAAACTATTTGAGTGAGCTGTTGCCATGGACCATTGTGGTTTTTTACAGCATTCATACTGGACTTTCATTGATACAACTGTCTTGCACTTCCTTTGGTCATGCTTTGTGCTGTATTGATTTGCATGTTTCAGAAATGTGTGTTTTTCCTGGGGTCATGTGTTTTCAGAATGTACCACTTGTCATGTGTTTCAGAATGTACTAATTGCGCTACTTCAAAATGTCAGTTCTTGTTTTTATTTGTAATACTTTCTTTAGTGCATATGTGGTGAGAAACCAGGCCATTATTATACTTTCATGTATTTTTCCAAAGCAATGCCATTGCTTTTTTGTATTAAAGTGCCCTTTCATATTAGCAGGTTACTATTTAAATAATGGATTTGCAAGAACATTTCCTTTTTTCGTTGACATTTTCTGTTAATTGTTTACTATTAATGAGTTACAAAAATAAGCCTTTCTTTGCCATTTGGCCCAATAAACCTTTATTTTGGTCGGGAGAATAGTTTCCCTTAAGCTTCCTTGCTGTGTTCTAACACAATAATGTATATGTACATGCATCACAAACATTTTCTATTTATTCTATTTCTTTATTTTCAATGTATTTGTTAATTCTAATGGGGCTGCATGATGGAAAAACCAAAAGCTCATCTGGATGTGTGGTGGTTGTTAAATTGTTTTATTTTTTGAGAAAAATACATGAATGTTGTTCAAAGAAATGTGTTTGTCTTTATTGACTATTTGTTTTAAAATGTTATGATAAATGCTGTAGATATAAGAGATTAGGATGGATCCTGTTGAAGAATGTACGAAATGCCTCTATTCACATGAAATAAATAATCTTATGTACCCCTTGAGCACTAGGTAGATTAAACAGAAAACTAGCATGTTTAAAAAAAACATTAATGTTGCTTTAACAGGTACAAGTTAAATATACTGAGCATATTAAAAGTCATGTTGGTTAAACATAGGGTAAATGAATATACATTACATTACATTTAGCTGACGCTTTTATCCAAAGCGACTTACAATAAGTGCGTTCGACCAACAAGATACAAACTTGAAGAAAACAGAATCATATAAGTACATCAGGTTTCATAGAGAAAAAACATTTCAAGTGCTACTCAACTGGCTTTAGATAAGCCAGTCCTTTATTAGTGTATAAGTGTTAATAGTTCTATCGCTCGAAGTGGAGTCGAAAGAGATGAGTTTTCAGTCTGCGCCGGAAGGTGTGTAAGCTTTCTGCTGTCCTGATGTCAATGGGGAGCTCATTCCACCAATTTGGAGCCAGGATAGCAAACCCACGTGTTTTTGCTGATGGGAACTTGGGTCCCCCTCACAGTGAGGGTGCAGCGAGCTGTTTGGCTGATGCAGAGCGGAGTGCACGTGCTGGGGTGTACGGTTTAACCATGTCCTGGATGTAGGAAGGGCCAGATCCATTCGCAGCATGGTAAGCAAGTACCAGTGTCTTGAAGTGGATTCTAGCAGTTACCGGAAGCCAGTGAAGGGAGCGGAGGAGCGGCGTGGTGTGGGAAAATTTAGGAAGGTTGAAGACCAGACGAGCCGCTGCATTCTGGATGAGCTGCAGAGGTCGGATGGCACATGCAGGTAGACCAGCCAGGAGGGAGTTGCAGTAGTAGGCGTGAGATGACAAGAGTCTGGACTAGAACCTGCGCCGCTTTCTGGGTCAGCTGGGGACGTATCCTCCTGATGTTGTAAGGCGTGTATCTGCAACAGCGGGTTGTAGCAGCTATGTTTGCAGTGGAGGACAGTTTGTTATCTAGGGTCACACCCAGATTCCTTGCAGTCTGAGTCGGGGAAACAACAGAAGTGCCGATGTTGATTGTTAGGTCAAGAGTGGGACAATCTTTTCCCGGAAGGAAAAGCAGTTCAGTCTTGTCAAGGTTGAGTTTGAGGTGGTGAGCAGACATCCACTGAGAGATGTCAGCTAGACAAGCAGAGATGCGTGCGACGACCTGGGTCTCTGAGCGGGGAAAGGACAGAATTAATTGGGTGTCGTCAGTAGGGTTGGGTATCGTTTGAATTTTCACGATTCTGATTCCGATTCCGATTCTACTTTTCGATTCCGGTTCTTAACGGTTCTCAAATCCGATTCTTTGAGGGGCAGGGTAAAAAAATTATACATGCTTCTTCCACCAAAAAAATTAAATGTATTCGAGAAACTTTTACACAGGTTAGTTTACAGTAATATTCACATTAATCAGTCTGTTTATATTCACTGCTATGTAACTGTAACCTGAGAACCACTGAAGCTACAACAGTGCAACAGTCCAACTTTTAAAGAACAGTTCTTGTTGAGAAAAACAAGCATATCTGCCTTCACAGGCATACTGGGAAGAAATGTTGGAACATTTTAAAGTAAAAATGCTTCAATCTGGTGCACTTTAAGCAGAATTACTAGAGACTAGATCTAGGGGGTACAACTCTAAACACCCATATGAAAAAGATCGGTTTACATTTGAATAATTAAATAAGTATGTGAACATAACCAATAACCTACCATAGCCAATAACAAATACATGTAACGTATTTTATGTTTGTTGTTCATTCATATCTTATTTGACTATTTTATTTATGCATATTTTCGTATCTCTCCAGTTTAAAACGATATGTCTGGTTTACTGTCCTATAGTATACACTGGAATGATTTCAAACCGGTTTTATCCCAATAATTTAAAGGAGTGCCTTGGAAATATGTGTTTACATAAATTGTGATCAAAACGTTTGAGACCCACTGAGATAACTTAGACTAAAGTGAACTATCTAAACACTGAGGGAGTCCTTTACCTCACTGAGCTGTAGTTATCAGCCTCTCAGTCTGACTGGAGAGGACTCTCCTCCACATTATTGTAGAAACATCTTCTTCTTCCGTTAGAGCAGCTACCACCAGATGCTAATAACAACAACGCGCGTACCAGTGCACCCTCCCTCTCTCCCTCGCTCGCTCACTCGCACTTTGGCTGTGAGCTGCGGGTGCCAGATAAGCCAACATCCCCCATTTTCATCACTTACAGCGCCCATCGTACAGGGCAAATGAAAAGTGTAACCGGGATGAAAAGGGTGTTACATGTCCTTAATTATGAATGTTGTTACATCAAGGCCGAACATTAGGATGAGCACCAACGGTCAAAACATTTTTTTTCCTCCCAGAGCTGCCAGCGCAGCGCCTCCACAGATCTGGCGCCCTGGTCTCAGGTTACACTGTAGGAAGTGTAGGTACAACGCTACATTTCCCGCCCCGCCGCAGTCATACAGTAGGCTACGGAGAGAGCAGCGAGAAACATTTCCTCAGGCATCGAAAAGCGGAACCAACATTCACATTTTTAAAGGATGCCGTTGGAATCGAAATGTTGGAACCGGTTCCGAACAGGAACCGGTTCTCGGTACCCAACCCTAGTCGTCAGCGTAGCAGTGGTATGAAAAACCATGCGGGCTAAGTACTGATCCGAGCGAGTTTGTGTACAAGGAGAAGAGGAGGGGACCAAGAACAGAGCCCTGAGGAACTCCTGTACTTAATTGACAAGGGTCGGACTCCGACCCTCTCCAAATAACCCTGTAGGTGCGGTCTTTGAGGTATGAGGTGATGAGGGAAAGTGCAGATCCTGAAACTCCAAGTTCTTGGAGAGTGCGAAGGAGGATCTGATGATTCACTGTGTCGAATGCAGCAGACAGGGTCCAAAAGGATGATGACAGAGGAGAGGGAGGCTACTTTAGCCGTGTGCAGTTCCTCAGTGACAGCAAGGAGGGCAGTTTCTGTGGAGTGACCTGCCTTGAAACCAGACTGGTGCGGATCCAGAAGGTTGTTCTGATGGAGATAACAGGAGAGTTGTTTAAAGACAGCGCGTTCAAGTGTTTTAAACAGGAACGGGAGGAGAGAGACAGGCCTGTAGTTTATAACATCAGACGGGTTGAGAGTGGGTTTCTTTAGGAGAGGGTTTCTTTAGGAGAGGGTTTACTCTTGCCTCCTTCAGACTGTTTGGAAAGTGACCAGAAGTTAGAGAAGTGTTGATGAAATGGGTGAGAAACAGTAGAATATCAGGAGCGATAGTCTGAAGGAGGTTTGAAGGGATAGGGTCCAGAGGACAGGTGGTAGGACGGGCAGAGGTAATGAGGGTAAGAACCTCACTTGGAGAGAGAGGGGAAAAGGAGGTTAGTGTGTGGGTGAAAGGTGGGTCTGATGACCCAGCCGTGAGTAAAGGTGAGTCAGAAAAAGAAGAGTGAATATCATCAACCTTTTTTTCAAAGTGGTTAACAAAGTCGCTTGACAGAAGGGAGGAGGGGGAAGGGGCTTTGGGAGGGTCCAAGAGGGTGGAGAAGATGGAAAATAGTTTTTTGGGATTGGAATAGGAAGATTGGATCTTATCTTGAAAGAAAGTGCTTTTTGCCTGAGAGATCGAAGCAGAGAAAGAGGATAGGAGAGCCTGATAGGTTAGGAGGTCGTCATGGTGTTTGGATTTCCACCGTTTCTGCTCTGCTGCCCGAAGAACGGTTCTATTAGCACGCAGTGCGTCATTTAGCCAGGGAGCAGGAGGGGACTGACGAGCCTGCTGAGATGTGAGAGGACAGAGAGAGTCCAGAGAGGATGAGAGAGTAGAGAGGAGAGTTTCTGCAGCAGAGTTTGGAGGCAGGAGTTGGAACGAGTCAGAGGAAGGGAGGGCTGAGAGCACAGATGAGGCAAAGGTAGAGGGGAAGAGGGAACAAAGGTTACGGCGGACAGGTGCAGGATGAGAAGAGATTAGTGTGTTATGTTTGGAAAGGGGTAGAGAGAATGAAATGAAGAAGTGATCGGATGTGTGGAGGGGGTTTACAGAGAGGTTAGAAGTAGAGCAGTTCCTTGAGAATATGAGATCAAGGACATTGCCAGCTTTATGAGTCGGTGGGGATGGAGACAGTGAGAAAGCAAAGGCGGTTAAAAGAGATGTTAGTTCAGCTATCTTCCCTGTCTGGAGGTTGAAGTCTCCGAGAAGTACAGCGGGAGGGCCAGTTTCAGGGATGTGTGAGAGGAGATTATCTAATTCCTCCAAGAAGTCCCCCAAGGCGCCTGGTGGACGGTAGAGAACAACAATGGTTAATTGTATAGGATGGGTTACTGTGACGGCATGTAATTCAAAGGTGGAAGGAGTGAAGTTAGGTAGCTTGAAGAGGGAAAAGCTCCAGTTGGGAGAGAGCAGGAGACCAGTGCCACCTCCTCTGCCAGTGGGTCTGGGTGTATGGGAGAAGGAATATGCTGTGGAGAGAGCTGCTGGGGTGGATGTGTTGGATGGAGTAATCCAGGTCTCAGTGAGAGCAAGGAAATCCAGAGACTGCAGGGGGGCGTAGCCAGAGATATAGTGGATATACCTATATTAAAGGAAATATTCATATTAACATAACAATTTCATGTTTCTTTGACATAACATAGTTGTGTGTCTTTAACATAATGGAATAGTTTTGAGTACACGTGTTTTTAATATGTGCAACCAATGTCCATATTAACATCATGTGAATCCAACAGCCTTTTTTTTTCAGTGTGCCCCAGAACGCCTCGTTGGAGATTATTCTTTTAAGGTGGCGTGCCCATACCCAAATGGACTAATCCGTGGAGCTCCTCACACAAACACACTCTCTCAGCGGCAAATCTGTGACGCGCTGGGGGGGGGGGTGGGTGTGCTAGTGGATCTCACAGATGGGGGAGCTGCAGCCCGCCCCCCCCCCCTTCCCGCGTCCATTCGCGATGTCTCGCAGACACCACGCAGCAAGCAGGAAATGAACCCAGTTCTCGCAGCAGCGAGCCGTGCAACGTCCCGCCAACACGGCACCCAGACCCCACGCAGCATTCTCATATGTTTGTCATTACTGGTGTCATTTTCTGGTTGCTAACGCCATTGTAACACATAATCACTGATGTTACTGTAACGGTGGTGGACTCATCAGAGCACAGTGGGCTTACAGGGAGGGGTGGGGCAGGAGCTCCAACAAGCCGTGTAGGACAGAGAGTGAATACACAGACTATACAGAGATGCTGTATGAGAAACCAATGTGAGTTTGGAACATTGAACAATATAAATCTATTCTAGTAGACCTCAACAATGGAATTATGATCAGTAGAAATGGCCATGACATGGGACCTTTAAAGACAGATAAGTGATCTACTAGACTTTTCACACACAGTCTAAATTAAACACTTTGCTCAGACTGTTCCCATATGCATTGGACTCACCCCATGTTTGTGCTGGTACATGCTGATGCTCCAAAGCTTCTATTAATAAAAAAAAAGTCAAATCTGAGTAATTACATATAACCTTCCCCATGTGCACAGTCGCAGTCCAAAGACCCTTCCGAACAGTCAGTCTAAAAGCCAATGGAGTGCAAAGGCAAGTGGTGCCTGACGGACAGCTGCCAGCACAACAGCTGATACCCAATATCTGCATGCCACCAGTTGCAGCTGGACCAATGGGATGTGGCCGCCACTGGGTCGGCCCAGAGAAAACTGAGGGTCCTCTGAGGACAACAGATCCCAGTGTGCCCCAGTTTCCCTCTCCTGCGCGACCAAATCCCCTCTCCCGGTCTGTCTTGACACCGCCCGTCCAGAGGATGCTGTCCAGATGCCATACAATGCTCGTAGTGGCGAGCCGCGACTTTTATACCTAGGCCCTCTGACCCCCCACCCCCCTTCCCTCGAGAAAAAAAAGGAAAAAAAGAAGAGTTATTACCAGGGGCGTCGCCTGGACCTGGAAACATTCGGGGCTTAGCCCACAGTGGCGGCGCTACAGTCGAATTTTCTACTGCAAGACTCCCCACACGCACATACCTAATTGCGCCATCTGGTGTCACAAACGTGTGCCTGCATTAGCTTTGTTACGGCAATGGATTGTGGGAGATTCTCATAGCACGTGAGGATCTCTTGAGGGTAAGGTGCCTGTATTATCTCGGTGGACAAAATGTATGTTTTTATTTTATAAGGACAATAACGTACTGTTGTGTTTGTTTAGTTTAATGTTAATTGTTTAATGCTCACAGTCACAGCAACATGTTTTTTGTGTGATTGGCTATTTGTTTTATATGATTTATCAACATGATCATCAATAGCTAATCTGAGCTAATAAGCTCATGTGAGCAGCATGGTGCTATTTCTCCAACAGAACCCAGCTCACGTGTCCTTTTATGCTGTCCATTGAAATGCAGGTATGTGAGTTTTGTACACCAGTTTATTTATGTTTAATGTTTCACATTGCTCCACATGATGCCTTGACTACAAAGTCTTCCATGTTTCTACGCTTCTTCCTCTGTGTCACAGTTTCGGGAATATCAAGATCATTGCACAGGGCCTTGGTCTTGTCATAGACCTCATGTGCTTTCTCGTTACTTCTGTAACTTTTCAGTGTGTTCTCAACTGCTGTTTTGTAATCTACTGCCTGCACCAAGTCAATTGTTTCTTTCTGCAGGTATTTGTGCAGGCCCTGAGTGGTTGAGAGCAGTGTCTGGAACATGACAAGCATGTAGATGGTACTGAATTTTCAAAGCTTGCTTTCCAGTCCCTTTACTAGAGGGGCTGAAAGGCTCCCTAAAGTCTTGATCAAAGCAGGGAGGTTTTTGACATGCCCAGCGAACAAGTTGTTTGTCCCCTACCTCTAACTGTTTCTGAAATGTTTGCAATCTCTGATGGTGGACAAGAGATGTGGAGAAGAAAGAGTAGAGACACTCCAGGAGATCAACGCAGGTATGTGAGTTTTGTATACCAGTTTGTATAAGTTTAATGTTTCACATTGCTTGTGAAAAATATACTACCACTATACGATCACTGATGTTTTGTTGTTGACTGGACACTTCTTTTGTAAAAGAGATAGCATGAGAGGATCTCTTAAGCAATGCAGCTTACGTGTCCTTTTTATATGCTGTCCATTGAAATGAAGGAAAGTAATCACCAGCTCTGAGTGATCTGTTGCCGAGGGGACACTACACCGGAGTTACATAAGCAGAGATAAAGTGCTATTTTGGGGGGAACTCACCTCCTCTGGGGTCCCCCAGGAAGATTTTTTTTTAAATATTGAAGTTAAAAGCATCAATCTTGTGCACTTTGAGAGCAACATTAAGAGATATGATACATCTCTCAACACCCATATGTAAAAAAAAAATCAAAGAATCAGAATCAGAAACGGGTTTATTATTGGATGGAAGGAGGAAATGATAATCCCTCCTCACTTGCAGCTTCCTTCATCTCTTGGTGTTTCCCTCATCTCTTGCTGCTTCCCTCATCACTTGCTGTTTGCGGTTGAAATGATCTCTTTTGCTGGCCAAACATGCTGGATGGAAAGCAGTGGTGTCTCACTTGCCTTGGCCCTGTATCTGCAGTCCCTAAATCAGTCGTGTTACCCATTGACTCTTGTCTGTTCTGGTGTTCCTGTTCATTGTTGTCTCCATTGTCATTATTGTCTGTTGTATCTCCTTCTTGTGTGTCCCTTTCTCCTGTTCTCCTTTCTTCATCCTCTACTCTGTTTGGCTAATCTGTGATGACTGTGTAGGTAAACACAAACAAGTCAATCAGTTTCCAGCTCTGTCAATTAAATTAATTTCAAGATACACAAATGTGTCTTCATTAAAATGAGTGTCACCACACAGTCACAAAATGTAATACTAACCAATTGAAAATAGTGACATTTACATTGAAAACCTCTTGTAGATATCACTGTTAAGAGTAGTTATCTGCCAATAGGACAGAATCATTCCTATACAAATGCAGTTTGAGTAATTCACTTAATATTAGGGATGCACGATATTGTTTTTTTTAAACCGATACCGATACCGATAACTTCCTGCTTCTCAAGACCGATACCGATAATAATATAATATATATATATTAGGGCTGTCAGTCGATTAAAATATTTAATCGCGATTAATCGCATGATTGTCCATAGTTAATCGCGATTAGTCGCAAATTAATCGCACATTTTTGGTCTGTTCTAAATGTACCTTAGAGGAATATTTTTCAAGTTTGTAATACTCTTATCAACATATGAGTGGACAAATATGCTTTATGCTAATGTTTATTATCATTTGAACAATGACAAATATTCTCATGAATATTAAACACAACAACCTCTGAACATTACAAATATTCGCCTCAATTCAACCTGGAACCTCTCTCATACAATAATACAATACAAATGATGTGTGTGTGTGTGTGTGTGTGTGTGTGTGTGTGTGTGTGTGTGTGTGTGTGTGTGTGTGTGTGTGTGTGTGTGTGTGTGTGTGTGTGTGTGTGTGTGTGTGTGTGTGTGTGTGTGTGTGTGTGATGGATCGTTGGAGCTATGTGCAACTCAAGGCATATGCTCGAACGGGAGCTGCCTGGACGCTGCAATCATGTTGCGCACTATCCGTGCTGAGTGTGCTGACTTTTCGTACAATGTCCCACTGTCTGGCTTCCTGCATAAAGTCAAGTGCTCGGCGCAGTTGTGGCGAAATGTCGCTCCTCTGTTTTCATTTAAACAGCTCCATATCCGTTAGCGCAGCTAGCTAGCACCAGATGCTAACAACAACAATGCACGTAAGGTCTCTCTCTAGCTCGCTCGGGCCACACATACACACACCCTCCCGGTCCTCCCAACAGCCAGTCGGTGCCTGCCGGTGAGCGTGGAAGTGTGGTCTGCCACAAGCGGGCGGCAGAAGCGGGGCTGTCAGCATCAGATTGTAGATGGTATTTTAAACTCGATGCGCTCTGAAACTACGGGGCGGCCGAGGAAAAAAAATACACATGCGTTAATCGCGTTAAAATAATTAGTGGCGTTAATTTTTTTTTGCGTTAACGCGTTATTAACGCGTTAACTTGACAGCCCTAATATATATATTAAATGTACCTGTAGTTTTTGCACACCTCGTGGTAAAAAAAAGACTAGTAGTGAGCAAATGACATGAGCATTACTACTATGAACAAAACAAAGCCAAGAACAGTTTTGACTCTTGAAAGTGACCATATTTATTTTCCAAAATAAAGTTCTTGCCTTTTTCAAAAGCCTCGTCGATAGGTAAAAGCTCCGGTGCCTTTGCAGCTGGCTTTGGATTCGCCGCTAGTTTAGCAGCGCAGGCGTCTTCGTACGCTTTTAACACACCATCGTAGCGATGGCGATGTTTCAGGTGACTAATCAGGTTGGAAGTATTATAGCTCGTTGCCTTTTTCCCTCCTCGTGGAACTTCTACATTGCATTTGTTAATACAAATAGCAAGCGAACTATCTAACTTTGAAACTTTGAAATAGTCCCATACTACCGACGACATGTTTGTTTACTGTCCTGGCTTCACGGCCGCACACCATTTACGTCACAGCCAGGCATGAGTTAGGGAGCGCTGGATTTGTGAAAAACTCCCCTCTTCCTAAACCACTAATACCACAGTACTGGCAAAACGGTAGGAGCCGAGTGAAAAACAAGCGCCCCTCATCCCAATCCACCCACACCGCAGTATTTTTTTCTTTTTTTTTACCCAAAAAATATATCGTATATTATCGGGGCTATTAATACTTTTATCGGGTTTATCGGGATGACGTCATAATTCCTAATATCGGACCGATAATTATCGGGCCGATAATTATCGTGCACCACTACTTAATATATTCACTTAACACTTTAATATAGTAATTTTCACTTAATACTCTAATATAGTCATCTTTCTGCATTCAAAACTAAGGAAAGCTGTACAATTAGACATGATAATGAGGAAAAAAGGCCTCCGACAATGCAGATCATTTTTTGATCATATCAATTTTAAGATGGGGGTCAAGGCTTAATATTTGGGAGCATAGTGTCCCTTGCCCCCTTTCAGGAGCCCCACTGGATTAGCTTTGATCTGAAATATTTGTATAAAAAGCTTGTTAGCTGGCTGTCCATCTCATAATGTTCACATAGAAACTAGCTGTCAATAGGAAATATCAATCAGAAGAATTATAATTTCATGCAAAAATCTGTCACAAAAAGAGGTTGCACATTTAAATTCAGGTGTTGTTATGGCAACGTCAGTGGCCAAACAGCCACATTTACTGCTGCAAATACGTTCAAACATGCTGTCGACACGTAAAGCAGTGGCAACTATAGAGTGGCGAAGTCACGCCCATCTACTTCCGGTCCATGGGACCTTATTTCGGAAAAATTATGCATTGAAGTCAATGAAGAGAGAAAACTTATCTTTCGATCCTGTTTGAATTGTGCCATGAATTACACATATGATGTTTGTCAATCTTAAAAAATAATTTCCATGTAAAAAAAGTCACAGTTTGTCGTAAAACTGTTGAAATATAGGACTATGAAAAATACGCAACTAGAAAGACTACAAATCCCAGAGTGATGTAACTGTTTTCCTCCACTAAGAGATAGTTAAGATCAGCGCCATATAGATATAATCTATCTATATGGCGCTGGCTAAGATAAGATAACTTTAACAAGATGCCTGTGTGCTTAGTACCAGGTTGTTATCATACCAGCAATGGGTCTTGCTCGTTCTTTCGCTTCCCGTCTGATGAAAGGACAAGGAGTGGCTGGATCAAGTTAGCTACCTAGCTAGTAGCTAACGTTAGTTAGCATTACAGCCTTGTCATTTTTATTATGATATAGGCTTAGTTTGTCGGGGGACATCTTACTTCTTCCTTCTCTCTGTCTATACCTGTGTACTCTCATGTTCCGATTAACCCAGCTTCACCCAATTTATTTCTTTTTGGTGTCTATATACGCTGGGATCCGGAGACATGGATGATCCTGCGGTCCTGTGTCCTGCATCGCAAGCCCTGGATCTTGAGTCGTGGCTGTGGTCCTGGATCATAGGTCCTGGATGGATATCCTCGTGGATTCATCTTCCTATTATACACACATGCTTTTCCAAATATTTGGACTACCTATGTTGCAAATGTATTATCTTTTCAATTTACACACGGCATCTATTGCACGTCTGTCCGTCCTGGGAGAGGGATCCCTCCTCTGTTGCTCTCCCTGAGGTTTCTTCCATTTTCCCCTTTAAACTGTGGGTTTTCTCCGGAAGTTTTTCCTTGTACGATGTGAGGGTCTAAGGACAGAGGGTGTCGTATTGTCATACTGATATTCTGTACACACTGTGAAGACCACTGAGACAAATGTAACATTTGTGATATTGGGCTATATAAATAAACATTGATTGATTGATTGATTGATTGATTGATTGATTGATTGATTGATTGATTAGCCTTAACATGAAGTAACATTAAGTAACCCAACATGTTAAACAGTAAGAGTAGTAGTCATATTTCGTGAACCCTTTGAAGAGTACTGTCACACCGGTGTGATCATTCTATAATACACAATTTAAGCCTGGGGGAGAAATGCTAACGCTACAGTAGTGACGGCCATCTTGGTGACGTGTGTTGTTCTGCTAGACCGGAGATGTAGTTCATTCAGCGTTTCACACAAACAAATGTGTAACTTCACAGTTTTACGACACATTCTTTTTTTTTTACTTGCAAAATTATCTTTTAAATTGACAAACATCATATGTGTAATTTGTGGCACAATTCAAACGGGATCGAAAGATAATCTTTCTCTCTCCATTGACTTCAATACATAATTTTTCCAAAATAAGGTCCCATGGAGGTCCACCGGAAGGGGAGGGACTTCGCCACTCTATGCCACCATTTCAGCTGACTTTTTCTCAGAAATACTGTCACATAACATCCAGTGCTAGGTTGATGCTTAGCTAAGCTAACTATGAAACACTTTAACTGACAGGACTCAGGATCAACTGTGTACTGTAGCTTCTAGCTTCATGTCGAACACTGACAGTAAGTCAACATTTCCCAGAGAGCTTTCTTTGAAATCACCAGGCAACGCTAAAAAACACAACATTTAGATTGTATGACAAAGTGTTTGTTTAATATATCTGGCTAGCTATAGCTACTTGCTAACGGTTTAGCTTACCCGCGCGATTCAAAGTAACGTCAACGTAGCTATAATTTATGCTTTGCTTACATGTTCGCATAACTTGTAAGTTTACTTACATTTACATACCTTGTTCACCTGGCTCAGGTGGTGGCTCTGGGGTTGTTGTGTAAGCCACCACTTGAGAATTGCCGTCTTTTTTCTTAAAAAAATGTCTATTGTCCATCTTCAGAAACTCCGCGTCCGCGGCTGACAGTTTAAAGTTTAAACACTGTCACAGAGGAGAGGTACGTACCTGTCAGTTCCATGCAACTCTCTGATTGGTCTGGTGGTGTCTTGCCTCTGTTGCATTCACTGAACACGGGAAATTACAATTCTGCCGTCCTCTAAGTAAAGTACGGTTAATGTATTATATTATTGAGGGATAATTTGTCCGGGGATAAAGAAAAAACATCCGGGGGTAAAGCCCCGGATGCCTACCCCAGGCGACGCCCATGGTTATTACGTCTCAGCATATACTTCAGCGGAATATCAAAACAACGGCCCGGGGTGAAAAACGCATCAATGACAGCGACCCTCTACCACACAAAACAACACCATTTATCTAAACACCTATCATGACAGGGCACCCACCCACAGCCAAGTAACAATTACAAATGAATTAAGTCGGCATGGCGGCCCACATTGAAAATGACTTAGGCCTACCTTTGATGATCAAATCCCTTAAACACAAAGTCCATCCTCCTGTCCTTTTGGATGAAGCACTTGCGGGTCATTCAGCTGATCCTTTGCCATTCCAATTTATCATTGTAACTCAATCTTGAAAATTACTCGGTTAATAATTTCGCAACGATGTAATCACTATCACTGACATGAGCCATCATGAACGAACTTATGCTAATCATAAATCTATCGATCATAAATCTATCGATTAGATGTATGATTCGAAAATAATAAAAGTAGGGTAGACATATGGATATTATCCGGCTGAACACAACGTGCAAATTATCTAACAGGTTTGTTTTCCACAGACCTTATTTCGAGCTATTTTCCAAAATCCTATGGAGAAATCCCATTGCTTTTCTGTCGAGGGAACCCGAGCGCAGCTTACTTCCGGGTTTTAGGATGCGTCACTGCACCACTTTATAACACACATGCATAAACCATAGGGTGTTTCTCAATCGCGAGTAGGCCTACGCTTGCTTGGTAGCACATGTCTTCCGAGTCACTTCCTTCAGAAGCGAGGCAAGAATCCTTCCTGGCATTCGGAAAACGAAGAGTGGAACAGGCGAGCAAGTGTGCAGGTGTGCGTCATATGAGAGGCCCCGCCTTACATTTTCCGCCACAGATTTGTGGAAATTGGTCCGTGCGCAAAGCATTGTGGGGATTTTAAGGATGCAAAGTCTACCCATGTGCAGCCTCGACATTTCCCCCAAACCAAGGACGCGGCCTCGGTGGAATTCCAAGTATGCTGGACATTGGAACGGTCCTGCTGCGCAACTTGATGATGTAGCATCCTTGAAATATTGGCTTGGAAGCCAGTATCCTCGAGATTGAGAAACGGCCACAGACTCATAAACTTCACAGCGGGCGGAACCTGTCATAAAGTCCGCGAAAATAAAGCCCACCCATTTAGAGGGAAGATATGATTGGTCAATTGTACTGTCATTTGACATTACTCTCTCATTGAGTTACTATAGCGGGCCCTCAGTACAGAGGGACCAACAAGCTCTCCCGTCTTCACATAACTCGCAGAGACGGCGTTTAACCCTTCACATTCCAACAGAAACTGAACAGGCAGATTTGAAGGATTTATTTCTTTGGAAATGTTATTTTAAATACAATTAAAGGTGGGGTAGGTAAGTTTGAGAAACCGGCTCGAGATACTCTTTTTGTTATATTCCATGGAATGCTCTTAACATCCCGATAGCAATGAATATCTTAAGTGCTTTGACAAAAAATCCATTAAAAAAATGTTCATCTGTGGAAGCCGTGTAGTACTGTAAAAAGCACGATCAATCATTTTAGCCGGCCCGGCTAAAATAACTGGATGGCCTACCTGCCTGTCAGCCTTCCATCTGTGCACAAACTTATCTCGTGCCCTCATTGGTCATGTGCGCGTTCGTGTGTGTTGGAGGAGGGGCTCTGTAAGGAAGTGGCAGATTTTCTCCGGCTGTGTATTTTCAAATTCTAGCGCACTCGAGCTGGTTTCTCCAAAATTACCTACCCCACCTTTAAATCAAGTTATTTTGTTCAAACTAATGAAAAATATAACTCAAAAAATATATATATATTTTTTTTTTCAAATATGATTTTTTAGAATATCTTAGGCCCTCAGAGAGGGCCTTGAGGGCCCTGACGGCTCACCACTGGATGCTCGACTCTCACTCCTCACAAGACGGGATTATTCTTTTAACCTCCTGGACCTCGGAGCGAAGGCTTACAATATTGAGATGCAGGAGTAAAAGAATATAACAATCTTTGTGTACTAACTTATGTGCAGCACAACACAATCATATTCCAGGTTTGTAAAGTAATACATATAGTATTTTGACACTGATAAACAATGTTTGAAGCCATCTCCATCACAGACTAACGACAACACTAAAAGCAAATAAAATGCTCCAAAGCAACATGACGAAGGCTTGTGTCACAATTGCTAATGTATGTTTGTCTGTATGTGTGTGTATGTTATGTTTTCTTGAGGCGGGGACTGTGTAATAAGCATCAAGGGACGGACAGTAGAGGGTTCTTGGGTTTAGCCTGCACATGAGCTAATCCCACCCCCAACCCCATTCTGCAGACTGACTGCTTATTAGGTTTTGACCTGAAGTTTTTGGAGGGAAACAGCAAGCTTCACAAGATGATTAATGTAATGGAAAATAAGTGTACATGTTTCTTAAAAATGGAAGATTTCATAAAAACTCCAACAGGTGGTGCTGGACCATCAGCCACAGACATTCGAGACATTTTGGAACTTTATCTCTTCCTGATTTCAGCCTCATTCCATTTCTCTCTCTGACTCATGTGAAAGGTGTCCTTTTGTCCTCTCCATGTGTGTGCAGCTTTCCCTCTCTCTTCTGTGTGAATGATGTGCTTGAGTTTTGCCTAGTGTGTATTGTGTCTTTCCAGTCAGTGGGGCTCAGGTATCAGTTTGCCAGAACCTGGATGTTGCTGCTCATGATCCCGGGTGATTATCTTCATACAGGGTTTATAATCTAAAAACTGTAAATATCCCAATGACAACATGTTGAACGGAAAGTTACGGATGATAGAAGACACAAAAACACAACAAAGCGCAAGGCATTTAACATAAAAAACGACACCAAAATTATCCTGAAACGTGTCACCATAATTTAGGAATAAAACAAAATAACTAATACCACCGACTGCCTAAGAAACAATGTCATGGCAATATACGTATATATATATATATATATATATATATATATATATATATATATATATATATATATATGCATGGCTTAGTTGAATACTCGGTTCTGGTTGGTAAATTTGGACATTTCAGAGGTTATTTAATTCTTGCAAACTTCCTTTGTAAGAAGGATCAAGGGACTATCTACATACAGAAAGTAGGTTCAATAACACTGATCCCAGTAACTGGGACACTGTTCCTGGAAAGACATAGGCCTATCTATGTTTTGTAATTTAGGTGAACCAACCCTTTAAACCTCTCAGCTGCCCAGCGGAAGGGTTTCTATTACAGAGCATTGTCTAAGTTATGCAAGAGTTCAAATAAAAAATCCTTTTAAACCACACTAGAATCCCAACCTGTGAATGTGTGTGTGCCTATGTGTAAAGTACACGTAGGTGTATATGTGTGAATACAATAAATGTGAGTGTGTGTGAGAACCTATACCTGCATGTCCTCAGGGGGGTAACTCACACGGCCCTGACACTTCCCTCTGAGGAGTTGCTGATTATTGAGATCTGAAATATGTGGTGCATCATGACCAAAACAGAGAACAATGCCTTTATAATTCACATGTTAGTGATACTACAGAGGGGCACACAGGAACAAGGAGCCAAATAATCACATTATAGATATGTTTCACAACAGAGACCTTTATGGCCTCTCACACGATTGGAACAAAGGAACAGAACACAGCACTACTGGATGAAAACATTGCACTCTGAAAGAATAGCTTTATTGTTATATCGGTTGGCATTCTTTAAAATGGACGACAGATACTATTGGTCCTTTGAGAGAAGAACATCATTTTATACTTAATGGGTAAGCGTGGAAAATCCCTCTAAATAACCAGAACTGTAGCAAGTGGTATTACATAACCCTAATTATACCAAGGGGGCCTCCACAAAGTGACAATACAGAGACTATAGCATTGCCCCAGCCAGTAGACTGGTGCAGGAATTAGTCTTAAAACCTGGAAAAGACTTATCACTTCTGGATCCCTTGTTACAATGTTAACATTTTTTATTTTATTTTTGTGGTTAGAAGCCTGAAATAAGGTATTTGGTAACACATGCTTACACTGATACAAACGAATAATAATAATAACTAAACAAATTATTTTACTCAAAATCTCTCCTTTTATAGAATGTGTTACTTGAATTTGCAAGTATTTTATATCTTCATTTTGATAAGTACATTTAAATCATAGCACCAAGTAAATATTAACTAAAGTAATGGGTTGACCTACAACCTGTGAAAAGCTAGTAAAATGTACCTGGGCAATGTGAGTAAAGGTGGGCGACGCCCCCGATGACGTCAGAGGAGTTTGCGCACGGTACAGACATTTGAAAAAAAGCAGACGGTTCCAGTTGAAGAGAAGAGTGCATGGACCCTCATCTAATATGAACGCTCGTGGATTTTGAATCATGGAAGTATATTTTTGTACTTTATTAACTATGTACATCCCTGTTAGCTTGTCAGCTTAATGTGGATATCAAACAACGTTAGATAAACGTCAGTGTTTCAGCTTAGCAATTTAGCTAGTTACCGTGCTAGCTAGTCATGGACGAGGCACACACAACATGTAATACTTAGTGGTTTAGTTTGCTTCAAATTAGATAACAGCTGGCGAAATTCATCGTTTTGAATAAAACATGTGGCAGTGGGGCACTAGTAGCTCAGAAGAGTTTTTTTGTAGGTGGTGTACGCGCTACATTTTCAAATCCTGCTCGGTAGTTAGCAGTGTGTCGCAAAACTGAGTTTTCCTTTACTGTGGGAATCAAGTCAGTTCACTCACATGCATCCGACTGTGTGTGATGCACATGTGTGCTTTTATTTCCTGTGTACACTGAGACAGATGGCGGCACCAGATTCCTAAAAAAAGGGTCACATTCACTGTCATGGACACTGCTCTGTGGGCCAGTCTGTGATGCGGCCTGTTTCACTGCAGCCTAAAGAAGACGAGGGGTGATCCAGGAAGACTACCGTTGAACTGTTGGTGCCTCCTTCTGTAGCGCGTTAAAGTGAAGTTAAGGCATAATCTTTATTTCGAATTTATTTCTGTACTTACTAGGGATGTAACGATATATCGGATATCGCGGTAAATAAATGTCTCAATTTCGTCGTGAGACTGACGCAATATACCGCAATCTTTTTCTTTTTTTTAATAATATCTATTTTTTAAAAACTTTATTTAACCAGATGGTCCCATTGAGATAATCAATCTCTTTTTCAAGTGAGACCTGTCCAACATGGCAGCAAGTAGGTTACAGCATGAACATAAAACAACAGATAACACAAAAGGACATCGTATTTACAGGGCTACATGTACATACCTAGAGACATTGACAAGTACCAACAACAGTATATTTATATCTCGCCCTGTCAATAAGCCTCACCTTCTGAGGTGATGCACAGTTTTACCCACTGCTGTCACCCATGGCCAAAGCATATCTCTCTGTCCCAGCAACATCAGTACCAAGCAAGAGAGTTTTTTCCACAGCAGGGGATCTTGTAAACGCCCAAACATCCCAGCTTCTACCTGGAAATGTGGACATGCTCATATTCCTAAAAGATAACCTTGATGATGCTGAGTGAGTGAGTTAGAGTTGAGTTACTTGAAAAACTAAAGTGAAACTTGATTTATTCTATTGCAGGGTCTGATTATTATATTGTTGACACTTTAAAATACTACTATCCTACTAATATGCTGTACAAATCAGATTTATTATTTAATAAAGAAATAAATAATAATTCACATTTTTTTCCCTTTATTTTTCAATATCGTGATAAATATCGTACCGTGGACTTTTTATCGCGATATTATCGTACCGTGAGTTTTTTGTATCGTTACATCCCTAGTACTTACAGTTATGTGTGTTCGCTACAATAATTGACATGTCTGTTAAACTGCACCACGTTGAAGTTAGACGGAAGCCGTCCTCCCACCTGATGGAGCTTCTGGAAGAGTCTGCAGCGGAGCTGATTAAGCCTGAGAGCCCCCGGTACCGGGGGCTGCAGGGTTTTTTTCACGAAACTGTGTTTCAGGGCTTCTTAACATTTATGAAACTATTAATGTTACATACTCACTTAACGGGAAGAAACTCGTGTTCAATGGCATTAAAACGATAAAAACGCTGCTGAAGGTTAATCCAATGTTTAATACAATGTGTCTGTGTCACTTTGAAATTATTACTGATAATCCATCCTTCCATTTTTATGTCAATAACGGAGTTTTCTTATTAGCTGCTATGATAGACACCAGAGTTTATCGCAGCTTCTGGTTCCGGGGCATTCTGGCTACGCATCACTCATTCACCAATGGGTAATGTTTAGATGGATTTTAGGAACCTCCCCTCGATTCTATTGGCTCTAACAGTTAAAAAGAGGTGTCAATCATCAAAATCGAACGAGGGGGGCCAGAGATATGGAAAATAAACCCAAATGACCCCAGAAATGTTTATTTTTTTCTAAATCTCTCTAAAAAGGTCAAATGTCACTTGTTTTGCATCAATCTTGATACAGGGTACTTATTATATGTTATAGTTTGGATTCCTAAAGCTTTTAGTCTACTATCCCATCATTCAAGGGTGTTTTTTTTCACTACAAGTCATATATTTTTTTGGACAGACACTATAATTTACATTTTTTTACTATGTTCAATCTGAATTTACTTTAAAATAAAAAAAATCTATATTGATTCTGACTTTTCTACATCCAACTCACAGGTTTATCATTGCTTTGAGAAAATATATTATTTATTTACCCCTTTTAGAAGTGAAGATATAGTCATTTGTTCCGGGAATGTCAGACCTGAAAAACAGGCTTTGGGTTTAACAGGTTAACGGGAGAATAAACTCTGTGGTGAGTTAATGGTAGAATAAACTCTACCGTGAGTTAACGGGAGACTAAACTCTGCCGTGAGTTAAAGGTCCCATGTCATGGCCATTTCTACTGATCATAATTCCATTGTTGAGGTCTACTAGAATAGATTTATATTGTTCAATGTTGCAAACTCACATTGGTTTCTTACAGCATCTCTGTATAGTATGTGTATTCACTCTCTGCCCTTTGAGGCCCGAGGAGCGGACAGTGTGAGCTGTATTACTGGTGTCGTTTCCTGGTTGCTGCGTGGGGTCTGTGAGACAGCGAGACACCGCGAAACTCAGCCTGAGCACACACACACTCATAGCCAGGCTGTGAGTGCGTGTGTGTGTTTGTGGGGAATCGCGGAGCCGTGGCTGAGAAAAGATAAAGCTGAGTGATTGTGTGTGCCGGCGAAGCTCCACGGAATACCACGGCTGAGAAAAGATAAGGCTGCGTGACACACTACGATCAGGAAGAAAAAAATGGAAAAAGAAAAATCTGCAATGAGGCGTTCTGGGGCAGCATAGACAGGTATTTCTGTGTTAGAGTTTTACTCGCTACAGGGTGTACTTTGAGGGTTTGTGACTTTGCAGACCGTTTACATGCATGAAAAGCCACATAACACACAAGGGGACGGGTAATAACCAGAAAAGCATGGCATGGGACCTTTAACAGCAGAATAACCTCCTGTGGCGTTGAACCACATTAATAAACAATGAACCACAGCACTCTGGAGAAAAGTATAAGGGTTGAGAAGTAGATATTTACTTTAATCTGGCTTCGTATGATTAAAAGCAACACGATCATCGACCCGACGCAGTCCCCTATTGTTGTCGTTGTGAGCAGCATTGAGGAGAAAATCAGCGACGTAAACGGTGATGTCATGACGCAGCACCAAACACCAGTCGGGCTCTGAGCGGTGGAAACACAAGTGGTGCTACAGGGAAGAACCAGTTAAGCACCAGAAAAGTACAAGAACGGATCTTGAACCAGGACCGGTTTGGTGGAAAAGAGGCAATAGCATGTCATTATGTTACGGAAGGAAATCGAGGCATGTCAGGCAGGGGGGGGTAGTGTGTGGGCGAATACTCCCTCTGGTGGGCAATTTGGGATTTTAAGCCTTTGCAGACCATTTACATGCATAACAACATAACATACTACTGGAAAAGGAAAACAACAAAAAGCATAAAAGGGCCTTTTTATGAATAACTTTGATGTTGTTCAGTCTTGACCTTATGTTCCATTATTTTGTGTTTAGGTGTATTATTTGGTCAAGGATTAAACAAGAGCACTGCGAGATGTGCTGCAATGTTACATTTATGGGTGATAGAGCACTGTGAATGCACATCAACTGAAAGTTATTTTTGCCTTTGTTATTAAGTACAGAACTTGAATACATGTATGTGGTTTGATTACACCAACAGATCAACCTACAAACATCTCAATCATTCTATAACTAGTAAGGATGCATGATAATTATCGGCCCGATAATTATCGGTCCGATATTAGGAATTATGACGTCATCCCGATAAACCCGATACCAGTATTAATATACAATATATTTTTGGGAAAAGAAAAAAATACTGCGGTGTGGGTGAATTGGGATGAGGGGCGCTTGTTTTTCACTCGGCTCCTCCCGTTTTGCCAGTACTGTGGTATTAGTGGTTTAGGAAGAGGGGAGTTTTTCACAAATCCAGCGCTCCCTAACTCATGCCTGGCTGTGACGTAAATGGTGTGCGGCCGTGAAGCCAGGACAGTAAACAAACATGTCGTCGGTGGTATGGGCGTTGGAGCTATGTGCAACTCAAGGCATATGCTCGAACCGGAGCTGCCTGGACGCTGCAATCATGTTGCGCACTATCCGTGCTGAGTATGCTGACTTTTCATACAATGTCCCACTGTCTGGCTTCCTGCATAAAGTCAAGTGCTCGGCGCAGTTGTGGCGAAATGTCGCTAACAACAACAATGCACGTAAGGTCTCTCTCTCGCTCGCTCGGGCCACACATACACACACCCTCCCGGTCCTCCAGATGGCCAGTCGGTGCCTGCCGGTGAGCGTGGAAGTGTGGTCTGCCACAAGCGAGCGGCAGGAGCGGGGCTGTCAGCATCAGCTTGTAGATGGTATTTTAAACTCGATGCGCTCTGAAACTACGGGGCGGCCGAGGACAAAAAATACACATGCGTTAATCGCGTTAAAATAATTAGTGGCGTAAACATTTTTTTGTTATCGGTCTTGAGAAGCAGGAAGTTATCGGTATCGGTTTCAAAAAACCAATATCGTGCATCCCTAATAACTAGCTTCAATTTCATATAACCACTGAAATGGATTGAAGGCTGAATCAGATATGTGAACTTTGGCAGGATGCTGATGCCCTTCATTTAAGGACAGTAGCATATTCACCATCAGTGAAAGCACATGTGTTAATGTGACAATTTTAACTTCAGCTTGCCTTAATAATCCAAAACATTTTCATCTGCCTGTCCTCGGCTTACAATGTGTCCCTGTGCTCTCTAATCCACGTGTCTGTCTGGAACATTTCCCGCCTCATGAAGCAGACTTTTAAGCATAATCTACTTTGCACAGAAAACAGAGGTTATACTGATATGGGGATAACGGGGTGAAAGTTAAAATGTAATTTGTTTTTTAATGAACTCGAAGCATGTCCATACACAAATGGATAGTACAGCTTAGTGCGACCACTCATAACTCTTGTATGCTGTATTTTTAGAAACATTGCAAATCCTCTCTCCCTCTGTCTGATAGTCTGATATCATGCGGGGTTATGCCAGGTTTGATTTAGATGGATTATTAGATGTGGGTTGGCTGTGTGTGTGTGTGGGAAAAACTATGTAAAACACACTGATGTCATTTATGAGTTGAGAGTTTAGAGCACTGCAAAGATCACGCTGTCTAGACTCTGGTAGTGCTATAATGGGATTCAGCCGGATTACTGTGATTACACTTGTAGTTGTAATACGGGTAGCCAGAAAGCTTCGGTTTCATTCACTGATGTGTAATGTCCAATGGCTCAGACTCATAATTCATAGGGGGAGGATTTCCTCTCTCTTCCTTCTCATAAACATGACTTCCCAGAGATGCTGGCATGTGACTGAAAGATCACGGGTTTAAATTACTTTAGTTTATCAAATTTGTTTGTCAAGGACCATATACAACAACATTAATCTCAATTACAGTATGGAGAAGAGATGCATTGTATTAGATTTAGCTGTTTTCCTCCAACAGAACTTTTATGGTTACTTTTAATTAGTGGATATTGTTGTCAGCAGGATAACGAAAAAACTACGGGTCAGATTTTTTAAAAACTTTGTGGAAGGGTGTAGAGTGGTCTAAAAGGGAGGCTATAAATCGTACTGTTTCCGAATCATAGGGCAATACACTTTTAGTGAAAGAAGTTTTCGATTTCCCCATTGTCATTTTTTTTCTAATGTATTGGAATAACATAAATTCCAAGACAGTGCCGTGATCTGGCTCATTCAATGCAGAGATGTCTGAAATATAACAATATAAGATTATAATGACCACATTTTATTTATAGAGCGCCTTCCATAGTACACTGTACACTAAAAAGTAAAAATAAATCCTATAAAGCAACACATTACAAATATACAACACACACCATTAATCATAGATTGTGAAGATGTGTTTTGGGGGCTTATTCTGGAGGGAGGGGGGCAGCTATGGAGAAGGTTTCCTGATGCTCGGGGCTTGATTCTGAGTGGTGGTGATGGGGGGGGGTGAGGAGGATTGTGAGACCTGTTTGATTTTGAATAGCTGCTTCTACACTATATATTCATGCTTTAAGGGGAATCATATAGTAATAATAATAATAGATTTAATGTGTTAGCGCTTTTACAGGTGCTCAAAGACGCTTTACATATATAGTGAAGATAAAATAAAATAAATGAACAACAAATAAATATATAGTTAAAGTCAAATAATCCAAAAACAATCACACATTAAAAGCCAGATTGAAGAGGTGAGTTTTTGTAAGTTTTTTGAAGGTGGTGAGGTCAGTGCAGTCTCTGATGGGTTGTGGGAGTGAGTTCCAGAGGGAGGGGGCAGCGACGGAGAAGGCTCTGTCCTCCCAGGTCCGGTGATTGATGCGGGTGGGGATGGATAGGCGGTTCGCTTCTGATGAGCGGAGGCAGCGGGAAGGGGTGTGGTGGTGCAGCAGGTCTGTGAGGTAGGGGGGGGGCCTGATTGTTAAGGGCTTTGTGAGTAATCAGGAGGACTTTGAAGTTGATTCTTTGAGGGACGGGGAGCCAGTGGAGGTTCTGGAGGACGGGAGTGATGTGGTCTCGGGAGCGGGTGTGGGTGAGGAGGCGGGCAGCAGAGTTCTGGATATGTTGGAGTTTATTGAGGAGGTTGGATGGTATGCCATAGAGCAGTGGTTCCCAAACTGGTGTGCCGTGAGGCAAGTCCGGGTGTGCCATGGGATTTTGTGACAACCATACGTTATTATTGCGATATACAACTACACAAAAATAATTATTTTTTAATTTACTATATCAGTACTTTGTAGGTTTATATGTACGTAATCTGCGCGACTTGCGCGTCCACATCTCCACGTGCAGTGCTGCATAAACATGGCTGAGTCAGCGATAACTTTCGAGGGGTGGAGGTATGCCTATTATTTTGAGTTTGTCCGAAGAATAGACAGGAATGTGACGGTGAGGGGCAAACTGTGTCCAGGCCAGAAGCTGTTATCCACTGCTGTAAACACCACGTGGTCAAACCTCAACAAACACCTGCAAAGAACACATGCTAAGGTGAATCTACCGCACACGCTATTTGTTGTTTGTTTATATCACGTAGTCTGTTCTTCTTCTCTGTCTTCCGGTTGTTGCCTGTTTTTAATGACAAATACACACTACCGCCGCCTGCTGGTAAGGAGAGTTATTGCCACTCACGCATGCGCAGTTCGTACGTGCTCGGCGAGTAAAGTAACGAGTTACTTTATGTAGATAGTAACGAAGTAGTGTAATATATTACTTTTTTTTTTTAATTAATATGTAATATATTACATATTTTTAGTAACGACCCCATCTCTGGAGTTGGCGTTCTCTACTCTGATTTACATGAAGAACAACAGGAGGTCACGGCTCTCTGTTGAACAGGACTTGCGAGTGGCCCTCTCCTCAGTGCCACCAAGGATTAAAAAATGCTGCGCGCTCCAACAGGCACATGTATCTCACTAATTTGTTAGTCGGCAAAATATTTACAATAGCACATGTTTCAATGCTGATTGCTGAAATGTTACATTTATAATTTGTAGTTCAGGACCATGGACAATGCAGCTTCCTTGCATTGACAGTTCTCTGTGCTGAATGACTGCTGAGTTTCCTTTGCCTCATTTTTTATTTTGTGACCTGTCTGGTTTAAATGAGTGTGTTGCTGCTTTGATGAAGCCTAATTTGATAAAGTCTCAAATTAATTTCTGAGTAATATAGTTGTCTTTGTCACATTTTATTTGGCATTAGTAAATAATTATGCACATTTATAGATATTTTACATGATATGCGTGATAACACGTGTTATAAGGGCTTATGTTATATTTTGCACAATAGGTGTGCCTTGAGATTTTTACTTGTCCTTTGGTGTGCCTTGGGCACAAAAAGTTTGGGAACCACTGCCGTAGAGGATGCTATTGCAGTAGTCGAGTCGTGAAGTGATGAATGCATGAATCAGGGTTTCAGCAGCAGAGGAGGAGAGTGATGGGCGGAGACGGGCAATGTTTTTGAGGTGGAAAAAGGCGGTCCTGGTGATGTGATTTATGTGGTGGTTGAATTTGAGCTGACTGTCGAAGATGACTCCGAGGTTGCGGATGTGAGGGGGGGAGATAGAGTGTGGCTGTCAATGGTGAAGTTGAAATTCTGGATGTCTTTGATACGGGATGGGGGGCCGATGATGATGATGTCTGATTTGGCACTGTTCAGTTGGAGATAGTTTGTTTGCATCCATGCTTTTATTTCTGAGAGACAGTTGGTGAGAGTGGAGTGTGTTGTGGGGGTGATGGTTTTTGTTGAGATATAAAGTTGGATGTCATCGGCGTAGCAGTGAAATTGAAGGTTGTGACGACTAATTATTTTTGCCAAGGGGGAGCATGTAGAGGATGAAGAGGAGGGGGCCAAGCACCGAACCCTGGGGGACGCCTTGAGACAGAGGAGTAGTGGAGGAGGTGCAGTTGTTGATGTTGATAAACTGATGTCTGTCGGTGAGGTAGGATTTCAGCCAGGAGAGTGCAGTGTCAGTGATGTTGAGTGATGATTCGAGGAGGGACAGCAGGATGGCGTGGTTGATGGTGTCGAATGCTGCGGTGAGGTCGAGGAGGATGAGGATGTTCAGGTTGCCGGAGTCAGAGGAGAGGAGGAGGTCGTTTGTGATTTTCAGAAGAGCTGTTTCTGTGCTGTGTTTTGATCGGAAACCGGATTGAAATGGCTCAAAGAGATCATTGGAGCTGAGGTGGGATTTAAGTTGTGAGTCAACGACACGTATATGTCTTTACTTTCCAGAGCAGCTGCTTCAGGACCATAAAAGATATTTTGTTTTCTCCGTGTTTTTCCTTAAAAATACCCAGCTACACACAACACAGCATAATGTTAGGTAATAGGTAATATGATAGGAGGCTAGTGTTTGCTCCGTGGACATGTTTCAGATAGCAATAAGGACTGCTTCTCTCTCTGCCATCAATCACAATGGGCCCTCAAGATGTTTTTTACACCTACATACTTCAAATGTAAAAGTTCCCCAACAACAACAACGTGTCTATACAGGCATAAGGACTTGATACAGAAGACACTGAGTGACATGAAGAGGTGGTCATTCGGGACTTTGTCTCAGGGGGTTTTAAGTGCGCTCCTCAAACAAATCCCCTTTGTAAGATACTAAAAGGTGGTTTTACAGTAGGTCTGACACTGTTGACAACACAATAGCTGTTGTCTTTCATCATCTCTCATCTGTGTGGGACCATCACTCACCTGTCTTAGAAAGGAGCCCTTGGAAGCTATTATAATGGTACATCAAAGCACCTTAACTTAATCACCAAAGCTGCAGCGAGAGACCACAACAAAAGAAAGAAACAGTTGGGAAACTCCCCGACCTCTGACCTTTTCCCTTATGAGACTTCCCATGAGGAATTAAAGCGCTCAGATGTGGCACACATGAACCCCTTCTCCCCAGCCCGCTTCCGCCTCATGAGCTTGCATTTCGCTGTAGCCGCCGCTATGATCATGCAGCGTGTTATGGCGACTGGATCATATCTGAGAGGGAACAAGTGGATCCTCTGGAGACCACAAATATCTCAGCGAGAAGTGGGAGGCAGAGAGTCTAAGGCCAATTTCCTCGTCTGTCTCGATGCTCAAGGTTCCCAGACGTTTCATATGGGAAAAACAGCCAGTTCTTTCAGATGAGAGGAGCCATCAAGCTGGCCAATCATCAAGGTTACTGCATAATATATCACAGGCCGACTTTAATAAAAACAGAGGGGGGAAGGCATGTCAAAAATGAATGGCCTTGATCTCATACATCTGCAGAGCGTTGAGGCAACACCATCGGGACAGGTGCCTGAAAGCTCTCAGGTAGTAAAGGTAGACACGACCATGCTGTGCTGCAAGAACACACAATGGAGCCAGCAGCAAGCTTTATCTGCTGTATTCAAAATTGGAAGAAAAAAAACGAGCTGGAAACAGTCTTAAAAATGTAAATTACAGAATGATGTCATTCCATATTACATTTATACATAAAGGGTAAAATGTGCACTCCTCTTTTTTTGCATTATACACTTACTTGTAGATACTGTACATAAAATAAATACATCCACAAATCAGGAAAAGAGAAAAACGAGAGGGTAAAAAATATGAATGTTGTATCCTTTATGTGTAAGCTATACCTTATAAATTATAATCAAATTACACCACTTTTATTCAACATTTATAGTTAAAGGAATGCTCCACTCATTAGATAATTAATCAAAACTTCAGTATTTAGTGAAACATTATGTTTAAGCCATACCCTGAAGAAATCAGCGATATTCCCCGGTAAATAATGATTTTATAGCTCTTTTTAATCAAAACCTGTATATTCCGTCAGGCAGCTGCCATTTTCGCCATTTTCAGTAGTCACGTGATGGTCGTGACGTCATCCATGCGTTCACTTTGTAAACACACGAAAACATGGAGTATTTGAGTTCGGACTAGTCAGCCGAGGAAGAAGTTTTGAGCAATATGAAGAGATTGGAAGGGGGAATTCAGCCATACAGGTTCGAGCCTACTTAGTACTACTTAGTAGATACAATGATTTTGATTACTAGATATGTATGCATGTAGTACCACCCTTGCTAGCGATTCCCTCTCTAGTTTAGCATACTCTCCCTCGTTGTCCCTGGCCCTAGAACCACGATTTTATGGGGCCGGAAAAACTGGGGGAAAATACCCACTAGCCGGTACTACGCTATATGGAAAGGCCACCAAAAACTGGCCTGGCCTGGACGATAAAGGACGTTTAAACGGGGCTACCCGCTGCAATGGAAATGCGCTATAACATACCTTATTCTTACTCCGAGCACTACTTCTGGTCCTCCGTCGCTTCACACTTGCAGAGGGCGATTTCTCAACTGGCCGAACTGGTGTCCTGGTCGGTGATGACACCAGAAAGACCGATGGTACTGCATCTCCATTAAGTAATGGTTGTTCAATAAATCCCATGTTATGTTTTATCATACTCTCAGAGTAGTCGTCCGGAAACTTGAAATGTTCGCTGCATACATGCGCCTGTGGATCTTTCGGTTCGGGCCGGCCACATTTCGCTAGCCACTGCCTCCGAACGTACTTCCTACGCTTACCTTTTGGCAACAGATGGAACCGAGCATTCCGTGGATTGTTCCTATCAGAATTGTGGCAATGTTTCGCGATACAATGAGGCATATTTGAAGAGAGTAACTACAGTAAATAACATGAACATCAACGTGTCCTCGAAACCAAACGCATGGTTTACGTCACGTCCGGTAAAATGGCGCCGCCCACAGTGTTGATGTTATTTCGGTAATTAATCAGTTTAAAATCACTGATAATGTCATCGGATAAAAAAAAAAAAAAGAGAGACTGGCAGAGACTGGTCTGTTTTATCGGATGATAATTATTTAAAAATGAGTGTCATGAGCATACCATTCCTTTAATAATTTGAAGTATTTTTCTAATCTAGTTTGGATTATCCTCCCTACCCTAACTTTAATTAGAAAAGTATTTGTGATACAAAAGAAAATGTGTTTCACTTAAAACTAAATGGAAAACGCAGTTTGGTTGTGTCCGAAGGTCATTTTTGTTGCAGGCCTATATTAATGTGTTGCCAACTCATAGAAGGGCTCATCAAGATGGGCACTTGAAGAGGCCGAAAAGTCTCACGGAAACGAAAGAGTAACAAAAAGAGAGGATCGTAGGAGAGGGATTGAGAGATGAGGGAGAGTTTATTCCTTTCCTCTAATCTGCTGTCCTATCCTTCTGCGAGCCTCAGACCCGCGATGAGTATCTGGATCTGGCCTGCATATCTTGGACTGATCACTCCCTGGGGTTCCTCAAACTGCCCCTCTGTGTTTGGGCTAGCTTGAAAGAGAGCTGATAGTATTCAAAGTACCAAGACAAGAGAGTGACGCACACAGTCACTGACTTTTATCTCCTCATCGGCAGCTGGGAGCGCAGCATGTCCTCCGTCTCACGTTCCTGCTGCGGTCGGCCCCAGATGCAAAACGGGCCACGGACGGTGCTTCATAGGTCAATGGCTAGGTGATTTATGAGACAGTGAAGTACTGTAGCACACAATAACAATGCACTGCACGCTGTACTCTAGTTTCATTTGACGAGATCCATTGTAGGTATTGAAATGTCATCAGCTGGATCTCTGTTGAAGCTCCTCTAAGCCAGCATAGATGAACTATGAATCACTTACTCTTGCAGAAAGCCTTGAGGGGCAGTCAGCTGATAACTTAATCATGTTAATGTGCCAAAGCGCTTGGTCTAATTTCAAACAGAGAACAACAGGATGTTGGCCTGTGTTGTAATTTGGACCCACCAAGATGCTGCCCTGCATTACTGTCAGGAAAACTGGCAGATAGAGCGCGGCACACTGAGTGGATGTCACTAAGAGTGCCTTCGGTGAAGATTTGGGTCTAACTGTTCCTCGCTCTTATCAGCACCACAGATCACTGCTGGAAGGTTTTTCCAATACAAGGCAGGTCATCGCTCCACTTGCTGCACTTTTAATAAACAATGATTGTGTTTGTTTGATATTCTCATCAGTTTGCAAGGCTAGTGATAAGACATTGTATCTTTCTAGATATTTCAGTAAAAGAAACCTTTTGATCAGATCTGGTCCACTTTTTGCTGAACGTGACAAAAAAGGTTGTTATAGTTACAGATAAATTACTTATAAGGGTCTTAAGGAAAGTGCATGTGGTGTAGTTGTGTGTGTGTGTGTGTGTGTGTGTGTGTGTGTGTGTGTGTGTGTGTGTGTGTGTGTGTGTGTGTGTGTGTGTGTGTGTGTGTGTGTGTGTGTGTGTGTGTGTGTGTGTGTGTGTGTGTGTGTGTGTGTGTGTGTGTGTGTGTGTGTGTGTGTGTGTGTGTGTGTGTGTGTGTGTGTGTGTGTGTGTGTGTGTGTGTGTGTGTGTGTGTGTGTGTGTTGAATGCAGTCCCATACATGTAGTGTGTGCTCGTGTAAATAATTTAACAATTCTGGATTACCAACAGGGCAAAGTGGACAATTGCCCGGACTCTCAGGGGCCTCTAGGATTTCTAAATGCCCATTGTTTTTTAGTAACTGATTAAATTCAAATTTGGTTGGCGTTATCCACCACTAAAGGCATGGAGGGATTAGGATCAAATGGGCCTGTAGGCTATAGTAGCAAGACACCCAAACTCAAATACCACGTTAGCCATTTTGTGTCTACGTTGTAATTTTGTAATTTTTTCATGGTTGTTTTTGGGCTCTTTCTTGTAATTTTCCATCACTTTGATTGTAGGCATCTATATTCAAATGTTTGCATCGTTAGTGCTCGTTAGATTGTTACTTTAAGCAACTTTAATCGTTGTAATTTGTAAACGTTTATATTGACTGAATGCACTTTATTAGTGCGAATGCTGTGCTACAGCTTCAGCTTTTTAAACTCTTTTTTTAACATGGAAGTCAATGGGAGATGCCTTCAAATCCTTTTTTCTTACACCTTGCGCCAAATGCTACGTCTTCCACATACTTTCAGCTAGACACTTCATTCCAACTTTAAAATGATCACAAGACCTTCAGCTATAACACTTGTTATTCCGATTCTTCATATCTTTTACACTTTTTGAGATATTAGTTTGGAGCTTAGCAGAGAGGCCTTTTTCAGATTTTAACATTAGTGTGGATGGAGCAGCTCGTTAAGTCTAGAGTGCTTTGATCTCAAAACAGTGCAGGAGTGCTTGAAATTCTCCCCAAAAAATGTATTAAACTTGCCATAATTCCCAAACCTTACACTCCTCACACATATTCTTTCATGAAAAACGTAGGAAAACCTCTCCTAGGTTGGAAAATTAAAATAAATTAAGAACAAATATTAAACAAAATGCCTCTTGAGGGCATGAAGAGACAAAAAGTCCACCTAGCTCCCAATTGATTCCCATGTTAAATTTTTCCGGATCTTTCTTCAGAGCAGGGGTGCCCAACCAGTCGATCACGAGATGTGTCTAAAAATAGAACAACAATATTCAGTTGTATCGTTAATGTCCTATAACATAATCTTCCTGTGCCAGAATAATGCACTTGAACGCATCAAAGCTTTGTGATTGGTCGGCGTGACCCCATGTGTCGGGGCGTGGCTGTTGGGCAGTGCACTAGTTCGCTGACGTTGTCCGTGTCAACAGGAGTGACAGTCCGCACACACACAAGACCGCAATTATGGCAGAAGCAAAACATATATAATTTTCACTCCGAGTGGGAGGATGATTATTTTTGTATCTATTCCAATTCAAAGTCCATCTGTCTCATCTGCAATGCGAGCGTGGCTTTATCGAAGAAGGGTAATTTAGGAGCGGCATTTCAAAACAGTGCTCAAACGCTACGAGACAGAATTCCCTCCTAATTCTGCCCTACGCTCCCAAAAGGGGAGGGGCCTGAAATGACAGCTAAATGCACAGCAGTCCATTTTCACCAGGCCCAACAACAAGAGCAAGGCTGCCACCATTGCATCTTATCGTGTCAGTCATGTTCTTGCGAAACACATGAAGTCTTTCAAAGACTGCAAAGTTGTGAAAGAAGCATTCCTGGAGGCTGCCGACGCGCTTTTTGGGGACAGTAAAAATAACAGTAGCATTTCAACAGGTTTTGATATAATAAAAACTCAAGTTAGATACCGTTATTAATCAGCTGCAAGTTTTAGTTTGTTTGAACTTATTCATTATAATTAATGTACAAAATAGTATAAGAATGCAAACATTAAGATATGTTCTGTTTAAATTGATTATAGTCTATTATCAATTCAGGTTAAGAAACTAGTGTTGCTTTGTATACTCTATTAAAATGCAACAAAAAAAGAGTTTGATTCTATTAATTTTGTCTTTTTTATTGCACTTTGGCAGCAGATTCCTGTGTAGCTTCAGATCTGAGTAGTCTTATCAGTAAGCCTAATTTATACTTTTGTAGCAACACTATTTTTATATAATGGCAAAGAAAGGGTTCAGAGTATTTTCTTTTTTTCCTGTCATATGTGGCAGCACTGTTCAATGTTTCTCGACAACTTTACCACTGTAGTATGTGATGTGTGAATAAACTCCAACTCTGGTTTAGTGTACAATACTTGTATGTGTGTAGATTAGAATTAATCGTACAAAGGTCAGTTTTATACAAGTAGAAGTGTGTATTTACCTGGTAGTAGGCTGTCAGTAATGGCTCCGCCTCTCTATTTGGACTGGTAGATCTCGGCAGACTGGCAACTTTAAAAGTAGCTCTCGGTTCAAAAAAGGTTGGGCACCCCTGCTTTAGACAAACTGCTCCCATCTCCACATTTTACACACAAAACCCCCCAAAACAACATAAATCAGTTCATTGGGGTTCCCTGATGCTCACGGTCTGCTCATTATTTTTATAGGAGCCATCGTTTTTGAACAGGTGGCAAAATTGTCAGATATAATCCTCAATGCATTCTTAATGGGACTCAGTGCTGAAGTTGGTTATCATGGACACCTTTGATCTCTGGGCTCAAGCACAAGTGTCATGATACGTCATTAGCTCAAACACAAACGCCTGTGTGATGATGTCATAACTCCAACTGACGAGCTCAGAAGGTCACCAAACCATCACACTGTGGCCCTGAACAGCTGAATGACATCTTCTAATCAGAGCAGACACGCCCACAGACACACTGGTACACTAACTGAACATCTCTACCACACACACACACACACACACACTGAACATCTCTACCACACACACACACACAACACAACCACACACTCACTCTCTCTCGCAGACACACACATACTGAACATCTCTACCACACACACACACACACACACACACACACACAACACAACCAAACACGCTCTCTCACACAGACACACACACACACACACACACACACACACACACACAATGAACATCTCTACCACACACACACACTCTCTCTCACACACACACACAGACAGACAGACCCACACTCTCTCTCTCTCACACACAGACACACACACACTCTCTCTCTCTCTCACACAGACACACACCGATGATGATGAATGATCAAGAGAAAAGAGAGAGGGCGATCAAGAGAAGAGAGAGAGGGCGATCAAGAGAAGAGAGATAGGGCGATGAAGAGAGAGAGGGTGATAGAAGAGTGAGAGGGTGATCAAGAGAAGAGAGAGAGGGCGATCATGAGGAGAGAGAAAGGGTGATCAAGAGAAGAGAGAGAGGGTGATAGAAGAGTGAGAGGGTGATCAAGAGAAGAGAGAGAGGGTGATCAATAGAAGAGAGAGACGGTGATCAAGAGAAGAGAGAGGGCGATCAGGAGAAGAGAGAGAGGGCGAGCAAGAGAAGAGAGAGTGAAGAGAGAGAGAAGAGATAGGGCGATGAAGAGAGAGAGGTCGATAGAAGATTGAGAGGGTGATCAAGAGAAGAGAGAGGGCGATCAAGAGAAGAGAGAGAGTAATGTAACCTCCTAATGTAATGTATAACTCCTATGAAAATGTTCAAAAAGTGCTCATAACTTTTAACACGTTTAAAAAAAATGTAGTGTTGAATGTAAGCCGGGAGCAGTCCAAGAACAGCAATGGTTAGATCAGACAAGGCAGAGCATCCGACCTGATCACACAGAGAACAGGGTTCATGTTTTTTGAGGCTTGGATTAAATGTTTAAAATGACAACGTCCAACCTGGGTCACTTTAAGCCTTTACCATGTCAGACCATTTTTTACTTGTAGTAGAAGAAGAAGGACCTTTATTGATCCCCCGAGGGGGATATTCAGTATCTATTCTGTGTTTTATACACGCACATGCTTCTTATACAAGTACATTCAAATACACACAGTTATGTTTGTGCACAACATGCACATGCTTTTTTGTTATACATATACAAATACACAGTTATATGCACACATGCACATGCATTGAGCTTATTTCTACTTGATCCTTTTCTGTTCCCCCTCACCAAACCTTTCTCCCCTTGTCTTTGAACTTTACATCAGAGCACGACATAAGGTGGTGTGAGGCCAGGGTTAGTGGTATTACTGCATGTAAGACGTCTACTCTCTTTATCATATACATACTATAATATGTGAAATACTGATGAATTTTTGATTTAATCACTTTGAAATCAAACACATATTTGTTAAAGTTTCAGTTTAAAAACATATATTTTGGGATGGATGAGAATGTTTTATTGCTGTTAGTCTGTAGGAACCAAATGGAGATTTTGCTTCTGCCACTCAATAGTAAGGACAATGTACAATGACTGTGTGTTTGATTTATTCACCTGTTTAAAACAAATACGTTTTGGCCAGATAACAATTTTAATTCTTAAAAATAGAATATAAGTCAACAGTCAACAGATCACTGGTTCCTCCTGGTGTTCACTGAAAGTAATCCACTTGACACCAGCACAGAGAACTGAACCCAGCACGTCTGATGGTAAAATCCCATTTATTACTTCTTTTAAAAAACCCTGGCTCCAGCTGTAAAGCTTTCTCTAATGTGTGATTTTGTGGCTGCTCTTTACCGTAACAGTAGAGGAACTTTTACTGGATCATTTGGAAACATCACAGTAGTCCCTCACTGATTCCTCCCATGAGAGGCGGTTAATGTGTGATTAGCGGTCGTGGTGTGTGTTGTTGTCTGAAGATTTTCCATGTGCCCCACACGCTACCGTGCCTTGTAAAGCCAGACCGGCCTGAGTCAGAGAGGACAGGGGACTTGAGGTTAGGCGCTGGCTGTGGAGAGCTGACAGCTCCTGGATCTACAGCAATCTGCGGTCAGGAGTCTGGACCTCAAGTGACCAACCTTCTCATGGTCCTCAGAGGGGCGATGGAGGAAAGTCCCAGACAAAGTCATATCCGAGAGAAGCAGCCATGTAATTCTTCCTGTAGAAAAAGTAGAATTTAAGGTACGGACACACCAACCCGATTATCGGCGTTGGTGGGCGTCAGGCCGACGATGAGCGTCGACACGCCCTACTCGGATTGGTCTTTTCAGCCGACCCAACGCCTTTTCGGCCGAAAACCCGCCGATTCCCAAAGGCAGTCGGCGAAATAAATCACTCTGCACTGTTCAGCTAGCGAATCAGTGCATGAGAAGCGAAACGGAAGGGAGGGACCCAAACAAACTATTAAGAAGGCAAATCTGAGATTTAACTAGAAAATGCATTTCCTGCAGAAAATGCGTGTGAAAAATGCTGTAAACTGTGAACATTTAACTAATTAGTATGAATGCTGTTTACAGCATTCCATTATAGTTATTCAAATCATTATTCTTATTTCAGCCAATACTTTGGCTCTCCATAACTTCAGTTTACTTTCAGCTAAAGAAACCATTCAAATATTCAAAACTATTCAGCCTGTTCAGGAATCGATGGGAAACCTTCAACTTTTTAAACATATTTTATACTTTTTGAAATATTCAGCTTTTTAAACTCTTTTTTTTAACATGGAAGTCAATGGGAGGAGCCTTCAAATCCTCTTTTCCTACACCTTGTGCCAAATGCAACTACTTCCACATACTTTCAGCTAGACACTTCATTCCAACTTTAAAATGATCACAAGACCTTCAGCTATAAAACTTGTTTGTTTTGATATCTTGTACACTTTTTGAGATATTTAACTTAGTTTGGAGCTTAGCAGAGAGGCCTTTTTCAGATTTTAACATTAGAGTGGATGGAGCAGCTCGTTAAGTGCTTTGATCTCAAAACAGAGTGCAGGAGTGCTTGAAATTCTCCCCCAAAAATGTTTTAAACTTGCCATAATTCCCAAACCCTACACTCCTCAGACATATTTTTTCATGAAAAACGTAGGAAAAACTTTCCTAGGTTGGAAAATTAAAAAAAATTAAGAACAAATATTAAACAAAATGCCTCTTGAGGGCATGAAGCTCCCAATTAATTCCCATGTTAAATTTGTCCGGATCTTTCTTCAGAGCAGAGAGAAGTACACTTTAGACAAACTGCTCCCATCTCCACATTTTACACACAAAACCCAAAAAACAAACATATTTCAGTTCATTGGGGTTCCCTGATGCTCACGGTCTGGTATTTTTTTTATAGGAGCCATAGTTTTTGAACAGGTGGCAAAATTGTCAGATATAATCCTCAATGCATTCTTAATGAGACTCAGTGCTGCAGTTGGTAAATCGTCATAATTACATTACATTACATTGCATTTAGCTGACGCTTTTATCCAAAGCGACTTACAATAAGTGCGTTCGACCAACAAAATACAAACTTGAAGAAAACAGAATCATATAAGTACATCAGGTTTCATAGAGCAAAAACATTTCAAGTGCTACTCAACTGGCTTTAGGTAAGCCAGTCCTTTATTAGTATATAAGTGCTTTGTTAATAGTTATATTGCTCGAAGTGGAGTCGAAAGAGATGAGTTTTCAGTCTGCGCCGGAAGGTGTGTAAGCTTTCTGCTGTCCTGATTTCAATCCATCTTGGAGCCAGGATAGCAAACCCACGTGTTTTTGCTGATGGGAAATTGGGTCCCCTTCGCAGCAAGGGTGCAGCGAGCCGTTTGGTTGATGCAGAGCGGAGTGCACGTGCTGGGGTGTACGGTTTAACCATGTCCTGGATGTAGGAAGGGCCAGATACATTCGCAGCATGGTACGCAAGTACCATTGTCTTGAAGTGGATTCTAGCAGTTACCGGAAGCCAGTGGAGGGAGCGGCGTGGTGTGGGAGAATTTAGGAAGGTTGAAGACCAGACGAGCCGCTGCATTCTGGATAAGCTGCAGAGGTCGGATGGCACATGCAGGTAGACCAGCCAGGACGGAGTTGCAGTAGTCTAGGCGTGAGATGACGAGAGACTGGACCAGAACCTGCGTTGCTTTCTGGGTCAGCTGGGGACCTATCCTCCTGATGTTGTAAGGCGTGTATCTGCAACAGCGGTTTGTAGCAGCTATGTTTGCAGTGAAGGACAGGTTGTTATCTAGGATCACACCCAGATTCCTTGCAGTCTGAGTCGGGGAAACAATAGAGGTGCCAATGTTGATTGTTAGGTCAAGAGTGGGACAATCTTTTCCTGGAAGGAAAAGCAGTTCAGTCTTGTCAAGGTTGAGCTTGAGGTGATGAGCAGACATCCACTGAGAGATGTCAGCTAGACAAGCAGAGATGCGTGCGACGACCTGGGTCTCTGAGCGGGGAAAGGACAGAATTAATTGGGTGTCGTCAGCGTAGCAGTGGTATGAAAAACCATGCGGGCTAATGACAGATCCGAGCGAGTTTGTGTACAAGGAGAAGAGGAGGGGACCAAGAACAGAGCCCTGAGGGACCCCTGTAGTTAATTGACAAGGGTCGGACTCCGACCCTCTCCAAGTAACCCTGTAGGTGCGGTCTTTGAGGTATGAGGTGATGAAGGAAAGTGCAGAGCCTGAAACTCCAAGTTCTTGGAGAGTGAGAAGGAGGATCTGATGATTCACCGTGTCGAATGCAGCAGACAGGTCCAAAAGGATGATGACAGAGGAGAGGGAGGCTGCTTTAGCAGTGTGCATCATTGCAATGCATTTGAGCTGGAACAATTAACACACACACACACACATACACACAAGAGGGCGATCAAGAGAAGAGAGAGAGGGCGATCAAGAGAAGAGAGAGGGCGATCAAGAGAAGAGAGAGAGTGTGATAGAAGAGTGAGAGGGTGATCAAGAGAAGAGAGAGAGAGAGCGATCAAAAGAAGAGAGAGAGGGTGATAGAAGAGTGAGAGGGTGATCAAGAGAAGAGAGAGGGCAATCAAGAGAAGAGAGAGAGGGCGATCAAGAGAAGAGAGAGAGGTTGATCGAAGAGTGAGAGGGTGATCAAGAGAAGAGAGAGAGGGTGATAGAAGAGTGAGAGGGTGATCAAGAGAAGCGAGAGTGCGATCAAGAGAAGAGAGAGGGCGATCAAGAGAAGAGAGAGAGCTGGATAGAAGATTAAGAGGGTGATCAAGAGAAGAGAGAGGGCGATCAAGAGAAGAGAGAGAGTAATGCAACCTCCTAATGTAATGTATAACTCCTATGAAAATGTTCAAAAAGTGCTCAAACCTCACGTGTGCTAACAGTCCAGCCCTGAAGACATCTACGGGACAGTTTTGAGATTTCTTCAAATGCCGTTGCCATGGCAACACAATGCTCACCATGAAACACGGTTTTCTCATAACTTCAGTGAAAATGCTCGAAATGGCCCAAAACTTCACAGGTTTGGTAACGATGCAGCCATCAACACATCTAAGCGTATTATGGGGTGTCATCAAATGCCATTGCCATGGCGACAGATAATTCACCATCAAGTTAGTTCAAAAGTTTGCAGTTCAAATATTCTGCTGCTTTCACAAACCTTTTTACTTTCTTTTATCTTCTTAATACAAATTAATTCACTACTACTTACATCTGATATTTAACTCCTTCAGCCTATTTCCAGCTGCAGAAACCATTCAACTATTACATTTTTCAGCTATTTCAGGACATCAAGGATATACATGTTGTTTATACCTTTTTTTTTAAATATTAAGCTTTTTCTGCATTTTTGTAGCTAAAAGCATTTACCATTCAGCTAATAACATATTCAGCTTTTTCTGCATTTTCAGCTAAATTCAGCCACAAATGTTCACAGCACACATTTTCTGCAGGAAATGCATTTTCTAGTTGTTGCTAGTGGATCGCCGGAGCTGTTAGATTAACAATAACATGCTTATTGTAGTTGTAAGTGCACTGCCTTGCGGCCTGTAGCACCATCCTTGATGATATGTATGTGTGTGCTGGACCTGTATTTTACAGGAAATTAGTGAGCAGAGGGTAGAGTTGTCGATTCTTGTTCTGTTTTCTGTGACTATCTTCCTCACCCTCTCAGACTTTCAGTTGCGTGCTACCATGGAAACCAAACAATGGTGTAGCTGTATTAAAGTCTGAGTGGAAACAGTCCTGAGTAAATCTGATTTTGTCAGAAATGCGGGAGAAATATGACCCCGGGAGGAAACCGGGAGAGGGCAAAAATCGGGAGGGTTGGCAAGTATGCTCGTTGTAGAGTGAAAATGGAACACACACGCTATTTGTTGTTTGTTTATATCACACAGTCTGTTCTTTTTCTCTCGGTTATCACGCAGTCTGTCTTCCGGTTGTTGCCTCTTTCGAATGACGAATACACACTACCGCCGCCTGCTGGTAAGGAGAGTTATTGCCACTCACGCATGCGCAGTTCATACTTGCTTCTTGGCTGTCGGCTAAAGTCTTTGCGGTGTGTTCCAGTGCGAAACATGGCCAAGACGCAGAGACGCGAGGCGACGCAACAGTCGGGGTCCGTCTGTGTCAGTTCTTTGTTGTCAGATTGGTGTGTCCGGGCCTTAAGGACCGAGGCTGCTCAGTTGGCTTTTTTAAGTCTTAAAACCAGAGGTGCACTGAAAAAACTGAAACTAATAAAAAAAATATATAAAATGAAGTTTTGGTTCAACTTAATATTATTGCTTTCAACTAACCTAATACAGTTATGTGACATTTGTTGACATAATATATTTAGTCAACGTTTCAGTATTTTCAGTGTGGGAAGAGTACTCTTCTTGTACTTAATTAAAAGTGGAAGTACCAGAGTTTAGGAGTACTCTGCTAGAAGTAAAAGTACAACATTTGAATAATATATATGATATGTTTTATAATGATTGATCATGAAAGTGTTCTCAAAGCTGGTAAAGGTGCAGCTAGTTTGAATGACTTTGTATACTGCAGGGTAGCTTGTGAATTTACTCCAGGTGGAACTAAAGTCTGATTTAACACTTGATTATATTTGACATCATTCATCCACATCTGTGAAGTAACTAAATGTATTAAATGTAGTGGAGTAAAAGTACTCTCTTTACCTCTGAATTGTAGTGGAGTAGAAGAACAAATTAGCAAAATATTGAAATACTTAAGTAAAGTACTTGTTACCTTAAGTACAGTACTTGACTAATTGTACTTAGTTACTTTACCCCATTGCTTAAAACTTAGAAATGAGTTGTTCCCACCTGTTGGAATCTTAAAGCCTCAAACAATGACAACTTCTTGACCACTTCTTCCAGTAAAGCCAACAAAATGCCCTGAGCGGATGTGACAGAGTGGGTCCTTTGAGGTTGACCGTGAGTCACTGAAAGGGGACAACAACCCCCCCCCCACCCTCTTTGTGTCCCCTCCCACAGCTTTGAAGTGGTGGCAGATTGTGCACAAACAACATAAACCTCCCTGTGACAAACGCTGTGATTTACCACCCGAGGCACGGATATGGCCACTAAGACAGTTCCATTGAGTTTATAGGGGTGTTTTGTAGCTTTCGTACCTCCGGACGAACGCTCTTTTGTGAAGGCAACTTTGAGAATGCTGGAAATGAGGATTCCCAAAGCAGAGCCAGAACAAAAGCCAGGCCAGGCTCCTCTCTGAGGATCAGGACAACACACTCTCTCTGGTCTAACACCAAATGTCACCTAATGCAGAGGTGAGGAGATCATGTCAGGTTCAGGGCTCTCTCTTCACATGTGACCAACTGACACACTGAAATCATTTCAACTGTGAAGGGTGTAATTGGATATGTTTAATTTGACTGATTTACCCAATTTAAAGTATGCATATTTTATTAGGATGTGTTTCAACCAGATCGTATCCAATATATAAAATGCACTATTTGGTAATGTTTTTATTCCACTAATACTACACTATAGTATATGAATAGTATATTTAATGTTGATGTGAGAATATGTATATTACCCTTTCACTAACTAATGATATAGAGGCAGAACCTATGGCTGAGCTGTTGGATAACATTTGTGCATATATGTACACATTAGGGCACAATGTACATACTACACATACAAATAATGTGTAACCAACCAATCTTCACAAAGCAACACAATGTGTAATGGTACATGGTAATGATGAAACTCCTCCCACCTGAAGGGGTGCAACAAAATTAAAAGGACAAGGTGTATAAAATAATGAGAATCACACACACACACACACACACACACACACACACACACACACACACACACACACACACACACACACACACACACACACACACACACAATCTGAGCAGGAAATATAAGAAGAATACAAATAGTAATTTGCTGTTATACTTTTATGTAGGATCCAAAATACTCAAATATATACGTTTCATTTCCATAATCAAATGTAAATGTTTCACTCATTGACAAACAAGCTGCAATACTTTAAAATATCAGTGGAGGGCAGCATTTTATAACAAATGAAGGCCACTGCCTCTGGCTTTTTAAACCCGGACTGGACATGTTTTGGTTCTCAAGCATTTTATTTAAATGTCTTTATTGTTTCCTTTTTTTATTGTATTTCTATATTTAATCTTTGAAATTGTATTGTTTCGACATGTAAGAAATAGGTTTGCATCCGTAAATCCGTGCAAGGGTTAAATGTTGTGCAGCACCTTGGACTCAGCGCTCAGGATGAAACAATGAAACATGCTCAATAAGTATACTGGTGTTGTCTTATTATTAATTACATGTACATCTGTATATTCCACTTATATTACAGTATTATTTTATCTACTATGTTTTATCTCATTATTGCATATATTGTATTAAAAGTCATGCCACATACTTGCACCATTATGTACACTGTAAAATATTACCATGATTTCACAATATTTAGCTGTAATATTTTACAATAAATGACTGTTTTACCACTTTACAGTCTTTACCTGTAATGTTCACAATATAATACTGTAATTTAGAATTTCACAGTGAAATCAATACATTCACCGTTAATTACTGTGAATGTACAGGATCAATGATTACCAGGATTTCACAACATGTTACTGTATTAGTTCAAAGTAAAATACTGTATTCAGACCATCCTGTGATAACACAACAAAGTAAGTGATTTTCTTGCTTTTATCGCTCTTGCTAGGCTTTAAATACTAATTTATTTCTTTGGTGCAAGTTTTACTTCAATTGAAAGTGGCACCGCTGCATGTGCCTTAAAATAAACAATGCAACATATAATCTATGTAACATTGAAATTGTTGTCTTGGCTTATTGTTTTCAGGTGCTTCCTGGGCCTTAACCCTGAGACGGGCTCGAAAGCTAAAAAGAGGCATGGCAATTTAAACCCCCATGTCAGCACATTCTTCAGAAAATTGTTGACTTTGAGTGGATGTCTGTGTAGACATGGGTTACGTGCTCCCCTCCTTGTTTTCTTTTCTGGCTCCGCCTCTGCCCTGCATGTGCACCTGGTCTGCCCCTGGCTCCGCCTCTGCCCAGGTGCACCTGGTCTGCCCCTGGCTCCGCCTCTGCCCAGGTGTTCCAAATTCCACTCAGCCGTGTATATATAAAGAGAAGCTGGAGGAGAAGGATGTCTCGCCTATCCTAACGCCGGGAGACACTCTCCTTAGAATACCTCTTTGCCATTTTGAGCTGTAGGCCATATTTTTGCAGATGTGTTTATGTTTAGCCTCGAGGACCTGGTAGTCCAGTTTTCGCGGCTTTATTTTGTTTCCCATAGGGTTTATATTTGAATTCTGGTTGGGGGGGGGGAGCTCTGGGTCCAACGGTCCGTGGTGTGGCTGGCTCGGGTTCCCTCCTTCTGTTTGTTCCTTTTGGCCAGTCCTCCAGACCTTTCCCATTTCGCTTGTGTGAGCAAATGGCTGATTATCAATAAATGCTCGTTACCAAGTACCGGTTATTGCGTGTATTCTTTCATGTTGCGGGTCTCAGCACGAGCAACTACCGCGGAGTAGAGGTTGAGGCCGTAACAACATGTCCAAGACACTGTGAAATGTACTTTGCACTTCAATGGAGTAATAACAAGTTAAAATGGGCATTTTCTTTGTTTTTATTTGTTGATTGAGCTGATTGAATTGTGTAGTTATGGTAAAATCCCAGTGAACTAGTCAGATTTACAATATATTATCGTATTATTTACATTTTTATATTTACAGTAAATTACTGGCTACAGTGTTGCATTACTTCTACAGTAAAAGTGTGAAAATACAAGTAATTACTGTAATTTATGTACAGCAAGGTACCATAATACCACAGCTCTGTACTGCTATATCACAGTAATTCCATGGGCATGGCAACTGTAAAGTCACAGTATTTAGTTGTATTTGTATTCTAATTTACTCTAAAATATCTACAGTAAATTACTGTGAAATATTTACAGTCAATTACTGTGAAATATTTAGTCAATTACTGTGAAATCCATGCAACTAGTAGCCAGTAATTTACTGTAATTTTACAGCCAAACATTTTAGTGAGCGAATCTTTTTTCCTGAAACTTTCAGAATCTCTCTACACAGAGGGAACACATGTTGATGTAGAAAATACATGACAAAGTTAACTTTGCGTAATAGGTGACCTTTAAATGCTTTACTTCTTACCTGCAGATAGAGATGTGGTCCCCGCTCTGCTGCCCTGAGAGAACAGAGGAGAACAGACTGTCTGTAGTTCAGGGACGGATGATAAGAGGACAGAGTGTCCTCTGTTCAGAGGCGTCTCCCTCACCTTCACGCTGCATTTACCTGAGGAGAGTCAGCCTATTCGTCCAGTCTAAAGACAGAGAGCTAAATGTTGTGCGGGTTCTTTAACACTCTGAGTTGATGTTGTGATTGAACTGGTCTTGACTTGACTTATCTAACTTTTCCATGTCATCATTCAGTTCTGTGAACTTTGTAAACTCTACTGTCTCTCCTGTGCTGTGCCACCTCTTTTACAATTGCACAGTTCTTCCACTTTGGGGCAGCATTAGCTCAGTCCTTAGGAACTTGGCTTGGAGTCTAGTCCCAGTATGGACCAAAAACACTTGGGCACTGCCGAGGGGTCCTTTTGTACAACTTCATTAATGAGTTTATGTATGTGTAAACTTCCTTAAACACATTGTGTGTTCATATTCTGACAACTGTTTGGCTCTACATGTGTGTCATAAAAGTCTCTTTTGTTGAAACTATGACAGTGGAGGCGAAACAGCTTATTAGGTTTTGGACGTCCAATAGTAATATTGATTTTTAAAGCTGAAGTACCCAACAGTATATTTCACAAATGTCCAGTTTACCCACTATTTGAAGATTTCCTCTATAATTTTTTAGCAGGGACAATGTGTTTAAACCCTGCAGTTTGTTTAAAGAATTAAAGATTTAGTCTACTATAATTGCATTCTGTACCATTGCAGGATGAAAAGGATCTAAATGTTGAATTGAATGAACAGTAAAGCTGAAACCATGTCAATAAATAGCAGATAGTTGGGAAGCATCATTTTATTAGTTGACCTTCATGATGCATTATCTGCATCTAGAAAATAATTCGCAATTTGGGATCATTAAAGTACATCTTATCTTATCTTATCTTAGTGTTGTAAAACCTTTGGATCTTTTTAAAACACTGACATTTAAACACCCGCCCTTAAATTAAGAAATACAATTATAAATCAGTGAAAATATACACAAAAAGACCTCAACAATAAATGGTCTTCTTTTGTAATTTTCTAATCATAAATCGAATGGCCAGAAGAAAAAATGCTAGCGTTATGCTATAAAGGAACTACAGCCGAGTACAGCAGGGTCGCACGACTTCAACGTCACGCCAACTTAAGATCCATATTCAAACATACAGATTCTAAATGGAACAAGTCGAAGCGTTTGTTTGAACAGTCTGCAGGAGGACTTGCTTTCAAGCAGAACAGGGCAAACTAACTTAGAGGAGTGTTCACGTGTTCGGTGTAATGACGTAAAACGGCCTCCACAACTTCTGTAGTCCTATTCAGCCACTTGGTAACAACCATCGTTTTTCAGACACGTCAACTCTTCAGAAATCACCAGTGGGGTCACTGCTGATGGATTTAATGTCCTAGAACAAAACGTGATCCGTCTCTTACATTTGTGTCGACCACAGACCATATTTCCAGCTATTTTCCTAAATCCTATGGAGAGATCCCATTGGCTCTGAGGCGAGGGAACCGGTAGTGGTAAAAAGCTGACTCACTTCCAGGTTTTAGGACTCGTCACTGCACCACTCTATTGACAGGAAAGCAGGGCAGACGTGTTTACGTTGCTCAAATGATAACAATGTAATGTGTGAGTGTGTCCTTTGTATCTGTCTGTGTGTGTCAGTATTGAACACGGGTCAAATTAACCCAACATTTTACAAAGGGAATAAGGACGCATTTAAGTGTGAGTCTATTTTCTTTCTTCTACATGGTCTTTACATACAATAAGCTAAGGCCATGGAGTTTCAGGTAACAAAACAACAACCTTGTACTGTTTCTCTTTTAGCAAAACAGTACATTTTTGACCCAAACATCACACAGGGGTTGCATCTCAGTAAAAGCTACACACACACATGCACACGCACACAGTGAGATATACATTTGTTTTATTTCAGACACTAAAGCCGGCGATGGGTTTGTTTAAACAATATGTTGCCATAAAAATGTGGATAATAATGAGCTGCATGATGTCATCACAAAGGAATGCATTGGGTAAGATGATGCAACTATCTAACAGCCTTCCAATCAAACTGCAGATCATTTGCGTCTCTCCTCACCTCTGTTTATTCTCCTTCTCTTTACTCTGACTCTTTACTGTCTGCAATTACCTTTTTTATTTCAATCAGAAAGCTCATTAACATTCCTGCCTGTAGGACAGCAACAGCATCGGAGGGGTGGGGGGGCGGGGGCAGAGGGGGGGAGACCGGTGAGCCTAACACTGGCCCTCACCCGCTGCTGTAGGGCCCCGAGGCCCCGGCAGCCACAGAGACCCTGTGCACAGGAGCTTTCAGAGGCCACTCACAGGGGGCCAGCAGGGGCCAGCAGGGGCAGCAGGGCCAGCAAGGGCAGCAGGGCCAGCAAGGGCAGCAGGGGCAGCAGGGCCAGCAGGGCCAGCAGGGCCAGCACCTCCAGCCTGAGAGCCCCTCTCTGCTCTCCATCTTTACTCCGCTCTCTGTCTCAGGACCAGTCTGTGTGGAGCTCACAGGAGATTCACATGTTTGTGGTGAGTTTCCACGCATGTATCCCTCCTGTGTTCGGGTCACATCTGACCGTTTTACTACTTTCAACAATCGTAACAATTGTATTTTACATGTGATTGCTTCAAGGCCTTATGATATCCTCCACATTAGAAATGTGAACATATACAAATTCTGATCACCACTTTCCCTGCATTTTGAGTGGGTCAACTTTTTAACACTTTTTGTTCCCTGTCAAAAATGACTAGGAAATGAATGGGTAACCCGAGATTATGTTCATCGTCAGATAGCACACCCACAAATCTACAACCATGTTCATTTTGGAATACATTTTCAATGTCTGGTCTTTGTATATTCACTGCAGCATTAGTGTAAAACAGTATTCTGATCAATAGTTTACACCAAAGGGTGGGACTGGTCAAATTTGACCGTGAACACCAAAGTAAGGAGGGACGGTCAGATGCAAAAATACTTCTCAGACTGTGTGAGGTTGAGTGTGTACAAGGGAGTGCAAAACACAACAAAACAATGACGGGATGGGAAGGTGATGGAGAAAGAATGAATGAATGAGTGTGAGGCTTATGGTTACACTCAAAGGGCCCGTTGTAACTTTAAGACTATACAATATATGTAAAATATATCTTCTCTCTCTACGTTATTGTTGGGTTTAGTAATAACTGTATTAATAACTTCCTCTGAAAACACAAGTCTAGGGAAAGTAAGCAGATATTCAACAATTACAACTTATTGTACAATTTATATAAAAATTACTTCGGTATCAAAAACACATGGCTGTGCATTGATATATTCTGCATGTACGTAGACACACAAATATTGGGCACACACACATTTTTCTGTGTTATCATTACATAAATCCCATGAATTTATGAATAACATAACGCTCATCTTAACTCATCATTAAAAGTCAATGTTTTCATTTAATCACAATGTAACTCAGAACATATCCTCTGCAAGGTAGAATATCCCATCCCAATCCCAATCCACCACACCTTGAACTTTATGTATGTCATGATGTATGTCTTTGCCCTGTGCTGTGTGTTGTACTTGTTATCGTCTGTTTATTGTCTGTTGAATTGTATGGAACAAGCTGTAATACTCAAACACTGAACACGAATCCCACCAGCCTGGCTGTGTGGTCATTACAGATTCTAATTAAAGATTACAGATACTAATATATGTACTTTTCTTGGAACAATCTTCAGCAAGAATTGAAACATGCATGTTTTTAAAGCTAGGCTAAATGAAATGCTCGTTGATACTATGGGCACTTGTAAATGTCTATAACTATGTAAATGTATCCTGTAAATATAATGTATGATGTCCTTTATTGTTTTATGTTTCATGTGGAACCTAAATGCTGCAGGTCTCCCTTGAAAAAGAGATCTATGATCTCAATGGGACCAATCTGGTTAAATAAAGGTTTGAAATGAAATAACTTTGTTTCTTGGCAGTCTTTTAAAGTGTAAGTACTACTGTACTAGATTCCACGAGGTCGTGCTGTGATTTCTGATCCACTATCAATCATAACGGCACCTTATAGGGCTGTGTGATTGACTGATATGTTTTGTAATAAACTTCCCAACAGATTGTTCTTTACAAGTCACCTGTAAGTTAGTGCTATTTGTCATAATCCTGCTGATTTTTTGTTTTTATCTTTTTGGTTTTTAAATGCACAGATTGATAATTTTTCCCTTTTTGTATTCTTGTTATTTGATTATTTTCTGTGTTTGATTGTTGCATGTTTTTTCATCGTGTTTTAAACAATGGTGTCTTTTACTTTTCTGTCTTCCATTCGTTTAGTTTTTGGTGTTCATCTCAAGGCGTTTTATATGATAACTGTTTGACAAGATAACATTTAAATGATGCTTACCCATCAATGCAAAATAGTCTAAATGTATACAAAACAACGGGAACAGATCATTCTGTGAAATTAGTACTTTTACTTTTGATGTCACTTCTGATTTGTTTTTTATTGTGTTTTTAAGAAATGAATATACTGTATATAAATGGGGTAATTCAGTTGATCTAAACATTATACTTGTAAAAATAAATACAAAAGATTGTTGCACTTTTATAATGTGTTGTTAATGTGGAAATACAGTATCATGTTTTTTTACGGTAGTTCTTAAAATGTCTCTGTATTTTAGGGATATGCAGCAATGCTTTGTTTTTCTTTGGAATATGACTTTCAACCGCAGCAGTCTTCAAATATATTTGCTGATATTGTGTGTATGTTAATTATTTCAATGACAAGAGTTCAATCTTACCTTCACATTCACATCACTTCTTCCTAAGTATAATGCACATGGGTGCCTTTATGATGTGTATTTATAAATGAATGCTATAATAATAATAATAATAATAAAATCACATTTAAAAACAAGTATATAACAGCTATTCTGACTTCTATTCATTTACATTTGCTTAAAAATAAGAAGGACTTGTAACTCACTGAGTATTTCAATGCAATGGCACGGACAGGGTTACTTGCTATGGATCTACATGCATCCCATAATAAATGTTGTTGTCCACAACATGTCTGCCTGCTGCACCGCTGCCCTGCTGAATAAAGGGCTCCAGCTCAGATGAAAAGGGATGGGAATAAACACGGCATGAATTATGAAGATTGTTTGCCGTCTACTTTTTAAAACACGCAGCTCTAACTACAGACTGTGGATGTTGGGGAATGTGCCTTTGGATTGTTTAAGGTCTGAGTGCATGCTTATCTGTCCACCCACTCACTGAATCACTTCAGGAAAACAATGCAATTACAGCTTCAAGATCTCTGCTGCAACTGCAAGAATCCTGAAGCACTGTCAACACAGGCGTAAAGTATTCAGATGCTTAACTTGAGTACAAGTACTAATACACTGAACAAAACTGAATGTGTTGACATTAATTAAAGTCAACGGTTCTTTTTTTTCAGTGTTCCATACTGTTAAAATACTCAATTTCAAGTAAAAGTACTGCATTGAGAATGGTACTTAAGTAAAGGAACGTAAGTACCATTAGGAACATGTAGTTTAAGGATTAGGAGTAAAAGTACTCATGGCAAAAATAAATTGCTTTTTTTAAGGCAAAAGCAGAACATCTTCACATTTACGAAGCGTGAACTATTACATATTTTTATTTGCTTGAATATAATTGTGGATGGTTTAATCTAAACCAAATAGTCATATTTGAACAATCTGAAATTATAAAGTAACAAGTAAATCAATCAGTAAAATAAATGTAGTGGAGTAAAAAGCACTAAATGTGCCTCCAAAATGTAGTGGAGTGGAAGTATAAAAGCATAACAGGAAAATACTTGGGTAAGTTCTTTAAATGTGTACTTCAAATCAAATCAAAGTTATTTATACAGCCAAATATCCCAACATATGTTTGTGAAGTGGGCTATACAGAAAACACATAGATGACTGTTAAATGATAAATACAATTACAAGAAAATAATAAAGAGACCAGATAGAATGTTAAATGCAAATCAAATAGATACAAATAAAACGAGTTAAATCAATAAAAAAACTATAAAGTACAGTACAGTACTTGAGTGAATGTATGCTACTTCGTTCCTTTCCACCACTGACACGCATTGATTTCTGTTGCAGATGTTTGACTGGTAAACCAACACTGGCTCCAGCGCACATTCTCAGCAGTAAAGCCCGTGATACATCGAAGAGTAAATTAAACTTTATCTAACTTTTCCCCCCGACTGCAACTCTGGATAGAGTTAGCCCGGCCCATCTGGTGCAGCAAATGGCCCAACTCACCAGGGAGCAAGGGGAGAGGGGGAGACGGGGAAGAGGGGGGAGAAGGGGGGTCGGATTGAAAACAGATCAGCAGCCTGGAGATCTCAGCACCACCGCATGTCTCTGCAACAACTGCCGAGAGCAGCCAAACCGCGTTTACTTAGAAACTTTGACGCGCACTCGGGACAAAAACAAAGCTTTTACGCACGATGATAGTTTAGTGAAAAACGCGCAAAGCTAACAAACGGAACGCACCTCTGGGAGAAGATGGATTGTAAGAAAAAGTTCCACCCCGCTCCACACTGAACCTCCCCGGGACAGAGAATGCCGTGCGAACTTTGAGCGTCTCCAAACTTTCTCTGAACTCGGTACATGGAGTTTTCCGTCAAGTCCGGAGAGGCTTGTTTGCGCGTTTTGCCTTCGATGGTGCCAGCTCGGTCCTAGTTTCCGGGAAGCAGACTCAGGCAAAGTTTTCCTCGGACAAAAAGAGCGTGTGGAAGAGCCTCGGCTTCGCAGTGAGAGCAGCAGCGGAGGTAAGGGACTTTGTTCTGATGCCGACAGTCTGGATGTGTCCTTCTGTGTTTCCCTATGTTCGCTCTTATGTCCACACTTCAGTGGACTTTAAGTGTTTTTCTGCTCTTTCTGTTGCCTTGCGTGTCAGCGGCAGAAGAGGCTCAGGGCAGCTTCACATCTTATTTGCACTTTGAACTTATCTGACACAGGAATCCGAAAAATGTTCCTCCTGCAACTTGATCCATATGGGAAGAGATGTGATCAGAAAGCACGGCGCCAATCCCTCTAACAGCTTTTAAAAGTTCAACACCATTGTGATGTTTGAGCTCTCAAAACAGGGATGCTGCTTTTATTATTTAAACATGTAAAAAAAATATCCAAATGGCCTTCAAATATCACTATTTACATTTAAAACCTCAAAGAGCCACTTTGCTTTCTTCTCTCCAAGTTTTCTTAGGCTTGAATGAAAACTAATAAAAACAATTACAAAGTCACACACTGCACTGATGCATCCACACACACTCAGTGGAGCACTTTACTTCTTTTAATCTCTTAATGCCACAAAGCAAAGAAACAACCATGAGGCAGAGTGTGAGGATGCATGGGCACACTGTGACAGGAGGCTGGAGATGTGGACTTATTGTTGAAAGATTCAGAGTTTACTGTTTGCTCTCCGGCCTGAGCAGTCAACAAACACTTGACGCCTTTGTGGGGCCCTTAAGCAGCTATATTTGCTGTTGGCTTTTACTCCTATCCAACAGGCGCTGCTAATGATCTCCAAACTCATGTGTGGACATACGAGCCCCACTTTTTTCTTTAGTTGTTTTGGCCTACATAAAAATGAAAAAGAAGCAGTTTTCTCAAAGCTTTTTCCTTTAACATTTGAAAATCAAACAAGCTCCTTCCTCAGATGACGTTTACTTGCATATTGATGAGAAACAGGCCTAGTATAAATGAGAAGAAAAAGCCTTGAAGAATAATTCAAGTAAAATGAAATAGTGTAAAGGTTTCTACAATATTGTTAACCTTGTTTTTCCTTTTTGAATAAGAGTATGTGCATGTGGGTTTTCCGCTTCACATGATGACAACCCCAGTCAGGGCTAAAGGGGATTTGCATGAGAAAAAAACTAGAAAGTTTTAGTGCATTTGGCCATTGTGAGGAATGAAGAGTTCCAACAGTTAGGGCCTACGGAGAGTGAAAGGAGTAAAGAATGGATGAGCCTATTCAGCTTATTCAGCCTCCGTTCGGGGGAGACCCATAGTGGCCATGTCACTTTCATCTCCACAGCCCGGCCCTGTGTGTGTGTGTGTGTGTGTGTGTGTGTGTGTGTGTGTGTGTGTGTGTGTGTGTGTGTGTGTGTGTGTGTGTGTGTGTGTGTGTGTGTGTGTGTGTGTGTGTGTGTGTGTGTGTGTGTGTGTGTGTGTGTGTGCGTGTGCGTGCGTGTGTGCGTGTGTTGCTGTAGCCCCTCGTTTTCACACATCGCCTCTGCACAGGCCCCACTTTATCTGCTTCCTTTTTCTCTTTTCTGGAAGTTCACAGAAAATGTAATGAACCACATACTGGAAAAGCACTGACTAGGTTTTGTGTGTGTGTGTGTGTGTGTGTGTGTGTGTGTGTGTGTGTGTGTGTGTGTGTGTGTGTGTGCGTGCGTGTGAGGGGTATAGGCCAAGGAGGAGGAGGAGGGTGGGTGGGGAATACAGCTTTTTTTTTTTAAGCAAATACCGATGAAGTCTAGCGTACAGGCACAGAGAGGAGGGTTGGAGGAGAGGGTGAAGTCTGAGTGACTCTTAGGAGGGGGAGGGGCAGATGACCCCCCCCCCACCCCACCCCACACCCTCCTCCACCTCAACAACCTACTCCTGCTGAGTAAACTCAAAAGTTGATAAAAAAAAAAGAGAGAATACCCTGGACCCATCCCACAGCGGCCCTCTTCTCACTGATCTAACCAACTGTGCTGTACGGAGCCACTGTGGGGGTGTGGTGGGTTGCTTCTGAGGCCTCAGTGGTTTGGTTGAAAAATGTTTGTGCTGGAGTTCAGTGGCTGTGGATGAAGGGTAGCTGCTCCTTTAAGGTCCTTACACACCGAGCCGATTTTCGGCATCGATAGATGTCGGGCCTTCGATGAGCGTCCTGTCGCTAATTGATATACAAATAATATTATGGGGAATTAAGTGTTTCTTTAATATTCTTCTGTTATTAGAAGCGTTATTTTGTGATGAACTGCTATTCTTGTGTACCAACCTGCTTCCTATTATAGTTACTTCATTTCCACTATGGAGTGACTTTACAAGTGCCATAGCATAGAGGCGTTTCTAGGGTTCCAAAGGGGCGGAACATTTCCGGTAAATTTCCGGAAGGTTTCCATGGGAAGTTAAGCTGGGGAATTTTGGAAATATTCGATGCAAAATTAAACAAAAACATGACATTTCAACAGATTTAAAAAAAAAAATGTTTTAAGTAGAACAGAACCAGTTTTAATTATTTTATCAAACAATTATTTGTTTCATTGAAGAACGAAAACAGAAATGTTGAGTTAAATATTACTCATCCCCCCCAACCCCACTCATTAAAAAATGAACAAAAATGCACCCCCCATCCAAAAATCCCCACAAAGTCCCATTCAAAATGCAAATCTTCATTCAAGCGATCCTCTGCATTTTGGCTAAACCCTTTCAGTCAACGGGCTCTTCCTGGGCCTCATCAACATCCAACTCTGAGGCTGCAGCCACACGAGGACAAAAACGTCTAAACGCATAGGATTAACGTAAACGCAATCACAAACAAGCTTCCGTCCACACGCAATAGTTATCCGGATAGTGTCTGCCCACACGAGACCGCTCCGTTTAGCTCCAACCGCTGGAGAAGCTGCAGTACATATGCAGGAGCCTGTACGTGGCGCTGTAACTTCCTCCACAAAAGCAGCGAAGAAGCATGGTTGTCATGGTTGCCCTTCTGTTTATTCTCCGCGGTGGGGGCCGAGGAAACCGGGCAGAGTTTTTCGCCAGTCAACGTGTAATAAAGTTTAAATCTTCCGACAAAATTATAAAAGTGCCGGTCAAAGGTCTTCTTTGTTATTTATTGAGCTTTAAAACAAATGAATAACGACTCTATATAATATAATAATAAAATACACGGAGCCTCTCTTTTTCCTCCCTCTCTTCGGACAGCGTCAGTGTCTGTCTCATGCAGCAGCTGATCCAGTAATGAGTGACCCGGCCGACAGTAAAAATAAACATATGTATAACTAGTTTAGGTAGTTTGAGAGGTGTCTCCGTCCTGTCAGATTAGACTTCACTCGAGAGAAAGATAAATAATCTGAATTCAGTGTGCAGTTTACTTTGACGCGGGGGTGAGCAGCAGAGGTGGGGAGAGGCGGGGCTATTGCGCAATCATTATCAGAAAATGATCGTATAGGGCGCACACACGGAGCTGTTTGACCCCCCAGAGCGTTGCGTATGCCGTTCTATCCACCTTGGGACCCGTTATCGTTTCCTCAGTCGTTTAGTGCCGTATTCGGTCGTCCTCGTGTGGCCGAATGGTCTATATGAAACTAAACAGTAACGCAAACGGCCGTTTTTGTCCTCGTGTGGCTGCAGCCTGAGTCTTCCTCTTCAGTGTCACTGTCCGGCCTTGTTGAGGATGGCTCTGTGTCAGGCTCAGAGAGCCTTAGGTTTGCCCGAATGCCAACCAGTTTTTCCACTCTCACATTTGTGAGCCTGTTGCGAACATTTGTGTGGTCTCAATAGCCATGCAGTAAGCAGTGTGCTATGGCATGGATATTCAAGTGTACTTTCCCCTACTATATATAAGTTCCCTAATGAAGAGCCAACCTTCAATTTGGAAAATTCCCAGTTTATTCCCGTTAATTCCCGTTAATTCCCGTTGATTCCCGTTAATTCTCGTGGAAAGTTTCCATCTTTGAAAATTCCCGGAATTTTGCAACCCTAAGCGTTTCAATCTGAGACGAACTAAAACAGTTGCAGTGTATTCTGGTCTGCTGAGGATATAGAAAAGATGATCTCTGCTCCTTTATAAAGTCTTCAATTGTCCACTTGAACATATGCAGCTAAAAAAGGTTTGACCTTTGCTCTTTGATTTGGAGGGAACAGAGAAAGATGAATAAAATAGCGGACCTTGCATTTTATAATTCTTTAAGCACAGTAAAAAAAAAATCACAGTAGCATCAGTATTCACAACTGAGAATCTGCAAGCAGCAAATGTTTAATAATTTACTTTAACAAATAATAATGACTGGTAATGAATATAATTCTACTGATCCGAGGGGCTTCTCCACAGAGGGCCCTTCTGTGGATTAAAGTGACTCATGTACCGGGATGAATTGATGAGACATTATTGGCCTTTAAGGGGGCTGTAAAAGGCAGTGATCTGCACTTGAGATGGAGGGAAAAGAGGGAGAGATGGCCGCTAACATTCATGTGTAGAACCCTTCACTGCTTTGGCATGGGGACGGCCAGGACAAACATGCTTGTTTTAGCGCCTGTTGTATCCCCCCTCGAGGCATCCTGCTCACTCTCCCTCAAGTGTGTGAGGTTAAATAGGCTCACATCATATCTGGGTTGGGGCTGCACATTCACACCCTCCTGCTTCCCCCTCTTTACACTAGAGCAGGCATGAGTGGGCACTCCAGTCCCAGAACAGAAACGGAGGTCAGGCCGGATCGTACTCCGGGTTGCACCAGAAGGCCTCTGAAAACACGCGTCGTTGAGCAGCGGCGCAGAGCCTGATGTGCATTTAACAAGCCATTTTAAGGGCTGTACGGTAAAATAACTGACAAGCTCATTACAGGCCGATTGGCCTCATCAATCACCGCTCCCCTTCGTCTGGAACGCACAATTACAACGGATATAGGTAGTCTCTGAAATACTGTTTTTCCAAGTCATACAACACAGTCTAACAAGCCACTGAAAGACTAAAATGTGGGTTAGTTAATGGCAATAACATTATTGCTTTCAACAAACCTAATACAGTTATATGAAATCTGTTAGAATAATACATTTAAGTAAAGTCAATGTTTCAGTTTTTAGTGTATGCCGGTGCTTCTTTAATCCACGAAGCAAAAGACCTCAGCCAGCTCCAATACCTCCAAATGGAGTACAGCTTAAACAGATCCCGTCTTGTATACAAGTGTGATGCATGGTGTGTCAGCACCAAGATCTTCCCATCACATTCTGGCCCAACTCTTCACACACTCCTTCACTCTCATACTGAGTCATCGGAAACCCAGTTTCCCCAAAGCATTTCAGCAGTAACCTCATCATTGTCTGTGGGCTCACAAAGGAACAATGGAGTTGGTGGCTCTGGGGTCTTCTGGAGAAACCCTGCCCAGGTCACAGGAGGTCACTTCATTTGTAGGAGGGGGGGATGGTAAAGCTAATTTCATTATCTCAACACAAGATAAACTCCTCGCACAATGGAAAGTGTCAGGTTTTTCTTTTATCCCAACACTGTGAAAGTGTTTATCCACCTTCACATCTCAGAGCCTGAGAAGTGAAGGGATGGCAGAAACCCATAAACAGCATTTTCCCGACAACTTTACATGAACAATAACTAGGGATGCTCCGATCGCCAATTTTGGGGCCGATCGCCGGAATCAGTATCGGCCGATACCGATCGCCGATCCGATCGAGTGGGCGGGGCCTATGGGGATCTTCTATTCAAAGTGATGTTTAAAACTCGGTTAATGGGGCTCATTCACTGGAGCTTCCACAAACAACAACCAACATAATTATTACATTGAAATGAAGTACATTATTCAAGTTTACATTCACTTTGGATAATAACACGGGAGAAATTAGCGGAGCCTCTCTCTTTTCCTCTCTCCCTCTCTCTCTCCCTCTCTCTCTCTCCTGATAGCCTGTCAGTATCTCCTGCAGCTCACTGATCCAGTAATGAGTGACCCGACAGTGAAGAATAAATATATTTATAACTAGTTTAGCTTGTTCCAGAGGTAGTGGAATGCTAGACAATCTTTTCATTTTCAATTTTATTTTTGTATGACTTTTGAGTAGGTGAACACTATTATCAATATCAAGACAATATGCCATGTACACCATATTAGACATTGTAGGGCAGCTCAGCAGCTACGTGCTTAATGTTCAGATTATGATACACATTATTCTGATTTTGATGAAGCCTTCTTTGTTTGTATTGATTTGAATTGGCTTCCATGTTGACATTATTTGTGTTTTTTCATTCAGTCTTAATGAATGAATAATGAAGCTAGAACGAGCTGGAGTTTTTCTTGTAACAAACTGACTGTAATACTGAAGTTCCAGGATATGGTCATCAAGGACCGTGATATATAGCAGGACAGTCCTGTCTGTTCCCAAGTGTTAGTTGACATATAAGCCAAGTTTAAGACATTTTGGTCTCTATCAAATCCTGATGGGACTTTGTTTTATTCAATTGGCAACTGAGAAGGATAGTATGTTGGAATACGAGAGATGCATGCTTTCCATGGCTCCTCTGGTGAAATCCCTGAGATGTTAGCTCATCAGAGTAAGGCGATAAGGAGAAGGATCACAATATCCCCTCACTGTATCATTAACACTTTGCTCTGTGACCGTGAGCTTTGGAGATAGATTCGCACACAATGGGGTATTGTCTGCCATGTTTGCCGTGGGCTTTAATCTGATGCAGAGGCAGCGATGGGGTCCATGCAGAGGCCTCTGACAACAGAATGCAGCCAACGGAGGGACGAGGGGAGGAGGTGGGGTCTGTTTGTGTTGGGAGGGGAGAGGGTAAGGAGTTTGTAAGTTATGATTTACACTAGGCCCTCCCATAGCTACAAAGTGCACGCAGCCTCAAGGGCAGGGCGGTTGGACTCCTTTTTTCATACGTTTCCATATGATGGGAGATATTAGATTCCAAATTGTGCTGACTCAGTGCCAGGCCACAGTCTCCTCTCAGATAGAAGCGGGAGACAAGAGACGGAGAGTTTGGATACAGAGACATGTGGTTGTCTTTAGCGAGAAGCTCCGCAACCGTTCCCCTCCTCCCTCTCAACATGTCTCCTCTCTTCTGCTCCCTCGCTCTGGCTCGGGGCCAAAAGGAGGTTTGCTCATGTTTTGTAATCAGCTCATTAGAGAGAAAGTGGGATGAAAAAGGCGCTGGTTACGTGCGGGGCTCAGCTGGCGGAGGGTTCTTTCTCATGCGAGGCTCGGTAATGTTGGCTGAACTCAGCGGTGTCAACAGGTGGTCACAGCACAGCAAAGCATTCCTGGGAGAAAGTTGGTGAAGACAGCGGAAAATCTACATACATGTCATTCTGATGTCTGCACGCATACACTGAAACGTTGACTTTAACTAAGTGTATTATGTCAATCGCGATATGCGCATGCGCGATATTCACATCGCAGGACGTGCGATATCAAGTAGGCAAATGAACTCAAACACGTCATGTTACAATTATTTTGCTGCTTGCTACAAAAGGAAAACTCTCATGTCAGGGTTACTTGAGTGAGTGACAGCAATCAAATCTCCAAAGCAAACGGACACGGTGATTAAAGGTAAAAACACTGAATAAAGTAGTTTCATGTGTTTCTCCAGGGCAGTTCGGCGCTAACCGAGCTAGCTCAGCTTGTTGCTCTGATAACTTAAGATCCAGACGTCCGTGACTAAAGTCCTTCATCCGGTTGAATATAGTTAAAAGAATTGTATAGCATTAAAGTTCAAGAAAGGATGGTTTGCGGACAAAAAAAACGGCCTTTTCTTTCATTCCTGTATTTTTTCATATCGCAATAGGCCTATATATCGCAGGGGAAGAAAATATCGCAATGTCAGTTATTTCCAATATCATGCAGCCCTAATGTCAACATATTTCACATAACTGTATTAGGTTAGTTGAAAGCAATTATATGAAGTTTAACCTATTTAAACCTAATATTAATGTGTTCAACTAACCCAGGGGTCTGCAACCTTTTTGACCAAAAGAGCCATTTTGCTCCTTTTTCCAAAACATTTTTTTGTCTGGAGCCGCAAAACTTATTTCATAGTTTTTTATTGTTATATCAGACAAAAACTACAGTTTTTTTGCATTTATTAGGCTATTTATTACATGATATAAAACTGTTAACCTCTAATAAGAAACAAAGAACTCTTATAAGGAGAATTAAAAATAATACACAGGCCTACTTTAAAATAAATTAAACACAGCACTTGGGGAGTCCTCTGCACATTTGAAGGGAAAAAAAATATTATTAAAATGGGCCCACTTTGAAATAAATAAAACATATATAGCTGCACCCTAAAAAGAGTTAAGGTAAGAATGGAGAAACCAGCTCGAGTGCGCTTGAATACACAACCGGAAAAAATATGCCTCTTCCTTCAGACTTTCTTACAGAGTCCCTCCTCCAACACACACGAACGCGCACATGACCAATGAGGGCACGAGGTAAGTTTGTGCACAGATGGAAGGCTGACAGGCAGGTAGGCCATCCAGTTACTTTAGCCGGGCCGGCTCAGATGATTGGTCGTGCTTTTTACAGTACTACAGCTTCCACAGATTAATTTTTGTATGTATTTATTGTCAAAGCATTTAATATATGCATTGCTATCAGGACGTTAAGAGCATTCCATGGAATATAACAAAAAGTGTTTTCTGAAATAAATTACATAGCCCATTGAATTATGACTGAAGATCGTCAGCTGTCTTCCTCTCCCGTGTTGTTCCTCGATACGTAAAGGCTGCACCACCGTTGACAACTTCTCTCTACATATCAGACATACCGGTAAACCAGCATCGTTTGCTGTGAAAGCAGATAACTCTGTCCACACAGAATTAAATCCTGTGTTCCTCCGGTACTTTTCTTTGATTTATCCATAGTTCGCTCATCGAGCCGGTTATTCGCCTCCAAGAAAAGGCGCTCGCGCGGGACCGTAGCAGGATGTGACGCATATTTTAGTTGACCTTTTTGTTTTTTATTTATGTGTCACAGTATCACCTCAAAATACAAGATACGAAACATTTTCAACCATGCAACAAAATATAAATAGTCCTACAAATACTTTTATTTTATTTCCTTCTTATTTTTGTCTAAGCTCAAGGGAGCCAGAGCAGAGGGCTTAAAGGGCCGCGGGTTGCCGACCCCTGAACTAACCTAATACAGTTATGTGAAATCTGTTGACATAATAGCTTTAATTAAAGTCATCATTTCAGTTTTTTCAGTATAGGTTTTCTTTTTATGCACAGTAGGAACACTGACAAAAGCAACACTTGTGTTTACAAGAGTGTGTTATGTGTTTCTTGTTATCCACCTTGATCCATTTGTTAATGTGTCTGATTGACCTTAGACTGCCTCACTAAGCCAGATCATTTAGAACTCACATTTAAAGAGGCCCTACATTGATTTCACACATGAATGTCAGTTTATCACTTTGTACTTGGAGACAAACTGTGGTTAAGGAGTTTCAAATATGTTTCATATTGACTATAGGGTGTCATGAACACATATTGTTGGCTGCTTAATGGGGATTGGACACAGTGTTTTCCATATGGACACAACTTCAGTCTCCCTGCTACTTTAATTTTGACCATTCTGTTTTGCTTTTTGTGAACCGTCTCTTCGTCCTGCACTTCCATAAAGTTCACTAACTTTATGGAAGTGCAATAGTTTCATTGCAGAATAGTTCCACCTTAATGTGTGACTTTTTTGAAGAGATCTCCATCGGACTGGAACATCTAAACTGACACAGCCATTTACTGTGTGTGATCTCAGCTGCCTCCTTGCTGTATCCCCTTGGTTTCCATGATCACCTTTAAAGGGTCTCAGCACAGCCAGACCAGGGTTGAGTTACTCATTTAACAGGAACAAAACAAACTGCAGCATAGTTAGTGTGAACACATTCTAAAAAGGTGATCAAAACACACATTTTCAAGTTTGGCCAGCGTGGACGTAATTAGTTACAATGACACACGATCTCACCTGGTGACACGCTCTGACAGCTGGTACTGACACAAACACACACATAGCAAAAACCCCCAACTTCAAGGGGAGTCCCCCTCCCGTCACCGAGGGTCTGAGATGTGACTTGGACGTAGCAGCAGCTGGCTGGTGGGGGCCAGCAGTGCTCAGACGCTCAGACTGTGAACTCTCACATGCACTCCTCCTGGAGCGCTGAATTCACGCAACAAAGTGGAAGTCGCACCACAGTGAAACCGGAGTGCAGCAAATGCCAACTTTGATTTGGCCCAATCTTTACTCACTGGCTTGTAGGCATATCCGCTGTGGTTCTGCACACACACCGACACACACCGACACACACACACCGACACACACACACACACACACACACACACACACACACACACACACACACACAGTGTTCTGCTTAAGTAGTTGTGAGGTTATTGACAGCTGAAGCGGTGGAGAGTGAGTGCTAACAACACATTTAGGATGAACGACCCAGTCCAAATGCTTCAGAGAGGAAGCTGGCTGGAGTCGGCAGCGTGCAATGTGGCACCAGTGACAGCTGTGACTGTTACACACACACACACACACACACACACACACACACACACACACACACACACACACACACACACACACACACACAGATACACACACACACACCTCCATTACATGGTAACAGGGGCAGCTTAGTGTTCATTCAGCTGTGAACCGCCAGCAATAAAATCATCACAGTTTTTTAACTGAGTTTTTATTATCAATGAAGCTGTCATTTCTTTAATTGCTAAATATTTTAAAGTACAACATTTTCCAGAGCCTAAGCTGACATATATTGTTTGTTTTTAATGTACCATTAATGACTGCTGCATGAAGCAGCAAGTGTTCATGCCAAGTTAGCAACTTGACTTCAGGGGAAAACAGACTATAATATCCCAACAGCTATTGGACGGAGTGCTATGTCATTATGTCCAGACATGCATAGTGGCCAGAGGATGAACTTTGCCAGCTCATAGAGTCCTATTGTGAATCCGCAAATGTTGAGTACACCAAGGTTTTATGTTAGAAATGTACAGTACAGATACACATAGAAACTACCTTATGCTAACTTGCATATGTTGGGCAATTTGCCCAATTAGCATAAGTTGCATTAATTAGCATATGCAGACAATAGTTAAAAAATGCCTGGCTGATTTGGACAATGTTGGAGTGGATTTGGGGTGTTAATTAGGATTTAAATGAATTTCTGATATTTATGGATCGAAAAATTGCAATTTTGAGTCCCCTAAAACTCTGAAATCGACCCAAAATGTATAACAATCCAGCCCACTGGGAGTACAAATATGGCCACTTTCTGGTTAAAACTGCTATTTTTTATCCTGAAAATGTCAGAAATTCATTCAACATCCTCAAGAACCCATTGACAACAACTTATGCCAATTGTGCAAATTGATAGCATCCTGCAGTCTCTATGTGCTGGAGACCTGTATTATACATTTCTAATATACATCTTTGGGGTACTCAACATCTCCGGGTTCACACTGCTCGTGAGCAGAATATACTGCAATGTTGAGGTTTAAATCTTGTTTCTCTTTAGGGAACTGTCTCCACCACCTTTGGATGTGCATAAAAACGGGGAATCTCAAAATGCATTGGCTATCGCTGCTGGGGACGATTCAGCCTCTGGGGTCAAAAGCCAATATTACTGTGGTTCTGGTGTAGCCCGGGTATATCTGAGCCAGGACTTCCTTTTCTGTTCCGTTGTTTACTTAGATTCATTTATTAAGTTTTCTGTCACAGGATCTATCAACAAACAGGTCGAGCACTTCGTCCTGTCACCATATTGCCTGTTGAACATCATTTTAAAAAATGTATTCCATTCTCTTGCATCAGATCTGTTCTTTCACCGTAGTATTTTGTATTCTTCCAAGACAAAAATCCATGTATTCCTCCCGCTCTGGCCGGGACTGCAGAGACCATGAGCTCCACATCTGTTTTCTGTCGGTGAGGGAGACGCAGAGATCAACCACAGGATATTGCCTTTACTAGCAGGAAAGGTCAGGTTCAGGGGTGGGGTAAGAACTCATCCACAGGGCTTTCCTCTGCTGTTTTAGATGCCGTTTGTATTACATCAGTTGTTAGCTGCTCATTATTCTCTATCTTCCGCAGTCCACTGGATGATAGGGTTTGGGTAAGGGATTCCAGTCCCCATGTGCTGTTGTCCATTGTAAACGTTTGGAACGGATAAAGGCTTTCAAAAACAAGGAAAAGTGGAAGGATACGGAGGAAATATGATTTAAAAAGCTTGAATTTACATGATTACAAACACAATAGACATCTTGCTCTAGGTCAATATGATAACATCTGAATCATAGATTACATTTCCCTTAGTTATTGAGCCATGTGAAGCACTTACACAACCTGCTTACCGAAAACCTGCACCCGGGTTTGAGAAAGCTTATTGTGGCAATACACCTCTTCATGCTTCACTGAGCTGGATCTACATGTGTGACAGCCTGTAGTGATGTTGTTTCAACCTCTGAATCAGACTAATGGCTAATGTGTTTCAGTCAGACCTCTCACAGTCTACTTCATGACCTTTCAGACCTTAGCTTTAAACCCTCATGAGGAGACGTTCCACCACAGAGTGATTCACTCACAGAGAATGTGTCCTGTCCCAGTCTAAGCTTGTCCTCTCCCACAGGCCTCTGAAACCTGCCGTCTATTTCAGAGTATCGTCTGTCAACAAAAACATTCTCAGTCTGATAGGAACTACTTTTTCTGATGGAATCAAACTAATGTTTGTGATTAGGCTGATTTTTTGATTGTAAATGTATTTGAAAGTTTGAAGGTACAAAGCAAAACTCATTAAGAAAGACAATTTGCATCTAAAGGACATTTTTCTGGGCTCATGGAAGAGCATATCGCTTGTGTTTCCAACTTTCATTGTGTTGACCACGATTCTCTGAAGGTCTTTGAACCTCCAATGATTTAGTTTTGGTCTCCTGAATATCTATATTGGTATGAGAGAGGGGGCTTGCTGAACATGTCACTATTAAATATGAGTGTATGGTGTGAAAATTACCCTTTTTTACACCCTATTGTAAGATATGGTGCCAGTTAACATTGGAGTCAATGGGCACTCCTGTCAGTGCAAAATGTGGAGCTGAAATTGCTTGGATAGTTAGTTTTTCTTTATTTGTCTGTCCTTCCATTCAGAAAATATATCGTAAAGCACAGAATATGGAACACCAAAGTAATTGAGATGAAAGTGATGAATTTTAAAAAAGCCTCTTGATTAAACAGTATGGAAGAACTTTGGTGCCACCAATAACTTTGGAATAGGAAGACAATATTGTTACTGAAGCAGCTGTGAGAAAAAGAGCTGTGCGTCTAAGGAAGGAAGTATTTGGTAAGCTCGAGAACATTTGGTAAGTTTAAATGAAAGGTTTCTCTTGAATCTGCCCCAGAGTACGAGAGTACATCCGGCCATGGAGGTGGCCTTGTGAGGGGAGAAGCAGCTGTATTTGTATGAATTATGCAAGGAGCTCTCTGGAGCTGGATATAGTGAAGGTACAACAGGGAACAGGAAGTGTGTGTGGATTCTCCCGCCGCTCCTACACCTGTCCACCTGTAAATTCACTCTGACAGTTACCGCATTCCTCCGAGCGTATCATTGTTTTTAGCCTTTTTCCCACTTGGGGTGCAACTGGAGCAAGGGCAAAAGGCTGTAGTGGGGTTTAGACTACATGGTTTTATATTACAGCTTAAATACGTTTTCCATCTTAAAGGAAGACTTATTACTCAAGGAACAAGATATAATAAACCTTTATTATTCTTTGTAGTGAAATAATGTCATGTGTCAAAACAGCAACAGCAATCAGAATGAAACACAAGAGAGGTAAAGGTATGATTACAATCCATACAAATAAAGTATACAAATAAGGATAAAATAAAACACTGGGTTGGTGGCTATAGTCATCTGCCCTCAATTAAAATCATCCTATCCAGACTAGACAAGACAAGACAACTATCCCAGCCATTATTTGAGCCATATCACAAATTCGACTCCAGAGGATAACCCTGTAACAACTGATTGTTGGCTAAAGCATGACAACAGAATCAAGTTATTAACACATTGACATATGACAACCTTGTAAAGGTTATATGGCAAACTTGTCATTTTCCTATTTACACATAGCAGATATAGTACGCAGCAACATAAGCAGTTGTTTACCATCTGGAAACAAATATACCCGCTCTTCTTTTAGCTTAGTGTTTGTCTGAAGACAATATATTCAGCTGCCTTTGTGTCATTTTATTTATACAAAAACATTTCTAGTTGTTGGAGGTGGAGCTAATTTCAAAAACTGTTACATGTATAAAAACTTATAAATTATTCATTAGCAGCATTGCTACAAAGTGGTAACGTAACATCTGCAACGCAACCAGCAATTATAACTGACAATAAACGGGGTTTATTTTAATATAAATACTATTGTTGGAAAACATGTCAGCCCAACAACCAATAGTTGCCAATTGTTATTGTTGGTGTTATTTTAAACTTTTAATGTATCGTCTTAGTTCATTATAAGATGGACTTGCTGCTCAGAATACAAACCCATGTTTAAGTATAGGAAAAACACAATAGCGAATTGTTAATTTATTAAAATAATGGAAATAAAGAATGTAAACACTACTAAATGTGAAGGTAAATCAAAGCTGATTACATGGTAATGTTGCCGATTTGATCATAGAAGTGTCAGACCATAGAATTAGCAAAGAAAAATAGCCTATATATTTATCCAACCCTAAACCAAGTTACTACCTGATACGTCCAGTTCAAGCCTGTGATAAAGACTCCGAAATATGTAAAACAAAGCTCATTTTATCTGTTAATGGTTGTTATGTTAACCTGCATGAGTGCACCAGGAGTAACCTGAGCAGAGAGGTGCAGCAGACCTCAGCTATCTCCTCTCTGGGTCTGCCAAGTGAGCAGAGTGTGGGACAGCCTGTGTGTGTGTGTGTGTGTGTGTGTGTGTGTGTGTGTGTGTGTGTGTGTGTGTGTGTGTGTGGTGTGTGTGTGTGTGTGTGTGTGTGTGTGTGTGTGTGTGTGTGTGTGTGTGTGTGTGTGTGTGTGTGTGTGTGTGTGTGTGTGTGTGTGTGTGTGTGTGTGTGTGTGTGGTGTGTGTGTGTGTGTGTGTGTGGTGTGTGTGTGGGGGTGTGTGTGTGTGTGTGTGTGTGTGTGTGTGTGTGTGTGTGTGTGTGTGTGTGTGTGGTGTGTGTGTGTGTGTGTGTGTGTGTGTGTGTGTGTGTTGTGTGTGTGTGTGTGTGTGTGTGTGTGCTGCCAGGAAAGAGAGCCTACCAGCATAGGATCACATTGACTGAAAGATAGGAAGGAAGAAAGTACGAAGAGCAGAGCCTGGAAATCTTCACGATGATGAGAGGGCCTCTTTTGATGTGTGTTTGCATTCCTTTCAGTGTTGGTGAAAGGGGAGCTGTTGAACGGTAGTGAAGGAGAGGAACACTTGAAACTGACCGAGGCGCTAAGAAAAACACACGCCAGGTCTCATAACAAAAGTCTGGGGTGAGGGGGTGAGCTGAAGGTAAATGAACAGAGACAGGAAGATGAGTTCAGAGAAGAACACGGATACTTTAAATGAGAGACAATCAGATAATTTAATAACATAATCACGCACCTGAACTGTAACATCATTAGTCAAGTGATTATTCTGACTTTTAGTTTCAATATATAAGCATACTCTCATGAAAGATCTTCCCAACCGGGTGATTCTGCTCTGGTTTTATCAGAGCTCCTTATGATTGAAGGCCTTGGCAGATGAAACACGCAGACACTTTCCCCATTACCTCAGTGTTTTCCTGGGCCTCATGTGGTGAAGAGGCATGTCTGGGTGATGCATCAGAGCGAGGCCTGGTCAAAGGAAATCAAGATGTACACACTGACTTTTTCTCCTACTTTTTTGTTCTGAATGATCAAATATAAGCCAGAACAAAGTTGGACTGAGTTTAATAGCAGTATTGGAGAACTTATTGAATTTAAAGAGGCCCTATTATGCTTTTTGGGGTTTCCCCTCTCCTGCAGTGTGTTCTGTAGGTTTTTGTGCATGTCAATGGTCTGCAAAGGCTACAATCCCTGTGTTCCCTGTAGAGGGAGTTCTTCTCTGTAACAATTGTGCTTCTGTTTGCTAGCACTTCCAACACATTGTACATGATAGGCTAAGGGGCGGGACATCTCTAAGCGGTTGACCAATCACAGCAGAGCCGGTCAGCTAACCAATCAGAGCAGACTGGGCTCTGGTTTCAGACGGAGGGTGAAAAGAGGAGCTGCAGCATAGTCAGTATGAGGAAAACAGACAAGAGCTTTTTGAACATTAAAGCATGGAGACGTGTCACAGCAGAGACACTACATACTGATATACACCTGAAAATGAGCAAAAATATATTTCCTGGCATTTGTGTTTATTTCTATTTCAAATAAAACTCCTGCACTTGAAAAAGCAGACACACACAGCACAGATTTCTCACAAAACCTCATGTAAAATGTTTTTAGATAATTCATTAAAGGCAAAGACTGTTGTAAAAGGCAGGACGCATCCAGTTGTGTGGCTGTGTGGCAGGAAGGAAGAAGAACAAAGCCGCCTCACTGTAAAACTTATGGTTAAGGTTTCAGATATGGTTAGTCTACACAAAAAGCAGCTTTGCAGTGAAATCAACTAAATAAATCATGTAAAGTAGTAATCTGTTCTGGGATGTTGCTGCTAGACAGACATTGCTTTGGGGTTTTGCTTTGCACTTCCCAGAAATCATTTGGTAATCAGACAGTAAAGCCGATCCTGGGCATCTTTCCCATATTTTAACGCTTTTTGAGGTCTGTTCAACATCACTTCCTGTGACAAGTCAACATTCCAGATGTGGAATTGTTCATGATGTAGCAAGATGGTAAAGAGTTGATATGACAGGCATGAAATTAGATGTAATTATGTTACATTGGAAGTATAAAGAATTGTCATTAAAGTCTTAGGAGTTTACTCTAGATGGGTGTAAATCCTGCCCTGCTCTCAAGTCCCCAGTCTGTGGTCACAACATGGCACAAGAAGGTGGGGAAAGGAGAGGGTGTGGGGGGGGCTTATCCTGTTCGTGCCACAACGGGCTGCCCAGCCAACCAGAAGATGAGAAAAGAAGTGCACCCTTGTTGTTTGTTCGCCTTTGGCCCCGCCATCTGTCCGCCTGGTTTCTGACACCTGTACCAGCCTGTCAGACGGGGGCTTCCCTGTCATCGGGGGCGGTCACCGGGCGGGGGGATCAGGGTGAAGTTGGGGCCACTTTTGAGAAATGAACTCAAATGAAGGAGCTTTAATAGGCGAAAGGAGACCAAATGTGATTATTTTTAACAATTTTGTGACTTAGATCATTTTGAGAGAGGAGGTTCGCTGAACGTGTCGTTGTGGTTGAAATGTCCCTTTTTTTCATCCCTGTTGTAAATTCTGGTGAAAGTTAACTTTGGAGTCAATAGGGCAGCTTGAATTGCTAAGACACTTTGTTTCCTCTATTTTCATTCAAAAATAACGTACAAAATATATTCTTGTTTGAGTGGTACATGTTTCAAAATCATTAAATACAGTATATCGTAAATCACAGAACATAGGAACACCAAAAGTAATTGAGATGATTTCCTGAATGAGCTGAACAGATTGAAGTTGGAAAAAAAGCTTCTAGATCAAACAGTATGGAAGAACCTTGATGCCAAAAGTAACCTAAGAATAGGACGTTTGGTTTCACCAGCGCGTTTACTGGCGTCAGTGGCCTTCTGACACCATGCTATATGAGACTTCTTAAATGTTCTTTTGCACACTGGAATCTGATATTGGACACAAATTAAAAAACAACGTGAACAGCCGAATCTTAGTTCATAGCAATAAAACCAAATTGCGCACTGAGGCCTGCAGAGTGAGCGCAGCCAGGTTTGAGATCCAAAAGTCCCAAAAGCTGCCCCCGCTGATTCTGTTTTTTTATTTCGAGGTAAATGACCCTTACAGGTGCTTGTACCCCAAACCCTCTCCTCATCAAAATATTGGCTCGAGGTACAGAGGCAATTGGAAAGCAAATAGTTGGCATGCTGTAAAAGCATGGAAACAGCTATTAATGTGGTGCCAGATGTTCATCAGAAGCCGATGTTAAGGGGAGGATGCTCAGTCCTTTCTAAGGGCCGGGCTGCTTGAAAGAAGAACTGTGTTGCTGTGAGCTCTGGTGTGTTCATGGGTACATCTTATCTCTGCCAAGAGGGTTCACTTCCAAAGGAGCCGCTCCTCTCACCAACTCTGAATAAGATAAAAGCCCATGAAAGAGCACATTAAATTCTATCACAAAGGTGATGTCAGAGTGACGGAGTTCTCCAAGAGCAGACTCGAGACGTTCTGGCACAAGAAAAAAAGAAACAGATGCAGCCTAAACCTGTTAGTCACCCACCTTCTAATCGGCTTACATTGGCTGGGTGACAGGCGACTGGCACCTCCGGAGGGTCAGACATGGCTGCTAACACACACACGTCACAGCACAGGATGACATGTTGGATATCCACATGGAACCAAAAACAGCACTTCACACATTCGGCGGAGAGATCACTGAGCAATCACTTTTCCCTCTCAGTGATGGTATCATTCACAGCTCGTAATTACGTATTTCCATATTCTCATTCCATCTGGTTAGAGTTTGTACAAAGAGTGTGTTTTAATGTATTTTGATTCGTTTTATGGCCTTTCTTGAAGCCAAAAATCATATTTGTTTTAACCTGACTTGAAAATTAATTTCCGTTTCTCTCGAGGTGTTGTTTGTCTCCTTTGGGCAGAAATCTAGCCATAAACACTTTAGTTTTATAAGACTGGAGAATGCAGAAGTATTCAGTGAATTGTTTAATGAACTGACTTCCCGTAGCTTCCAACAGGTGTGAGGAGGGAACTGAAGCTTGTTTGAGATGCCCTAAAAGCATTCAGACGAACACTAACATGTTTTTACACTTCTCCAAACATGGAAAGAAGTCCCTTCCCTCGCACCTGTGAAACATTAAGCCCCCTCCTCGGATTACGTCCGTCTTGCCATAATGTCCTCTCAGCGCTCGGTCGACATTTTCTCGCCAGTTCCTGAAAGCAGGTGTTAAAGCGATGACCACGAGCTAGCAGGAGTGTGTGGAAGACCCCCCCCCCCCCTCCAGGCCGGGCTCTTGTTTGTTCTCAGCAGAGGATGATCTTGTAGGTCCCACCAAGTCAAACAAGTGGCACGTTGCCAAGTCGTCGGCCTTTCACAGACATGAGGAGGGATTGACACAGTATGGGCTGAGGGCCACTCACATCCACAATCAGAACAGAAGAGCACTGTGAAGTCATCAAACTGAGAAACCTGTGTGTGTGTTCAGGCCCGAACTGAGGAGTTACACTCATAGAATAAATACATACGCAACTCACACAGTAAACATTATACATCACTTCAAGGAAGATGCGTTATGGTCTGCTATTTGAAACCGTTATATTTTCAGCTAGCGTAAAATGAATTGTTTAACCTGGATCATTTCAGGAACGTTTTCAGAAAGGTTGCACATACCCATTTACCTTAGAATATAGGATAATGAAACCCAAAAAAACACCCTTTTTACAAAGACCAATGACAGGAACCCCTAAATAATTATTATAATATTATATATAAACCTTTAATAAAGTTTCTACTGAAATTAGTCAAAATCCCTCCAGTAGCTGTTAAAAAGCGTATATGTTGTTGTTTGTTTAGGTTGAACTATCCCATAGATAAGACATGAGTTTATGCCACCTTTTTGAAAACCTTCATGAAATGAGGTTTAGTAGTCCAAGTAGTTTGGATATAACTAAACTAAACATCCCCTTTCCTTTTTTTCAATGCTTTACTTTTCAACTTGTTTTTCTTTTGCACTGTGACAGGCTAGATCAGATAGTTGACCTAGCATTGTGTCCTGTTGCCTCCCCAGGACGGACAGTGAAGAGCAGCATGGAGACTTCAGCTCCAACAGCCACTGAGAAGAAGGAGTGTAAGGGGTCAGGTCTGGATGGAAGCAGCTTCTCAGAACTCCCAAAGAAGCCCTCGCCCACCACTCTGACCAGAGGTAAGCCCTTCTTCATTCACCTTGGAACTACATATCTAACACAGTGAAGACCAATGGAACTACACAGCTGGTGATTGTAAATGCTACTACAGTAGCTCTCTTGCATCCTTCTGTTTGTCTGTGAGATCATGCACTCACTCACAGTGCAGTGAACTTAAACATTATGGCTACTTTAAGGAGCTGGGTTGCAAATGAGAGATAGACCAAGAGATGGGGCAGCATGTTTCAGAGATGTCAGGGAATGGATGATGAAAACATGTTATAATGAGGTCGAAAGACCTTGTTCTCACCTCCCGAGTGTACATTTCATGAATTACTAAAGAAGGCTGGCACAGCAGTGGACGACATGGAGTATCAGAGTCCTCAGATAAAGGCTGGGCGGAGGGAAGCACCTTTGAAATGCTAAGAAGATGTGGCATGACATTGTGGCGTTAGCGGTATTTCTGCTTAATGATGGGCTTGGTGGCTTGGTGGCTTGGTGGCCTGCCACACGAGGAACCAGGCAGTCATTGTTTGGGGATGCGGGGTGAGAAACTAGGACATATCAGTGCCCTCACTGGCACCTCCACAAAGAGGCTGCAAGTTGTTCAAACCAGCAAGAAAAAATATTGTGCATGCCATGACATGAATTATTAAGTCATTTACACGTATGACCATTGTGTGTTATGTAGGCAGTGGGGAACGCATTTTCATAACCTTGCAGCGCTGAAAGAGAGTAGTCCGCACCCATCAGGGCTTATTTGTGCTTGTGAGGTACTACAGAGGTTGCATATTCCCCCTAGGAAGGGGTCATAATTAAAAGATGAGCTCATGTTTTCATCAGTGAATGTGATGAAAACTCCTCGTAACGAGGTTTGAGGACTTCGCTGCATCCTCTGAGGTACCAGGGTTATAAATTACTAACGCCTGCTGGTGGACACTGAAAGCCCTCAGGAAGACCCTCTGTTCATCTGAGGGGCCGTGGCAGGAACATGCCATTCAAGTGCTTTTACTGTTTAATGAAGGGCCTGGTGGCCTGCCATGGCAAAGCTCACTTTGTCACACGGGGGAAGAGAAGAAGTAGGCCGTCAGGACGTCATTAGATCCTTTTAATGCTCTGCTTTTGTTTTCATTTGATTATTCTGTATTTTTATTTGAATTGGTTCTGATATTAGTATGCATGTGGAAACATAAATGGGGCAAATGTGAATAAATAAAGTAGCTTCTTGGTAAGATGTCACAAACAGGCTAACTTAAAGGTCCTCTTGTATCTAGCTCTCTCGTATTTGAAATGGAATTCCAAAGTAGTCGAAAAACTCCAGACTGCATTATCAGTTTTTTTTTAAGTTTGAAAATGAAACCGCACTTTACAGTGTAACTTAAGCAGGAACATCCTGGGAACATCTTGTTCACCCTAATCCCTTGTGTCAGCTGGCCCTGATTCTCATAACTTGTTCCATGAGAGCTCACTTTGCTTGTGTTTCATAGAGACATGCCTCGCCCTGTTGAACGTGTCTGTGTCTCTGAGTGTGAACACATCATGTGAGTGTGTCTGGACTCTAATGCAGAGTGTGCATCGGGGTCCGATGGGTAAGAAAAGTCCAGGGTACTGGCTCCAAAGTGCAGGTCGGGTTCAGTCCGTATGAGGGGAATCAGGCTTGTTTCTCAGGACCTCCCCCCCCCATCTGTCTGGCAGCGAGGGGCCTGCTTCCACAGGCCCGGCCCCTGCAACCTGACTCCCAGCTCGGGGATTTACGAGTGTGTGTCGGCTCTGTGTCAGAGTAGCATGTGTCCAGATTAGGTACCAGGATTGTAAAACATCTCATGATTTCAAAGGAATACCTGTGATTCATGTACACCCCCCCCCCCTCCCCACTTCACACCAAAGACTAGCATATGGATGCTCTGATGTGCTGTTAACTGAGGAAGAACAACGCCTTCAAACACACATCCTCCAACATGTTGTTTTACGGCCCTTGTTATATTCCGGGGAAGTTTGCCAAGGAGATTTTTTTCCATCATCCCTCACGGAGGTGTTGACTGTACGAGGCCAGTGGAGCAGACAAGCTCGCTAACACTTGTGATTATTTCTGCCTAAGCAGTGCGTTACGCTCATCTTTCTCAGAGCCGGCCGTAGCTTGCGAGTTCCAGACGCAGATTGATGTTCTTCAGCATCGGAAAAACATTGTCCACAGATAATTATTCACAGTTTGATGTATGTAAGGAGGATGCCAATGAGAGGCACTACAGAAACATGTCCTCAGCTTTGTCAACACTTGCCGTCCCACTTGTACTCAAACAAGAATGCAGTATTAAATCACCCAACCTCAAGTTTTCCCCCGTGAGTGTTGTATAATTAGTTTAGCGGGGAGTGTCTCTGCGATAAGGGGCCGTATGTCACGGCCATCAGGGCGAAGTCTTACAGTGGAAAAATGCTGCTCCGAAATCAAGTAAAATAAAAACAAAGTGTTTTCACTTGTAATAAGTCAAACAAATCTGCCAATAGAACAAGTGAAATGTTCTTGCTGAGATTTCTTTAAATAAAATGGGATATTTAGATAATTGAGCTCTTGTAATTAGCTGGGAACATTTCTTTTTAACTATATATTACCACGATCAGTAAATGTTGGCTACAAAATAAGCCAGAAATGCTCCAAAGTTTTCGGTTTGTTAATGTTTTCAAGAGTCTTTGACTTCACAAGATACTTAAGATGCATTGTCTAAAAACCAGGCCCTATATCTCCCTGCATTGTTACTGCTTAAGTTATAATGTCTTATATCAAGTGGAAAGACATATTCTGACTAGAGATTAGAGAAATATACCTGATACAAGATTCCGAGTTTTTACAGTTTAAATAGAGCTGAGGGTCTTCACTGGGGTCTCCGCATTTCTGAAGGGTGCTCTGGAGCGGGTCACGCCCCCGCCGGCAGAGAAAAATGTCCTGGTGCAAAGTGTCCCCCCCGCCTCCCCCAGCTCCCTCCCCATCCACAGGCCGACTCCAAAGGGACAGCCACTAATCTTCCTGAGAAAGAGATTTCTGCCTTTCTTTCAGCGCTCCTAAATGAGGCTCTTACGCCGCTGTGGTTCCACAGACCGGGGGGAGAGGTGGAGGGGGGGGTTCTGGGACCAGGGTTATGCAGGGATGACCGCATTCAAGCCAGACCCCTGTGCCCCCTTTTGGTTTAACTTATTGGCCCTCCACCTCATCTGCTGAGGCCTGAAGTATTCTACTTCTACAAAGAGAAAAAATGACCTTTTAAACAATGCTCCGTAACATCCGGACAGGTTCATTATTTGATGACCAATGCAACTAAGCTTGTGCGTTAAAGGAATACTCCACCCATAAAATGACCATTTGTATATGAATTACTCTCACCGTTTTACTTTTTATTCTTACAGAAAACATTGTATTTCTCGCATGCCTGCACGGTAAACCAAAAGCAGAGAGAAGTAAATCAGAGTCATTAAAGCAAAACACCTATTTACAAACGTTCACACAACCATTGCAGGATCATGCAAGTTTTATCTCTACAGTCCTATGTTAGAAACATATGCTTCTTGGTGAAACCTTAAAACATTTCTTCATAACAGTCTCCTCTGTGCAAGTGTTAGCTCTAAATGCATTCCCAATGAACTTTAGTTTATGAACTGCTCTCAGGTTTATGATGCTTCATGCACTGTTAAGGTAAGCGAGAAAAAGCCATGTAGGTATCACAGCCCGACATCAGTGTAATTGATATACAAACTTTCATTGTGTGGTTGAAGTGTGCAGGGCAATGCAACTTTATGTGTCTTTGCTATTTAAAGAAATACTGCAGATCCAGTTAAGAGTTACAAGAAACCCTTTGCTCCGAAAGACCTGAAACATGTCATGGATTTTATTCTGAACAGCCAAAAGCATATATTCGATCAACAGTGTTGAGAAAGCATGGGCTCTATCAGGCGTCATCTACAGTAACATGTTGTTACAGCGTATCAATAACGCCTTTCCTGATACTCGAGAAGACCTGCAAGCAACAAGCTTACAGGAAGGCCTATTGACCAAGTCCCAATGTTGTTTATTTTCCTGTCAGGGTCTATAGCCTCACACTATCAGGAATTCACTGCTGTCCTCCCAGAACCACCTCAACACAGAGAGATATGGTTTCGGTCCCGGAATGACTTTCAATTTCTGGCTTAAAGCTTCATCCTCTGCACAGTCAGTTTACACTTGGACTTCAACGAGAGCTGTGATTTGGGCAGAAAAGGCTCTCAAATATATTGATTTATAGTTTTATATCAAACTCAATATCTTTGGGTTTTGAACTGACTAAACGAAATAAATATAAAGACATCAGCTCTTGTAGTAACCCAGAAACTGGTATTACAGAATGAATGAAGAAAATCAACAGCAATTGTAGCCTCTAATGCAGAATGATAGCAACAATGTTTCACATGTTCCTAACATGATGGCTCGAAACAGTTCACTTGCTTTCTACAGTAGGTGACCCCTCCCCCCCAGCTTCCATCCTCACATCTTTCTCAATCTATTTGATCTAGAGTTTCATTTTGTTCACTGCCTGGCTAGAACTGGATTTACAGATGATATATGCTAAGTGAAAGCAGAAAGAGGACATCTTGTTTATTCATTGTTTTGTTTTGTATCCTTGATGAGTGCTTTGTAACAGCCCGAAACACAGCTTTTTCCTCGCTGAAGTAACGGCTTTTATCACCCTTCATTACCGGGCCTTGTCATCACAGAGGGGCCGGCCTACATACAGAGCAGTGTGGAGCTCCTCCAGAGATTGGTAGCAATTGTTCACAAGGGTTTGAAACATACTGTATAGTATCATCATTACTTTATTGACTTTCTTACATTGGATTTAATTCTGAATTATACATTAGTTTTCCTGGATTCTTTTTAATGTTTACTTGAAATACATGAGAAGAAAAAAGGACGAGCTGAATCCAAGCATGGAGTTCAGAGGAATTCTTAACAAGAAGAAAGCACTGCGGAGACTTGTCTAACTAGTTTTGAAAAAGAATATCTCAAGACAAATGTTTATTTCAGTATATATCATAAAGGCAAATATTAAGCAGCCTTGTCTTCAAATTGTGTTTTGTGAGCCTGGATGGAGCGCTGACAGCCTCTGAAGCTCTCTTCTGTGGTTTAGAAATGTAAATCAGGCTCAAATGAGAGGACATTTCTGATATTGCTTGTTTCTTTGGAGCGCTTCAAAGCACCCTGAGTGAAAAAGCAACGTGGTATGCTTCGGTCAACGTCTGCGAATATAAATCTCTCTTTTCCAGAGGCGTCTACACACACAGCGCCCAAAGACAACATGTTACATTCCTGGCCGTTTACAAGCAGCGGGAGAGGAGGTGGAGGCAATATATGGATGCTTTAAGGGATTAACCAACAACCCGTCCGCCAGCTCTCTCCCTATCCCTCCGCTCTCTCGCTTGAACTTCCCTTTTTCTTTTTGTGCTTCATCCTCTCTTAAACAGAAAGCTATTTCCCAGCGTGAAGAGTGTAATCCATGCCCCTGCCTCTAAGACACTTCCTGCCTGTTTTGTTTGTCGGACTGATGGGAATCAGAGCAATAAGGTGCCTAGCTCTCCCTCTTCTCTGAGGTGTCGCCTCAGGCAACTGCTTTCTCTGGACAGGAAGAAGCAGCATGTTATTAAAGAACTTGCTATAAGACCATGCATTTCCATGCTCTCAATCTCCCTGACCCAGCGTGACCCTCGTCAGACTTCAGCCACCGGTCTGCCAGCTGCTTTCATCTGCTAATGTAGCCCCAACACTCACAGTTCAAGTGAAGCAACAATAAACGTCCGATGAGTTTAGACGTGGTAAAACAAAAATGTGTGCTGGCTGTAAACACGGGCGGGAGGCACTTATGTAAACAGGCCTAGTTCCTACGGGGGAGCTGGTCTCGAGGCGGACAGTCTGTGGTCAGGCTGTTCCGGTCCGTATTCCCTCAGACCCCCCCCCCCCCCCATCACACACACATTACCACCACCACCCCTCGCTTGCAGACACAGCTGTGGTCCGCCTGCAGACACGCTGCTGGAGAACAAGAATCAATGACAGAGCTGCACTGAGTAAAAAAACCGCACACTCACCCACGATGAGAAGTGCATGTCTGCAGGCACTGAGGCATCAGTCGAGAATATATAAAACTATAAACACCTCTAAAAGTTTGCATCAACGTAAACCTCTCCAGGGAGAACCTTTTATTAAATGTTCCAAACTTCTTCTCCTTAGACCCCCAACAGTTCTGCTGTGTCAAAGTCAGAGCATGTAATGCATGGTTTAATTGTGTTGTAGCTTCCCCAGGAGCAGGAAATAGATTTCTGCCACCAGTGAAACTCCTCATGAGGTGTTGCTTCTTGTAATTACAGATCTGAGATTTCACTGCTCTCCAGCCTTTGCTAGCATTTAGCAATTAGCCACATCACTGTTAGCTATGAGGTTCAGTCACATGGCAGGCAGACGTATGTTTGAACATATCACCTGCCAGCCGGCGGTCCACTGAGTCAAATGCACTGGGGTCAATGTTTTAAATAAAATGGCCGCGATGAGAAACAAAACCAAACCTTGCCCAGTCTGTGGCTAGATCTTGAAGCCAAGGTGGAGGAATTCCATAAACAATTGTGAAAGAATAACTTTTACGATATACTTTCATGGCCACATCCCCAGGAGGGGGATCTTTCTCCAGATGGAGAGTGGGCCTACAAAGGCCTGCGTCCAAAGGACAGGACGCAGACGAGTCGCGGTAATGCATGCAACCGGCAAAATAAGCCATATACAGTAAATCAAACAAAAGCTGCCCATAATTCATTGGCTCTCGCAATATATCCTTAAAACAGAATCAGAAGGGAAAAACTGAAAATCTTCCTAAACATAGCGCATACATATCAAATTCTCTCCTGTTTCTGAACGTTTGTTATATAAAACAGAATGTCTCAACTCAGTTCCTGTTACTAGCTTTGCAGGACATTTAAACGTAATCTCATGGTCTTCCTCAGAAAATGGTGCTAGCTCCGGTGTCATTGTCATATCCAATTTATGACAGTGAATAAAGACAGTAAGATGTGTTTGCAGGCTCTGATAAGCTACTAAGTAAACATTGAGTTTATTTGTTCAGAACCTGATGCTTTGTTACCTGCAAAATTCCTATGGTACGATTCCTTACTAGAAATAAAAAAGCCATAAGCATCCGTTTGCTAAAGTGTCATATTTTTTGTGAGACACAGCTTCTGGGCTGTGCTGCTATTTCTTTCCCTGCTCTGTAATCACAGCAAAGCCTGTCATCAAGCCATTGTATGGTTGTCATGGTCCATCAGAAAAAGAAAAAGAAATCAAACAAAATCCTGCCATATGGAAAACTCATTGGTAATGTCATCCATCACACAGCAGCAGGAACAGGGATAAAGACAGTGGTTCTGTAACAGCTGGGTAGCAACCGTAGCAACAGATGATGGAGCGCTGACCCACCCTGGGCTTGTATCGTTGTTTTTATTGGTACAAAAAAAGAGCCACTACATCTCCAGGAACAGGAAGTCAGATATTTGAACTCTACATTTTGATCCAAAGATGACCTTTACCCTTTGGATGAAACTTTTACCCAATATGCTTCCCATTGTTAGCTTGGATGGTGTTCTAAGGTGGCAGTGAAGGCATTATCTCATTCTTATGTTCATAGTTGAACTGAAACATGACATTGTTGTTTCAAATAGCTATAATAACACCCCTCAGTTTGCGTTGAACGTGCTTCACCTTGCTATATCTCAATGATGTAGGAGGAAGGAGGTGATGGTCTAATCAACAGTCTACAAATGAATGGGTTTGTTATTGAGTGAAAAGTGTGTGTGTGTGTGTGTGTGTGTGTGTGTGTGTGTGTGTGTGTGTGTGTGTGTGTGTGTGTGTGTGTGTGTGTGTGTGTGTGTGTGTGTGTGTGTGTGTGTGTGTGTGTGTGTGTGTGTGTGTGTGTGTGTGTGTGTGTGTGTGTGTGTGTGTGTGTGTGTGTGTGTGTGTTGCCGCTGCTTCCCCCCGTGCCAGTGGCAGATACAGACATGTCCGCGCAGACATGCATCTGACGTGCACAGATCTGCCAGAAAACAGCACAAGAAAAGGAGATGTTTCACCATCATCTTACTTTTGAAGATGATGTAATGATTTGTCGATTCAATTGTAACAGTTGTTCTGTTGTTATTAGTAATGTATTACTTTTAAGCTTTACACTGAAAACCAAACAGAACAGGCGATGTGAGGACACCTTGTCTGTGGGAAGTTGTGTTTGTAATTTTCAGATTACATTTTGAGATTTTTCAGAACAGATCACTGAATAAAGAAAACTATCATTAGTGTCAGCCCTATACTTACATTCACACCCGTTCACTATGTGCAAAGTAAGACCCTGTCAGAGTTCCTCCACTGAAGCTGTATTGACTGTAAACTTCCTGCAGGGGTTAGCTGCGTTCCTACCTTCAGTCTGCGAGGGTTTGGATTTACAGTTCAGTGACTTTAAGACTTTAAAGCTGAAGCACTGAGTGTTTGTGTTGCATTGTAATTATACTCCCCACAGTGACTGTGTTTAAATTTGTTTACATTGTTTCATACTGAAAATGAGACTTAATTACATTCTGTCAGTGACACTGTAACGACTTAATGCTCTATAAATCTAGTTTACATTTGAAAACACATATTTTCCTCTGGATTTGGCCTTTCATCCACTTTAAGCTGACATTTGTCTGCACAATAAGCATTTTCTCCAACTCTTTACCATGTGTAGTATGTGGTGCAAAGTTTTGTTGTTAACTTACCAAAAGAAGAAGAGATGAAATAGTTCAGGCCTTTCAGCGTGGACACACATCTTATTGAAATCCACCCGAAGATGCTCTGCATGTGCGCCTTCTAATTTGTAATTGCAGGGAACCTCCTAATGTTTAAAACAAACCATGACTTGTGCGTGACCTCGTAGTTTCTATTTATTTTTGGAATGAATGAAAACAACCTACCAGAAATCCCAAGTACCACAAGTTTACCTCCAGGCTGTTTCTGTTTATTTTCAGATCATGGTGACTACTGTTCGTGAGGGCAACAGTCTCCACATAAGGCTACATCCCAATAAACAATCTGCAAAAATGTCAATTTTTTTATTATTTCAACTCAAGGCATTAAGGTGCATAAACGTAAGCAACATAGAGCAAATCACGAGACGCTCAGCAACGCACAAGCAGAAAGCACAAAACCTCAGGCTTATAAAGTGTACTCTGTCTGATCGGGCCCTTAATGTAGATAGCATAGCTTATCAGAGAGCATAAGGTTGGAATCAACTGTCAAAGTAAAATATGTAGTGTCTCTATGGCTGCAGTCAAATTGTCAGTTTCTCTTAGGAACCTTCCTTACGAAGTGACATGATCTGGAAGTACATCAGTGGCAGCCATGATAAGAGCCGTTCGAATTCTCTAGTTCAGGGGTCCCCAAACTTTTCAGCCCGCGACCCCCAAAATAACAGTGCCAGAGACTGGCGACCCCTGTCAAGGGCATGCCAACAAATTGCCGAAGGACCTTGCGAAGGTTCATTTTCATGGGCAAAACGTGTCCATTTTGCCCTTCGTAAGGCACTAGTGAGGGCCATGAGTGTCATCTTCGTCTGATCATCGGTGCCATCGGGCAATTTTTTGGCATGCCAAAGATTTTGCCACCGCTCACGAAGTTGCTGCTGGAGCCTGAGAAACTCCACCGGCGGTCATACGATGGCTTAAGATGCCCTCACGAATGGCCCGATGTTGCTACGATCACAGCCGAATTTGAACATTTCCTTTATCGTGTGTTCATCGGGTTGTTTTATTGCACAACAAAATCATGTAAACATATTATGTAAATAACCCAATTTGTGTTCTGTGAAACTGAAAAGGATATTACTTTGTTTTTGTTAAATTCGTAGCATTTGTATGTCTTAATGTAATTTAGGTTAACTTCCTGTTTTATTTAGATGCTTTTATTTTGAAGGCGAGTTGATAGGAAGTTGTTGTTGCTATGGGAACAACATGACGGAGAAAACTTAATATCTTCTACATATAAAGACGGAGAAAGTAAAGAACAAAGTCTGAAAATATCAGTACAGTATAATAGTACTTTGTGTTACTTTCATTGCAGTTGTATGTCTTAAATGTAATGTAAATGTTGCCTTTGTGTGGTTCGGGGGCATATCTTCGTGCGAAATTCACAATTCCATATTCGTGTGTCCATCTGGTGTCAATTTCGGGACAGTGTGACTGGGGCTTTATGGACTAACAAGTTTATAATAAATACATTTGTATGTATTATAAGATCTTTTCATACAATCATACGTATTGGGATCATTTGTATTAATGTGGACCGGAGGGTGAGGGTGCATGACGACCATAAGTTTCTCTCTCCTTTTTTATTTCAATTACAACCTCGTTCATGAAGAATTTATGTTTCTCTGTTGTCCACGTTCATAAAGCATAACACAACACCATCAGAGTGCAAAGTCTCTAGATGCGTCCGCCGTTCTTATCCATGTAGTCCGCTCACTCCGCTATAGAAAACTGTAGTTTCCCCAAAGCAGACGCATATTCATGATGTCCGCTGGCGCATCCGTTGCATCCGCATACGTCGGATAGTAAATCCTTTTGAATTCTCCTATCCACTATTCCTTAACCCTGTGACGTTTCACTCAGAGGTCAAGGAATAGACGATAGGAATAGACGATAGGAATAGACGATAGGAATAGACGATAGGAATAGACGATAGTTGGTGATTTTTGGACTATTCGACTGCAGCCCAGATCTGTCAAGTTGTGGCATGGTGCTTTTCCTGCAAGCACACTGAAGCAATTGTGTTTCTATATGCACAGCAAATCATAGCAGTCAGTGCACACCCCCCCCCCCCTAGTGAACTAGTGAAAGTCACATTTTATGTCAAATGTGGATTTGATCTGCACATGCTTTCTTCATTGGTGCTCATTATCTGAGTGTTGGCTTTGGAAGAACAGTTCTGAGATGCTTAGGCGATAAAGGTACTGTAAATCTTCTTTATTCAGCAGAGTTGTGGTCTTAGAGACAATCTGGCCCATCTACATTTCCCACGGAACAAAGAGGGAGGCAGGGGGTGAGCAGAGGAGGGAGAAGGGACTCAGCTGAAGAGGGGGTATTGTTTACATATCAAGACACTTCCTCTACTCCCAGGAAAAGCAGTAATTTACCTAGCAAGGTTTTACAGTTTAATTTCTCCATTGTGCGGGGGGATAACCCCCGTAATTACAGGGGAGGAAGTAGCCCTAAGCCCCGGACAGAGGGTGAGGGCTCACTGAGCCTGGCTGAGTTTGGACCCCCTCTTCTTCAGGCTCAATCTGGATTTCTCCCACCCTCATTGCTGTGGCTATTTCGCCTTTCCATTAGCACGTTTTGGGTGTCTGGGCGCCGGCCAATTAGTGCTCCGCTCCGAGTAATATTCCCTTCTGTGAGGCCAGAGCAGCTCCTCTGGTGGAGACTCAGAGGCATCTGGACCTGGAGGACCAGGGCTGAGGGGGGGTTGGCACAAGTTGGCAAAACCCTGGGGACCCTCACCCTTTACAGACTGGAAGTCACTTCATAAAATCATCCCAGCTTGTGGAACATTTAATGCAAAAGGCATCTCATAACAACTTTGACAATTAAAACCCAGACTGGTTCTGGCACGGTGAGCAGAAGATGACAGACATGTGCAGTGTGTAGGGTCAGATCTATGGATACTGGAGAATTCTCCATCAGCAAGTTATTAATTTGTGTAGTCAGTGTCTAAAAGGATGCAGAGGGGTTGGGTATGTACTTTGTCTAGATACAGTTTAAGATAAACTAAATTGAAATAGCTTTATCTCAAATAGTTTCTGTTTAAAGGTTTGTTTTTTAGTGACATGATTCTGAGTAATCTGCATACCAGTACATGATGAAAATAGGCACCATCGCAAGAGACCTGGCAGTTTCTTGAATCAACTCATTCAGGATGTGAAGCCATCACAAGACTCGTGTTTGCACGCCAACACGTGAGAAGAAGGTTTTTGTAAAAGGTTACATTTGCAACATGTAAGATGTCTTTTAGTGTGTGTGTGTGTGTGTGTGTGTGTGTGTGTGTGTGTGTGTGTGTGTGTGTGTGTGTGTGTGTGTGTGTGTGTGTGTGTGTGTGTGTGTGTGGTGTGTGTGGTGTGTGTGTGTGTGGTGTGTGTGTGTGTGTGTGTGTGTGTGTGTGTGTGTGTGTGTGTGTGTGTGTGTGTGTGTGTGTGTGTGTGTGTGGTGTGGTGTGTGTGTGTGTGTGTGTGTGTGTGTGTGTGTGTGTGTGGGTGTAGCAGCTTGTCATAGCTGTAGAGACTGTAATTGCTGAGTAACAACAATAACACAACGTTTTCTTTGTGTGTGACTCTCCTCTCCTCACACAGAGAAAGCTAGGCGAGTTATGAACATTTAATGGTTCCTAGCTATATATGTTGTAATGGTAAAGACATTTTGAAAGATGATGTGAGTCTCAGCTTAACTGTTGCCTTTGCTACACTCTGGTAACTCAATACTTTTTACACACTGGCAATGTGTGCTGCCCATGCCACTTATGAGAGTGTGCATGGGGGGAACAGGGCCGGCTCTGTAGGCTCATGTTCGCTGAAGATTACTGAGAAATATTTTCCTTCATATAAATGAATGCTGAATTTCACTATTCACAGCCTGCAAGTTTTATTATTATTTAACTGCCCAAATATTGTATGTCTAGAAGCAGTGATGTTTAGTAACTAAGTAGATTTACTCAAGTACTGTACTTCATTTCAATTCTGAGAGACTTGTACTTTACTCTACAATTTGTTGCTACTTTGTACTTCCAATCCACGACAAATCAGATGTCAATGGTACACTACATGTATTTAATACCTTTAGTTACTTTACAGATCTGGATGAATGATGTGAAATATAATCAAGTGTTAAATCAGATGTTAGTTCCACCTGGAGTAAATCCACAAGCTACCCTGCAGTATACAAAGTCATTCAGACTAGCTGCACCTTCACCAGCTTTGAGAACACTTTAATGATCAATCATTATAAAACACATCATATATATTATTCTGAAATGGACCAATCTGCACAATGAATACTTTTACTTTTGGTACTTTAAGTATATTCTAATGCTAATACCTTTCTACTTTTACTTGAGTAACATTTTGATTGCAGGACTTTTACTTGTAACAGAGTATTCCTACAACTGGGTACTCTGCTTGAAGATCTGAATACTTTTACCACTTCTGTCTAGAAGCATGTCTTGTCAAATGTTGATGATATTTCCAAATACTGACACATACGTTTTTCTTAAAAGCTGCTAAAGCAACACTCCCTCTCCTTCATCCATGCTTCAAATACACATTGCAACAACTTTGGTCTCTATGAAAGACAAGCATCCACACCCTTATTCATTTAACCTCTGTCTCTCTCTTCCACCTCTAGCTGTCCCTCTGCCTCCTCCTGCCTTCTCGCACTCACACAGTTACTAGTACCATTAGGCTGTCATAACAGGGCACGTATAACCTGAGCTGATCCCAGGTCTGAGTGAAGCGAGCATCCCGGGGCCGCCGCCGCCACAACCAACAGGATTGCTACCTCATGGTGGGGGGGGGGATGGGTGCCACATGTAAGCAGAGGCAACCGCTGGCCCTAATAGGAGCTGACAAGTGGCGGTCGGACAGCGGGAGATCAGGTGGCCTGGGCTGGCCCATCGCTATAGAAACAGTCTATAGGAGCTATGGCAGAGTAGTTTGCTTTAAATATACTCTTTGTACAGAGGAACACTCGCTCCTCGCTCCCCTCCTGCTCTCCATCATTCTAGGGCTGCATGCAGGAATTAAAACAGTCCTGCGTCTTTAACGGATCCTTTTAATTAAAGGGTCCGTGGAGTTTTAGACCTCTAACAGCACTATGGGGGTGTTTTTGTGTGAGTGGTTCTAATTTGTTGTTATTTCCCTAGTAATGCACACTAAGATGCTAGTGAACACTGGGTAGGATTCCACTATTCCACTAATCTACAGGGTGTACTGCAGTGCACCAACTCAGACAGAGACAAATAAGACTGCAAGCTAGTTAACAGGGATGTTTTCAAATCTGGATCTAATAAATCATCTTTTTAAAGGTTTTACGAGGAAGCAAACACACTTGACACATGTATTAAACCTCAAAGACACACCCAATGCGATGGATGAGTAACACTGAAAGTTACTATTTTCGTTTATAAGAAAATTCCACATGGCCCCTTTAAATGAGTCGCTTGAGTTGCATTGAGGGTAATGTAGTCATCAGGTGTTGGCAGGCGAGAATGTGTGGAATAAAAAACAAAACAGCTCCTGCATTGACTTAATGAATGTCAATAATGATTCCTAGAGTTGAATAGGAGAGCAATGTTGAATCAGGGGAGATCTTATTTTACTGTAAATGTTAAAGTCATGAGATGTGGTGTGTGCTGTTTGATGCTTAATGAATGTGTCACAATGTACACATCCTCAAGTCCACTACACATAGAAATAAACTGATTTGTCACATAATTAAGCCCTCAAACAACAACAAGTTATGTCCCTTCTTTTGACGGTACCAAGCTCTTAATATATAGTATTTATCCTCCTTATCAGCCAATATTTTATTGTAAAAGGTTATCTTAAAATAGCTGGGAGTGTGGCTTGACAACGTCCATTAAACACATTAAACATGTTCTCCTCATCCACTGTGACACCACACAAGAAGACATGCCATCAGCAATCCATGGGGAATGTGAAAGAATCACAGCTTTTCTGGAGTGTCAGCTGGTATTAATGCCAGGAAATATGACAGTGGCGTTTCCTGAAATGGTGCATCTCACGAAAACGGACCTCAACGCTGTGAGTAAGTCACATTGAAAACAGAAGAATCCACGACAATGTGTGTGTTTTAGCCACTTCTTTTCTGCTACTACAGTCTTTGTGCATGACAGAAGATCTAATGGACCTCAGACATGCCAGGACAACCGTGTTGAAGTATTGGTTGCTTTAGATACATAGCTGCGTGGAAACTAATGAGTAGTACATTTTCTTTATTTTTGAGATAGCTAAAGCCACCAAAGTCCCAACAGTTTTTATCGCCTTTACTGAAACCATGATCCATTCCCCTCTCCTCAACCACAGCGCACAGTGCAACTTCACATGATGTTTGCTATGAGCGCTTAATGTGGTTATTTTAAAGAGGGGGTTAAGAATAATACAGTGGCAGCATGTGGCACCCTCTCCCCACACAAAGAACAAGAGTTGGTTGATGAAGATCACAACTGTGCCACATGTAGATCATTATCAAGAGCCAGGCAGGAACAGTTAAACTTCAATGTGCTCTCAGATTGGGGCTTTGAAGGGAAAATGCTTTCTAATCAAGGCCTTGGAAAAACAAAAGCCACAATGCCTTAACTCGCAGACGGCCATCTCCAACCTAAAGAGCCAGATGGTTTGTGTTTGTTTGTTTCGATTGAAGGGAAACCCAAACGAATAGTGAGCGAGTCATATGATAACTGCAGTCATTTGTTTGTGAAGCACATAAAAGCTGAGCAAAAATTCCCTTTGGGGATTCTCAAGACAACATTTTCTAGGTTTGATAAATGGAACTCAGCAATGGAAACAGACTCTAAAGAACATGTACCACTTTTTCCCCCCTTTTTAAATGGAGTCAAGATAAGCGTACAAGTCTTTATCCTGGATTTGCTCTGGAGCCTGGAGTTTGGCGTGAGTCCATGCTGTAATTGTTTCACCATGTTGCCGCTCAATTGTGCCGTCAATAAGACAGAGCATATGGACCTCTCTCCAGTTTAGAGTGTTTTATTTTAGCCCTCCAAAATGTCAAGGTTTGATCAAATTCCACTGTTATCATCAGTGTTGTAGTTCAAGTTAAACACACTTAACTCGCACTGTCTTCAATTTGTTCCCCAAATGTTTCACTTTGTTTGCTCTCTGGCTGCAATTCAGTCTAGAAATGGACTCAATGACAGACTAAGATGGGTCACCACACTTGGGTATGTTATTAAATTACAGTGAAAATGTTTTAATTATAGTGTGAAAATGTATTGTTTCCATTGTCAATGGTATGATTGGACAGATTTGCATGATTGAATACATAGATCACACATAATGAGGCAGTTCAAGCCAGGTTTAAAAGCATCCACCATTGGTTTAGTATTGCACTTCACAAGAGTTAATTGCAACATTACAACATTTCCATATTAATGCACAAGAGGCCAAAACACAGTATCATACACTTCTCATAATTCAACTGAAGAACATATTTGTATCAAGACTGTCGCTGCCCACGTCCTTCACCTCTCTTCTGTCCTTGACTTTGACCACATGACTGTGATGTCATCAATATTAGGTGTGAGTCCCAGTAGACAATATACACTGAGTGTACACTGGTTAACAATGCAGTTTGGAAACTGACTCATATGTATAATTACCCCTTTGTAAATATATCGTACATAAATAAAATAATTAAAGAAAAGTATTTGAAATTCTAGGTTTATGTTTAACTCACAAATAGTGAAAATAAGACATCTATATATAAATACGTCATTACATTATATGTTACTTGTTAGTCGCTTTTATCCAAAGCGAAGTGTGTCTCAGGGACACAACGACATGCTGACTGCAGTGGGGTTTGAACCTGTGACCCCCTGTTCCCAACACCAAGGCTCTATCCAATGCGCCACACGCCTCCGAGTCACTCACTGACTCCTAACATTGAGATCAATTTCTTGTTGTAGTAAAACCTTCTTTTCACATGTCCAGAAATGCTGCTACTCTGCAGAGGCCCTCTCTGTGATCCAGCTCCTGCTCTCTCAGGTTCCGGTTCCATAGGGACCCTGAGTCCAGGCTTTAACCAGAACCTGCATGCTTTACATACATTTACAACTACCTGATTATATCGCTGTCATCGCCATTTCTATTCTCTTTTTCATTTGCTTAAACCGCCCCCAAGCAGCCTTTACCTTTTTGATCAAACACACAATGCAGTCCAGATGCGCTTTCTATGAGTCAATGTGAATCCAATGGATTAACATAAGATGGTACCTGTTCCATATGAACAGTAAATGGTGGGAAAGCAGAAATAGCCCTTATATTAAAGTCCCCATTGACCTTATCTGAGAAGTAATTATACCTGTCGGAGTTAATTGTTTAATCACCAAATGAAAGTGTCTTGTATGGCAGGTACTTCTTTTGTGATCTCCAATGGCCTGGTCAGCTTTGATTGAGCCATTGAACACTTTGAATAACCTTTGGACAGTCGATATCCCTTCAATGATCTTCTTAAAAGACTTCATGTATACAGTACATGGTCCATACCATGAATTATCACTAAGTAGGACTTTTTATTACGAAGATGATTTGTTTCTATTATGATGCAGACATCTGTTGTATTGCGCTCACAGAATTATTTGATGAACTTCATGTTCAGCGTTCGACTGCACTTTCTCTACTCTCACTTCCAATTCTTTTTCTAGTGGTTCCAAGAGCAAATGTTATAGTTTGCTCTGAAATGCATGTTTTTTATTCAACAACTGTATTGTTTTTATGTTCCGTTGAATTTCTCTTGTTGTTTCTTGTGATTTATGCTTTAAAACAGGGTCCTTGAAGGAAGAACTTTATATGAAAGTTACCGCAGCATAACTTCCTTATGATGAAGAGCCCTATCCCACCGTATCCACCGTAGAGTTTGGCAGATAAAGGAGATTCCCCCACAGGCTTACCCCGAGGTGACTCACCTCTCTCAGTGTCACACAGGGGAAGCAGCTCATTTGATCTCACGATGCATGCTGTGTGTCGCTGCAGCTCCTGTGACAAATGATGCCTTATCTTGAGGCTGCTGTTTGTTGCTGAGTAATGTGCTGGCCACTGCTGCTGTCTCTGGAGCGTTCAGCTGCTGTCGCCTGTCAGGAACCACGTGTACACACCTGAGAACACATCATCACTGGGTTTCAAGTGCAGCGCTGCAGAAAAACAAACTTTCTCTGGATTTGTGCACAAACTCAGATGTCCTTTCCACCGCAGGCTACCTGTTTTCTGTGTTTGCCATTTCCTCTCTGACTCAAGCGTTCCTCCACTCGGCTGGGTGGCTTTTCCATTTGCCTGCATACAATCTAATGAAGACAGACATGTAGACTAACACAGAGCAAGCTCCTTTTCTCTTTGAATGTCACAAATCCCTCTCCTTTATAAACGATTCGACCCCATTGCCAGCGAGGGACTGATGAAAGCGACATGTGTTACTCATAGGGCCCCTTGTTTATTTTGACTTCCATACTTGCATTAAGGCCAAGTAAACACATCAACCGGCCTCCAGTTTGCAGAGATGCAAGCGCTCAGATCGCTTCCACAGCACCCCCCCCCCCTCGCTGCCAGACTGAGAGTTCCCTACCAATGAATGCACCGCTGATTGATGCCATTCAGCACTCATTTAGTAGAGGGCACAACTGATTTTGTGTAGTTTTATCAAATCAAACTTTATTTACAGTGTATAGCACTTTTCATACAACAAGGTACGTTTAAGTGCTTCACAAACCAAATGCAGAGACAATTTACAAATCCCTTCCAAGGTAATCACATAGCTTTGTGATTAAAAAGAACACCTAATACCAATGCATATATATATATATATATATATCTATATATAAAAACATAAAAATATAAAATAAATAACACAAAAGACAATACAAATAAATAAATAATATATACAATAAAATATTCCAATATAATATGTCACTAAGACTCTTAATAAATCATCACAAGGATTCAACTCAATAACAATGCGGAAAGAGAGGTCCTCTTTAAGTAATCTTGGCATCCTGCGACAGATAAACAAAAATCACATGACCTGCAGATCCCAGAGGTTTGGCCCTTATAATGCACTGACCCCATGACCTCTTCTTCTATTTCCTTCCCTCTTATCACTGAATCAACGGACCCTCTTAACGTCTTCCTTTACTCTAGCCTGAAGCAAGGCTGTCTTGTTTTCCTATTGAAACCTTAAGAGGAAGCAAAATGCTGTTTTCAATTCACCAATAACCAGGAGCGTGCTTTTTAACATGCCACACAGCTCTGACTCCACGTCACTCCCCCGCTGTGAAAAGGGAAACATTCCACTTAATTCTCCCCCGTCTCTGCACCTTTTCAGACTGCTGTACTTTCCATTCTGAACCAATGGACTACTTCCCTTCACTGACTCTGTTTAAAACAACCAGGATGCTTCAATAAAGAGCCTGGAGTCAAAGAACCAGAGGGGGGGGGGACATCTCTCCACAGTTCTTTATCACAGTGGTCATGCAGGGTTTGAAGCGCACGGCTGTGCTGTTAAAGTTCTATAAAATGAAAAAGCTGGTTCATAAATCAGTCCTCTGTCGTCATGGCGATAGGTGAGTTGTCTTTTCGGGTAGCGCTGACAACAGTCCAACTACCTGGAACAACAACAGATGGAAAACAAGTCAGCAAGCATGCCACAGTTTACTGCTAACTGCAGCAGGAGAAACAGGGTTTATGAATTTCTCTGGATTTGAAATGTGTGTAAATACATTGAGCACAAAACAATCATTCAACTCCCTGCAGGTCAGAGTTTAATTTACTGTTAATGAATTCAATTACTGTTCAATTCATATCAGTTTAGGGAATATTTGACTTTTTTAAATGAGAAAGGAAACATCAGAATTTCTTCAGATCTGTGGTGTATTGGGGAAGTTGTTTTTCTCAGACTATTATGGGATCCATTTACACTTCTATTAAATGTATTTATTATAGGACATTAAACCTTGAGTTTCATTCGGAATGTCAAAGAATGTATATTGAATTCCTTCAAATGTTTGTTTTTAATATAAAATCTCACATATATCAACCACTATCAACTTCCTATTTCCGTTGTACAACAGGGACCCTACAATGAGGGTCACTTCAAGAGAAAGAGCAGGGCAGCATTATCAGAGCAGAGGGTGTGTTTTTTTTGGGGGGGGGGATATCACCTGAGAGCCAATCCCGTTGGTTGGAGGCCCTCTGACCTGCTTTACAGCTGTTTCTTGTTAGTGCTTTAAAACAAATTCCCAGAGTGAGATGGTTTCCACGCTCAATCCTGCCCTGCAGAGAGAGGCCAGACGGGAAGGGGGTTTATAAGACCCCGCTGCCGTGTGTGTGTCTGTATAAACAGCTCGGCCTCAACGTTTTATCTTATCAGGATAGATGACCTAAGAGTGGGGGGGGGGGGGGGGGCCTGGAGATGCTCTGCCCTGTGTTATGAACGCCACCAACAGTTGGCTGAGTTTTCCAAATCTATTTCCAGCTTTAAACTATCAACTAGAGGATGTTTACAGTGTTTTAGTGAGAGTCGACCTTTGATTCAACTGTTGCAGAGTATAAATAAACGTTAGTATCTTACTTTGTGGATGGTTCAAAGTATTTTTGATCATTTATTCTCACCTGTCTCCAGACTTTTAAAAGACTAAGAATTGTCCGGCTTTGTAATGCAAACAGACACAAAGAGAATGTGGAGCGAAGTGTCCCACAGTTCAGTCTGAAATGGGCCACATGTTTTAGAGCTGTTGTAAACTATGCTGCTATTAATGTCATCATGAACTTAATGGATATCAGTGGTTTATTTAATAAAACCTCCGGGCTGATGGGTATAAACACTTTAAAAGACATGGACTATTTTAAACATGAGTTGTTTTTCCCTCAAGCAGAATTCCCCTCTGACCTGTTAAAGCCTCAATAAGTCCTGTCTTAAATAACAGCGGTGTCTTCCCTGTTCAAAAGGAAATGTTCGGTAAGACACATCTTACGGACTCCTTGAGAGAGACGGTCTGTCCAGGAGACGCTCCCCAGCCCCCTGCTCGGGCCCAGAGAGGCGTCTCCCCGGGGGGGCGCCTCACCTCATGGTGACCCCCAGCTGAGACGACTTTAGATTGATGTGCTCTGCCTCGCTCTCCCACACATTGTCTGCTGTTTTTAGGGTATTTCCTCTGCCTTTTCCTTAAAGAAAAAAGCCCTGTTTACAAGTCTTGAGGGGGGGGGTGCTGAGCTTGTGCTGAGATGCCGTCATAGGGTGCTGAGGACGCTCTTTGTGTGAACTGGCAGCTTCTCCGTTAGCTGTGACTCAGAGGTTAAAGGGCTCACAGAAGACAGAGGGGAGCTCCGGGTTCCCGCCGTTTGAAGTTCTTGGCTTGATTGGTCCATTTACACTTTCCAGAAACTGGCAAGTAAATGCTGCTTCAGCCCTGAGAGAACGAGGACCAGATGAAGTCACACGGATGCTTTGTTATGATGAATGGGTATAGGGGAACACATAAAGTAGTGCAACGCAGTATTTCAAGTATCACTCCTAATTGAGACTAAGGGTTTATCATGCTGTTGCCGTGCATCCTCCTGAATTGAAATAACCACCGTAGCAACAATAACAAACCCAGTGCATTAATTACTTGATCAGCCCCACACCTGTGCTCTTAAGAGGCCAGGCGATAAATCAGAAGTCTACACGGGAAGCTGATTATCCTGACACCTCATCCGTCTTCACAGAGAGGTCTGCAGCTTGCTACAAGGAGAGGTTGCTAAGCCAAGCTACCTTTAACACAGTCATTCATGGAGGGGAGACCTAGCCCACTAAACCCCCAACTCTCTTCCCATGATGCATGCCATTGTTAGACAATAATAGGATAATACTTTATACACTGAAAATGTATTATGTCAACAATTTCACATAACTCTATTAAGTTAGTTGGAAGCAATAATATTAAGTAAAACCCAATATTCTTTGTTTGAACTTAATATTATTACTTTCAACTTACCTAATACAATCTCTGAAAAATGTACTTGTACAAGACCCTCTAACGTTCATTTGACCTGGGATTCAACTCTGTATTTAATTTGAGGATTGACTGGTGCACAAAGGAGTGCTTTAGTCTAACGTTATGAAATCACAGCGACCCTGTATCTTCGATATGATGGCAACAATGAATATCCACTGTTCAGGACATGGTGGGGTCAGATGATGTTAATATTTTGTTTAGGTAAGCTGATTCATAGAGTCTCTCACAGGGTTGACCTACAATCTTTGAGCAGATGTTCACCTGGTGGAGCAGTTCTGACTTTAAAGAGTTGGACAAACACTTGCACCATGTACTATAGCAACACTGTAGAACAGTCAATATCGCAGATGAAAAAACAAACATTGACACGTTGGAGGTGCAAGTGTCTGACAAAAGTAAGAGTCTCTTCTTGCCATGCTACTTACCTTAGTACCTGTTTCACACTGAATGACTGTTAGAACCACCAGCTAATGGCAACCCAGCTGAGATAAGGTCTTGGTCTTTAGAACAATTAGGATTGCTGGTGAAGCCCCTTGTAACCCAGGTGATGGATAATAGTGGTGGTGGGTTCGCGGGGTTGATGCTGAGACCAAGGACTGATGGCTGAGGCCGGCCTGCAGACCTGACAGAGACTGATGGGGGGTGGAGAGGCCAGCTGGGTCTGAGAGGGATCTGTAAACACAGCGGGACAGAACCCCTGCTAGGTGATACAACACATCTGGGGGGAAGGATAAGGGCGCCATGTCAACGAGATATACACACTGCTTTTTTGTTATCTAACACTAATACAGCACAGCTTATTAGAATATCTCCATTAACTAGAAGGGCACTCGGGAAGCCCAGACTTCCCGAAGGCCCTTACTTGCTGTGTTAATGAAAGTAAACATTATTTGTGTATCCGCCACAAGATTCTGATTCTAAAATGTGATGTGTTTTTCCAAGGCCAATGTTAAGCCCTCCCACCAAATCTCATACAAATTGACCAATAGTTTTGTTGTACTCAGTTGTTGTTGTAAATGCAGACTCCAAAGAAAATACGCCTGGTAATAATTATATATTTTTATAAAAAACTGCAGTATGAGTCAATCCTTTGTATATGTGTACATTGGAAGGTGTGTCTTGTTGGGACGAACGAACAGAGCATGATACAGCTCTGTCTCATCTCTACACAGCATCTGAACCTCTTTCAGGTCATGTCCAGGACTTCACTGTGTTTCTGCGCTCTCATCAACCATGTCTCTTTCAGCTGTTTCAAAACAATTCTACCTGCTCAGCAGCAAACAGCAGGCAGACAAAGTTAGCAACTAGCTGCTGAATATAGTGGAGAACTTGCAGCTGAAGAGACAGATGTACTTCTCAGGAGTTGGTGAAGACCAAAACAGAGCTAAAGCCAAAAGTGTTTCAAATACGTGTGTGCTCTTTACAAAGTGGCTTTAATATCAGACCTTATACAGAACCTGGGTTTCGGTACATTACAGAGAAATACAAATGTTGTCTTATCAGTTAAATTAAAAAAATAATAACTTCCTCAATGTTAGATCTTTTCCAAACACAGCTGCTGTAACTGTACAAAATGTGTGCCTTAACAAAGCAGCCACCCAGTGAATTGCTAATCTGAGTATCATTGTAATGTCATGTCAGTTTTGATTACCGTAGTACATGGTATGGACACAGTTTGGTCTGTACTATCAAATTGTTAAAGATCACCACTCATTCCTAGCCGAGATGACTGACTAATGGACATTGTTATATTTGAAGTATAAACATCTGATTTCACAATGTGCTATCAGTTACAAGCTTCAAACGCCGTGCCCTCCTCACAGTGCTGTCTCCAAACCTCTGGAAAACAGCGGTGTTAGTCTTCCCAGGGAGAGAGTGTTTGATGTGTTCATCATAACATACACACACTTAGCACGAGTTCACAAGGACTAATGAATTCCCTCTCAAACCGTCTTGTGTCATTACAGGGACCACTGGCCTAATCCACTTACCTTCTGCCAAAAATCCCCCTATCAATAAAAAAGGTATAATTTTACCCTAGGGCAGTTAAAAGTAAAGAGCCACTCTATTAAGACTTCCTTTCATAGATGGCGGTGGTTCCGTGCTCTCTGTAAGCCTCTAATCCCTCTGTCGCCATCACTCGCCCATGCACTGCCCTAGAGGAAGCCACGTCTTGCAAACTAAACCTGCAGGTTTCATGTTGTGTGTGTAGAGCGGGATTCTCGGATTAGGTTAAACATACACTTTTTATTAACCTTGGGCATAACACTTGCTGTGCTGTGTGTGTGTGTGTGTGTGTGTGTGTGTGTGTGTGTGTGTGTGTGTGTGTGTGTGTGTGTGTGTGTGTGTGTGTGTGTGTGTGTGTGTGTGTGTGTGTGTGGTGTGTGTGTGTGTGTGTGTGTGTGTGTGTGTGTGTGTGTTGTGTGTGTGTGTGTGTGTGTGTGTGTGTGTGTGTGTGTGTGTGTGTGTGTGACTGTGTGTGTATGTGTGTGACTGTGTGTGTTTAAGAGAGGCATGTCTGTGGAACCTCAAAGTAACACGTCTGTGTTTGTGTCAGTCCCTCTTGATGGTTGCTTACTGAGAGTGAACTGCAGAACAAATCAGTGTCTGTGTGTGTAATTGCGAGTGTGTGAGTGTGTATGCATGCACATGAGCGTTTGTGTATAGCCGTTGGCACAGCGCTGTGTAGTTAGGACCCGGGCCAACTTTTTCTGCTGGAATTTCCTGTCTGAATGGAGCTCCCCCCTCTCCTCTTCACTCTCTCTCACTGCCCTGTTCTCTCAGAGCGCCACAAAAGCTTCTTTTTTTTCACAAAATTATTCCTGGCCTGACCTGGCCTCTCAGGGCATTATTATTATCGTTGAGTACTTCCTCCAAGACATGAGCCCACTCCACTGTGCACTCCAGCACGGTCCTGATCTGGAGTTTTATTTGGACGTAATGAGAGAGTGCTTTTCCTTCCTTTGTCTCTGAGTCATGAGACTCAAAGGGGCCTTTGTTATCGCCCAACACCTGGCATTGTCTTCAGTGAGAGATCAAACCGGGCCTTTAAGATGCTAAGATGTGACAGGAAGTTTGGCACGTCTGGAGCGTCATGATGGGGGCTACAGTATAGGGGGCAAAGACGTGTTCTGTCCTAAAACATGTTGTTAGAGATCTGAGCAGATATACTGCCTGAAAACAACCACCAGTTAGAGGTTCCTGTAGGCTGATGTGATTCATGGTTTTAGATGATACCATCCCAAAGCTCTTCAGGGCATTCCAAGCATTTGCCATGTTTAATAAAATGTGCATGTTAGAGTAAAAGAAAGCCAAACTAAAATGGAATAATGACTCTGCAGTAGTGACTTTATTAAATAAGTCCAACTATGATTTGATTGAAACTCAATCAAACGGATTGGACAAAAAAAAAAAAAAAATTTCACGAGTGAGATGTGAAATGAAATAGCCAAATAAGACCAAATCAAATTCATCATATCTTTCCACTGTTTGAACGTTCAGCCTCCTCTTTGTTGAAAGATAGACTGAATAAGTGGCAGATAAGACAACTAACCGTAAATACTTTCTACTGCTTACTGCTCTAAGACAAAGACAAAAACTTTTCAAACAAGTCAAAGGTGTAGCATGATTTTCCGTGTTTTAAAAAGCTGTACATATGTGCTACTTGTGTTCGAACGGCGGAGTTGATTGATAACCTTGAGATCTGAGAAAGTGAGGCATCATGGTTATTATATCAAACTTTTCCAAAACATCTGAAATAGCTCCTTCAGTAAGGTTATGTGGTTTTAGTAGCATAGGTAGTATATCCTCTGTCTCAATGTCACATTATGTTGTTTGTTGTGCAAATGTGGGTCTGAACAGTCCTCAGCAGTACGAGGCCCAGCTGAAGTGAGGCTGTGTGCTAACACACCCAGAGGATAGACGGGCGGTAAATCAAGCCGCTGAAATGTGTGAATTGTCCCCGCCATGTACCTGTCGGCAGCCGTCCCTGCAGAACAGGAAACAATGCAGCTGTCCGGGTGATGGAAGGGGCTGCTCTGCTCCTATCGCCCCCACATCAGCAGCCCCACGCTGGGAGCGGGCAGGGGGAGATCAGCCTCTGGGGCTTTGGCTGGGGCTGGTTCTTTAGGTGTGTTTCTGCCTGTGTACTAATGGCCATTACATTATTTCTTAATGGGTACTGAAAGAAAAATTGTAAGCAATCTACGACTTTTTCATTAGAATTAACGTCCTTGTGCATTAGAAGTTGTCATTGATGGGAGTGATTCTCAGATTACAAGCTTGAAGTCAAGAGCGCTACCTTTGATAACCAAAACTTTATCGAAGTACACTGAATAAACTGAAATGTTGACTTAAACTAAATGTATTGTACCTTATTGCTTTCAACTAACCTAACACATAATGTGTCATTTGTTGACATAACACATTTAAATAAAGTCAACGGTTCAGTTTTTTCAGTGTACTTCACACCACAAGTGCAATAACTGAAAGGAAAAAGGAGAGCCCTTGAAAGTGCATTGATACACTCTTAAAGTGAAAGTCTTAAAGAAGCTCCTGTGCCTCCTGACTTCCAGCACAACCTTGCTGTGTCTGTCTTTGTCTCATCTCTTGCCCCCCCCCCAGCCCCTCTCCACCAGAGATGTGCCAGGCAGCACAAGCAGGGGGCACCTCTCAGACAAAGCCCCAACTTCTGGCTCCACTTGTGAAACAAAGCTCCAACTCCTCTTCCCAGCTCTCACTCCCTCTCACTCATTTACCGGTTGCCTCTCTTGGCTTTGTAGCTCACGAGTTGACTCGGAATTGACCGTCTGTCTCACGTACAAAAGCAAGGGAGGGTCACTGGCTGAGGGTCACTGGCTGAGATCCAGCGGCGTAGATCTTGATAGAAACACAGAGCCCTTGGCCTTCTGAGCTCAGAGACGAGAGGAGACAAACAGCGCGGGGCACCAGACACATTTTACAACTCACTTTGGCTTCACAGGCCCTTTTCACTGTTTGGGACTGTGCCGCGGGACATTTTGAGACTTATTGCACCTGCAGACATCCAGTGATTTGTAAAGTTGTAACGGTAGTCATTAGTTTTCTGCAAATCTGCCATGTCTGTAATTTCTGCACAGATGAACCTGGCATGTTTGAAGACATATCCTCTGGCAATATAATCATTTGTTTCAAATATTCTCTTTTTATAATCGTAAAATGTTTGACCTTCTCTAACAACTTATTTTCTTATGTTGTTAATGTTCGCACCTTCATACACCAAAGCGAATTCCTTGTATGTATAAACGTACCTGGCATTAACTCCATTCTGATTCTGAGCAACTCTTAATCAACTGTATCTTCAGAAAATGTTTAATCTACTGTGAAAAATAATTTGTAAAATACAGCCGACAGAAAACTACGTAACGCTTCCAGAAGGGAAATTGTTGGCTAATGCTTGTTCTTAAACTAATTCCACAGCAGTCACAGTTCAGGCCGCCCTCAGGGAGCTCTCCTCTCCTCTGGGTGTAATCCCATCAGAACAAGATGCTACAACGTCGTGACGATTACCTCAATCACAATAACAAAAGGCTCAATCAGGGTTAAGTAGCAGTAATGTCTGTCATTGTACTTGGCATTACCTAAAAACAACATTTAGCGTTCTGCCACGGCCTAAAGGCACGGAGTCCTGTTACACCTTGTTAGCCCCCCGAAGGCACACCTCAAACAGGGAGGTGTTTGAAAATGCCGACTTTGAAAATAAAAGCCACACGATGTGATAATCTCTGTGATTAAAGTGACAAACACTGGGATTGAATGCAAATTCCATGTATGCGAAAATCTGTTTCCTTGCAGTAAAATGGCAAGCAGATAAAAAATACCCTTTCCATGTCACAGAACTAGACATTCATTTGTAATACAAGTTTATATTACAGATGTTTTGAGATCTACTTTCTCTGCTGTTCCAGTAAAAAAACAGATTCCATATCTAACTGTTGTCTTGATAAAGTCAGTACAATTTACACTCCCCAATTACTTACAGCCAGCATCCCGTTGCCCTGGTTTTTTAGTGACTAATTCCAGTCACTTCCACTTTTCTACTTTTTTTCGCCCCCATCATTGTAACTACCGTCAATAAAAAATATTACTAAGATGTGTGACATTTGAAGCCCTCCAGTATCTAGGTGAACGGCTGTAATGAATTCCTTTACTGGCAGACTTGTAATGTGAAAAACCAGCAGAAAGTTAGATTTCATTGAGAAAAGTGAAACGTGGAATTGATGAGAATGATAAGTGAATGCAAGTTTTTCTGTTTGTCCTGATTGACTACGGCTGTAGAAAAGGACATATTTTTGCAGTATGGCTATTCCTTCTATTCTCACCCTTAAAATGTGTTTTTTTTAAAACGCTGGCATGTCATTGGTTTGATAACATGAGCTCATTTCCCCCTGCCACCCAGTCCCAGTGATCCTCTCAGAGATAACGATCTGCTCTCACTGAGCTTTGACCTTTAACCCTGGGGTCTCTGCTACCAGGTCAGCCCAGGTTTACTGGACCGTACAGCCAGAAAATCCTAATAGCATTCTGGACCAACCCAAGGGAGCTGCTTTGCACTCTGTCTCTATCTCTGTCCCTCTTTAGAGCACACACACACACAAACACACACGCACACACACACGCATCTGAAAGTGCTCTGGATCAGAAGTTATTCTGGATTGTCGTCCTGCATCACACATGTAAAACTGAGAACCTGCAGTCTGATGAGAGCTCTCCTCCTCCTCACCCAGGACAGTGCTGTCTGCTACTCGCTGTAATCACAGTTATTAATGAAGGCTGTGTTGTCCTAATGAGACTCCCCTCAAGCCATCAGACCATTAATGGCAGGAAATGGTGGACTCGTGCATTCTTAGTCTGACACATAAAAACACATTCATTATTGTGTAAACCATGCTTTGGTTTCATTGGATATACTTGGTCATTAATGAACATACAGTTCTCGGGGCAAAAGCCACAGACAGTGTAAAAGGTATCAATTACTGCTGGATTACAGGAACTGTAAAACGCTTCAGTTTCATCTCAAGCTGCGTTCAAGGCATTAGTCAGGAACTGAGCTCCAGCCTTAACATTTGTTCGTCTTTTACTACATTAGTTAATGTTAGGCCCTCTTTAGGAAACGTGTCACTGTATTTGCTTCACTGTATTTAGCTGTTTTCTTGATTTATGACATTGTCTCTCTTTCCCTCCCAGGTCTCCCCCACCTCTTCCCCACGTTTCACACCCCCATCCCAATCGACATGAGACACCACGAGGGCCGATACCATTATGAGCCTCATCCACTCCACGCCATGCATGGGTGAGTCTTCATTGATATCACTGTCATTGTTAAAGTATATATTTCCTAAAAAACAGTGTTCCATCTGTGGTACCAAATCATGTAAATAATCCATGTTTATTCAAATACAAATATAATGTGGAGGAGATCCCAAAGTTTAAAGATGCCAAATGTGTCAGGCTGGCTTTCAATGAAAAGACCAGAAAATGTTACACAAGACTTTTAGAATATTTCGATTTGATCCAATCATACAGCTTACAATTCCGAGTTAATGTAAGTTGATACAAATGATTCTGTACGACAACACAGAAAACAATGGTTATCCAACCTTTCCATTGTTTACCTGAATAATAAAAACAATAAAAACAAACGTGCTTTTCACCTGATAATACAAGTAACACATGAGTCATGTCATCCTGGTGTCAGCAGTATTGAAACATCACTTTGAGATTAAGGGCATAAAGAAAAAATAGATCTGAATGTGAAACAGTCACCAATTCCACTTGAAGATTTGTGATTTTATTTTAAAGATCCATAGTGGCTAATTGTGCGTTGTGGAGGTCAGCTGTCACTTTCTTCCAGACAATCCCTTTTACTCCGATCTGTCAACAGCAGAGTGGAGACTAGAACATGCCGCTCTTTCTGAGCTGTATTGACAGAGCAGAGTTAAAATACATCAAAGACAGACAAGACACACGGAGCAAGAGGGAGACAGGGAGGACGAGAGACACATTAGAACTACAGCAAAACTACACTCTGTTGACTTTGCTCTTCTGTCTCCGGCTACTTACTAAGGTTACTTTATCAACCAGGATGGGAAACTTGATTTACAGTCAGGGTCAAACAACAAATACAACAATACAAAATGATACAATACAAAATATAACAATACAAAATGTTTCCTGTACATATACAATACAGAACACAACAATTCACAATACTACTACAAATATCTTTAAATGCTGAATAACATGTACACATATCCTACACTTAAATGTTCTATTATTGGACAAAGGCATTTGAGAAACAGTGTTGTAAGGAGATTCTTCACTTGAGTAGAACTGTCAGCACTTAATTTGTTAAAAATCCTAACATCCTTGCATTATTATTATTATTGGCTGTTAAAGAAGAAATCTATTTCATTTCTAAAAATTACATTTTTAAACATGGGCTCACATTGGTTAGTATAAACCGGCTGCGGGCTTGGATTTGAAACTTGCATCGACCTAAGAAGAAACTCATTTGTTTCCTGACTGTATTATGTGGCATTACCATAAAAGTCGTGCCTTCCGAACATTGCCGGCCTCCTCGTGCTTATCTGAAGTAACTATGAAAGGAACCCAGGAGTAAGATCAATAGAGGTTTTGTGAGGAACTGTGCTGTTACATTTAAATTCAGCGAGATCCGGTGATACACAGTGAGGCAGAGCTATTCATCACCTGCAAAGCAAGCGAGGGGGGCGAGGGGGGGGGGTCGACAGCTAGCTTTTGCACCCGCTTCTGTTTTGATTAATGTGATGTGACTCTGACAGAGTGCTCCCACCAATTCATCAACACCTTGATCCGGCTGTCTCTGTGCCGGCTCGCGTCAAATTCACCTAATTACTGCGCGTCGGCGCGGCAACTGGAGCAGCGTGGCAGCGTTTTGTCAGCGGCTGGTGTCTGCGTGTCAGGGTTCTACTACCTGTCTGAAGGATCGGGATAATAGGTAAATTATCTCATATCCAAAAATTATTCATTTGATAGAAATCCACCAATGATCTGATATTAAAGAGACACATAGTGACTCTTTCAGCTACCTTTGCTAAACGCCATCTCCTGACTCTCTTGTATGTGTTTTATATGCTGTACAATTCATCTGAAAAGTAAATGATTTGATTTGTTAGGCATTAGCAGTCATTAAAGAGTATTGCACTCATGGAGTAACTATTAAAGGAAATTATAGAAATGGATGAACCAGAGATATTGTCTTTTATATTTCATGCCATCCTGTGTCCTTTAAACTGTTAGTACCCTTTAACTGAGGTTCTTGTTGGACTGTCTAAGGCCCTTTTATTCTTTCTTTATTCAAAAGCTGTGTTTTCCCTAAATAATCTCCTGTGCAGTACAATAGATTATTTTCCTGCATTACCCAATGTCAGTTCATGAAGCAGCCTTGCTTCTGCCATCTTTCTGCTCATTTCTAATGTCTTGATGCAGAATTTAAAAGTAGCAACCTTCTGGCTGTGGTTTTACTGCCTTTTACGAACTTAGCGGCCATCAGAGAGCAGAAACATGCCGGAGCCTCTTGTGGAATGACAGCAGAACTTGTGTTCTGCATATTGTGGAATCGGGCATCTTCTGTGCAAACCCACAAGCCCGGAAAGCCAGCCAGGGTGCCAACGTGTTTGACCGAGTAATTAGCATCCGAAATCCAGCCTTCCGTTCCCAGAACCTCAACGACAATGCAACAGATGATAAAAACAGATCCCCCGCTCATTCCACAGCTTGTATTTATGCTTTTTGGGAGGCAGTCGGGGGCAAATTGCAGCACAAGAAAAGTTGAAATATGCCCAAGGATGTTGTGTGGCAGACACCGCCCCTGTACACAAACACATGTGGCCACTCTGCAGGAAATCAGACCGCAGCACGGAATGTGTTGATTAAAGACAGTGTACAGATCGAGTCCATGTTGTTTCTCCGCTTCATTGTTTCGGGTTGGTTAACATGGAAGTGTGGGGGTGCAAGATTTTCCACCCTGACGATTGGTTGTCAGTGGTCTTGACAGACGTGTCATGTTGTTGCCTGTTGGCCCCGGCCTCGCTCATCGTCACGGATAATGTTTGAATGTGGATGCTCCCTGAGTTACAGCCTGGAATGTGCTGCAGAACAGACAAGAGACCTGTCAATCAAAAGATTGGGAAGTGGCAAATCAATAGCCCGAAATGTCCTCGCGGCTCACACGGTCTCAAAATGATTTTCTTGCACTCTAAAAAGACTAAATGGTATGTGACAGCAGCGGAGCAGAATAATAGATAATTACCCTCTGTAAAATCCCGTCTCATTTAAGTATATTATCCAATCGGCTGACATTCCACTGGGCCCCTCCTTTGTACACTGCCCCCTCCTCTCGGGGAGTACAGTATCAAGTTGTGTCCAAATCCTCAGCATCCTGATCAGGGCCCCAAAAACAACCAAGGCAAGTTCTTAGTGTCCCCTGTGGGGCAGCGCGGTGATTTATCTTGATCGCCGTGGCTGCCCAGAAGTACAGAGGGGAGTGTGTCCCATCATAATTCATCCCACTCCGAGCCAGTGGGGAAAATGCCAGAGAGGCAAATTGTGACTTGTTGGTCAGCCAGGAGGCAGGAGGACGGACAGAAACCCGCTCCTCAAACACAGGTTGCATGGGCAGCATCTTGTGGCAGCCCAGAGAGAAATACGCAGAGTCATCAGCTGCAGAAAGGCCCATTACTTTGTGAATTCACACTATAGTGAACATGGCTGTATTATGACTATTGTAGGTAAGGTCAAAAGATAGTTACGGAGCCGGGAAGAAGGTTAATATTCCGTCATATAACTAAATCCAAAATTAAATTGGTTAATTCTCTAATATTAAAAACATCATCTATCAATCAATTAATTTGCTCGAAAGAAATTCACAAATTATCTGAGATTGAAGACAGAAATAAAGACACTTATTAGGGCTGCTCAATTAATCGTGTTTTAATCGCAATTATGATTATGGCTTGCAACGATTACGAAAACAACGTAATCTAAATAATAAAATTATTCTTTTATTTTAATTTTTTTTCTTTCAAATTACAATTTTTTTTAATTGGTTTTTCAGTTGAATTATACTTAAAGTTCAGGGTAATCAACTGTTAAAAACATACTGTTCAAAAAAAAATTCTCCAATAAATTGATGTTTTCAAAGTAAATGGATAATCGTTTTTAATAATCGTGATATCAATTTGACCCAAATAATCGAGATTATGATTGTTGCCATAATCGAGCGGCCCTAACACTTATACAATGTACAATACTCACTGTGAAAAACATACATTGTTATACATTTCACAACATTTGTATTTGAATAATGTCTCAACACCTTGTTAAGGTTAAAGTTAGTTCATTTATATATCACATTTCAGACACAAGGTAGTTCAAAGTGCTTTACTTACCTAATGAAATGTAACATATGCCTCTTAGTTCTTAAAACGGCTGCGACTTTTTAGCCATGATTGTGTATTTATTGCCTTTATGTTTATTCTATTATTACTAATGTGTGCTTTTCTTCTCTATATATAATAAGTTAGCTTACTCTTTATTATTGCTTGCCTTTTTTACATGCTATGCAACATTTGCTGTATGACTGTACATTTCCCCGCTACGGCAATAATAAAGGAATTCTGATTCTGATTCTATCATGGCCCTGATATACGCTGTCAAAGAAACTAGATTGGTTCAAATGATCAACGCTAAAATACCTGAAGTCTTCCTTCCTGGGGTGAAGTAGTTCATAGGATTGGTCCAGAGGTTGTTTGGGACTCACTCCTCTGTATGTTCACTCTGCTATGTACTTACTCATCACGTTACTCATATGCTCAACAAGCTGGCCATGTCCCAATCACTTTTTCTCACTGCAGGGATTTAACAATGGAACAACAGAGAGCATGTAATCACACAGTACAGAACACAGAGACAAAATAGCAATTACCAGCAGGAACTGAAAGCATGTCATCTCCTCACTGGATCCCTCTATCTATTCCTGCTCAAGTATCTGCCTTACAAGGATCCTCAGAGCACTTTTATCTGGCATCATTGAAGAATTTAGATTTTCAGCAGAGTTTCTTAGCATGTTTCCACCAGGCCAGCCATCCATTGTGTTCAGGTATGATGGAACCTTCTTTAAAAGGCAGCCACTTATTAAGAGCCAGGCCTCAAAGAGCTTCCCATTCAGCCTGTGCCTCTGAAGCCTCTGGAAAACACAGACTTCAAGTAACATCTTGTCAGTAAAAGGGTGGATCGACAACGCTTCAATAATAGTACCTGCCAGACAGGACTGTCATTTGCAGCAGCAGCACATTTCACCGTATTATCAAGGTCGTCTAGGTGATTTACTACAGCTGGAGTTTTGTGTGTCGACACGCTGGTTTGCTATCGGCCAAGAAACAAATAACTATTGTTGATGGATAAAGGTTTGAAGTAAAGTATTGCAAAAAGGTTTCTGGTAGGTGGAACATGCTGGTGAAGGAGCATGCTGATTAGAACTACTATTGAAGTTTACACTTTAAGCTCTGAATATGATGACACATAAAGCACGATCACAAGGAACTCATAGGGACTAACACATGGTTGTTTTGGGCCTGGTAGTAAGATTCAGAAAATATGCAATAATGCCAGCCTCATCTTTTATGACTATACGATTTAAAGCATACTCTGATCAAACTTGATATCTGGCTCAAACCAGGATCCGTTTATCAGCACTAATCAAAATGGAGGTAAAGGTGCTGCATACATTAGGATGGTATTTATTTTATTCTTTCCATGGTGGAAACATATTGGACTATATTGCATTAGAAGTGTATTCATCTAAATGCTGGGCAAAAGGTAAAGTAACTAAGTATTACTCAAGTACTGTGCTGAAGTAACATGTTGAGGTACTTGTACCTTACTTGAGTATTTACATTCTTTGCTACTTTGTACTTCACTCCAAATTGTGTCATTTTTACTAAATTGTTTACAGATGTGGATGAATGATGTGAAATCTAATCAAGTGTTAAATCAGACTTTAGTTCCACCTGGAGTAAATCCACAAGCTACCCTGCAGTATACAAAGTCATTCAAACTAGCTGCACCTTCACCAGCTTTGAGAACACTTTCATGATCAATCATTATAAAACATATCATATATATTATTCTGAAATGGACCAATCTGCACAACGACTACTTTTACTGTCGCTTCTTTCACTATATTTTGATGAGAATACTTTTCTACTTTCACTTGAGGAACATTTTGAATGCAGGACTTTTACTGTAACAGAGTATTCCTACACTCTGGTACTTCTTCTTAAGTACAAGATCTGAGTATTTTCCCACCACTGATGGTGGGAATGCCAGTGTGATTTATTTGCTGAGCTGTGAGTCTCCCTGTCTGATCAGAAAGAGAGCCAGCAGCAGAGCCAGTGTACCCAGGTAGTTCTTCTCTGATCTGAGGCGGCACTGCCAACTTCTCTGTGTGCTGCTTTGAGTCGGACTGAGGGAAGCATGTTTTTGTGTATGGAGCGGCTGTTTCTTCTCACTTCTCCGCTCCCGCCCAGAACAGAGGGCTCTTTATGGTTGTTTGCAGGGGAAGACTGGGCCTGACGGCAGAAAGTTGGCCCTCAGACAAGGCCAGCAGTCTGCAGGCGCTTACTGGAAACGGAGCGAGGGCCGGGCTCCGGTTGGTTGGCTGCCTCAGCTGGGCCGGGTGCAGGTTGGCATCCGCACATAGGCAGGGAATGAAAAACTGAGCAGGGAAACTCTGGAGAGGGATTTGTGGGGGGGGGGGGGGGGGGGGGGGGGGTTCATAAGCCCACCTTTCATTGCCATAGCCAGTAACTACAACCTGGACCAGTCACACTCATGTCATCAGGGTCAACCCATCTGACACCTCTGACTGATGTTCTACAGATCTATACTGAAATATTTATGTATGTACTTATCTAATTTGAAATAAACTTAAGGCATCTATTGTCTGCATACAGTAGCTTAGCATTCACTGAAAAAACGGAAACGTTGACTTTAATTAAATGTATTAAGTCAACAAATGTCACATAACTGTATTTGGTTAGTTGAAAGCAACACTATTAAGTTGAACCTAATGTTTTTTATCTAAACGTATTAGTTTTGCTTTGAACTAACCAAATACAGTTGTGGAAATCTTTTGACATAAAACATTCATTAAAGTCAATGTTTCGTGGTTTTTAGTGCAGACTGATACAAAAGCTTTGGTTGTAACCACTAATAACCTTAGAAAAATAATGTCACTTGCTATTGTGATCCGGGCACCATTCAACATGAACTATCTGTTACACCCTTTTATTACACATGCAGTTGTTGCAGCCAAGAATCAAAACCACACATATAAACACTCATGTGTTCACCACAGCCATCAGGCTGCTAAACTGTGAGCCTAAACAGCATCTCTCAGGCACTCATAAAGACAGCTATGCTATGTCCTCTGTTTTGGTGTGTCAGCATCACAGAAGGACTGCCGGCCCAATGTTCATGAGACATTCTTAAAGAGTGAAGCATGATCCAAGGATGAAGACATTAGCCATTTACTGTATCAGCTGTTTACGTGATGGATAGAAACATTATTTGTTACTTTCGTTCACCATATGAGATAGGGCATAGTGCCTTTATTGTAATTACATTGTGTTTATAATTCTGAGTGTCAATATGGTCATATTTTATACAACAGAATGCTTCACTATTATGAGATGGACAAAGTAAGGTAAGGTAAGGTAAGTTTATTTATATAGCACATTTCAGACGCAGAGGCAATTCAAAGTGCTTTACATGATCATTAACACATGATAGTAGAACAGAGAGGGAAACAAAGTAGTGTGTATTCTTTGATACCGTCCAATGGGGTCATTCAAACACTTTGAATATAAATGTTGACCTAACAGTAAAGTGACCTCAAACGGGAATTCCATTTTCAAAAGAGGCTCCCATGCCTGACATGTAAGTCATCTGTTACTCAGGCTCATTGAGTAGGGGCCTCACTGACATTATTACAGTGAGTCATCTAAATCCTCTTGAGGTTGATTACCTTCAACCCTTTTTCTTGTCTTTGTCCTTTTTTCCTAACAGAGTTTGACTGATGACCTATATATCTATACACACTTGTAAGAGGATGTTAATGCTTGTTGCCACATACAGTTTTAATGGAGATAATGTGTAGGGGTCCTAGGGTTCTCATGTGTTTTATAATATATATATATATATATATATATATATATATATATATGTATGTTTGTATATGTGTATATGTTTGTATGTATATGTCATTCAACAAGTAAAGCAGATTAATAATAATAATAATAACAATAATAATCATAATAATAACAATAATAATTAATAATATTAATAATGATAATTATTTATAGATTATAGATTATAAATAAATAATTGAGGGAAAAGGGGGTGAGATTAAATTAATTATACTTCTTCTCACTCCTTTTCGAACACTAGATGTGGGATTGTTTACTGTTGCTAATGCTGTTGTTGTTGTTGTTGTAAATGTTACTTAGTTTAGTTTTCTCTTACATAACTATGCACTGCAACATTTCTTTGTTTTTTGCAATTATTTATTTTACTTGTTCGAAATAAAATGTATCAATCAATCAATAATTTAAGCTAATCCATAATATTCCACATTCAATTCTTTGTTTCACTGAAAAAACTTTAAACTTAACATTATTGCTTTCAACTAACCTAATACAGTTAAGTGAAATCTGTTGACATAATACATTTAATAAAGTCAATGTTTCAGTTTTTTCTGTGTTTCTGAAAGAAGTTGACTTGTATCACTGTAACCTAACTCTCAGTTAAACCATAGAGTTTCACCTAAAGTCCACTTACATTCCAAGATTGTATCATGTGAAGATAGACAATGTATTAAACAGCCAGCTCATTCAGTCGTCCTCTATTAGTCACTCAACCTGCTTAAGAGACTTTCTGAGGGATGACTGTCTACCAGGTGCTCCTGCCACACACAGGGGGGGGGGGGGGGGGGGTGGTGGCAGGCATCTTATCAGAGCAGGAGCACACTAGGTTGACATAAGTACCAGTGCCCCTTCAAAGGGATGTGCCACTGCCAGCGGCCAGCAGACGTGTTTATCTGGAGTTCAGCCCCTCTGGGCGTTTGAGAACTACAACACCCACTTGTCTGTGTTTCTGCAAGCAGAGATGCCAATTACCTGTCAGAGATGACATATTTAGTGAACAGCTCCATGTGACCGGCAGGCTGTTGGAGAACTTCTGACTTTTCTTGCCATATAGACTGCTACTTAAGGTTTTTGAACATCCAATTGTACTCTTTTATCATACACCATGTAAAACCTGACAGTGTTTTGCCCACCCAAACTGATAGAGGATACACTTCCTGGTAGCCTTGCAATGGAAAGCCCTCAGTCTCGACTTGTCTGTGGCTCTAGGGCTTAATAGGAGAAGGCGAACAAAAAGGGATTATTATGTATTAGCTGCGGGACCGGGGGGGGGTGTAAGTGGATTGAGACGGCAGACACTTTTGTGAAATAACAGTGGTTAAGGCTTGTCTATGAACATACCAATGAAGATCACTCACGATGATAACTGAGCACAATCCAAGTAATTAAATTAACACAGGATGTCTCCACTATCCACATCCTAGCATCTGCTCTTGTTTTTCTATTTATCTATGACCCTCATACTCCATTGCTTCTGTTTCCTTATTTTTCTGTGTCATTTGTTTGGACTGGTCTAACTCTAACTCCCTCCTCACAGACATCCAGGACTGACGGGCAGTCCAGTCATCTCAGATATTTCCCTGATCCGCCTGTCACCCCACGGATCAGGAGAATCACCGTTCAGCCATCCTCATCCTTACGTGAGCCCTCACATGGAGCACTACCTCCGCTCGGTGCACAGCAGCCCCACCCTCTCCATGATCTCAGCGGCCCGAGGACTGAGTCCTGCTGAAGGTAAGATCTGACCCACGTGCCGGCGTTGCAGCATTAACAACAATTGTCTGTAATAATATTGTAGCGTGAAAATCAAAAAGATATGAAACAGAAAATAACTCAAAATAAAACTGCCAGTGAAGCCACAGTTAACGAATCTTACGCAGGGAATGATTTAAGTCCAAGCAAAAGTATCCTTTGGTTCCAATATCATCAAAGGTACAATGAACAGTGTATTCTTGTCTTGCAGCCTTTCCTGTAGACTTGACTTGAATCCCCCTGGTAAATGTGCGCTAACCCAACCACCAGTTGTCTCCAATATAAACACCAGGTGCCCAAATCACCCAGTGCCCAAAACTGCCTTCAAAATAAAAGCATATACAACTACTTTATTCTAACTGAAATAATTGCAATAAATAATTATACATTTAATATAAACAAAAACAGCAAGAAATGAAGGAATACAAATCATTAAATATGTATATATGTAGATAAACCATCGTATATCGTGCAAACACATTATTGATCATAAAGAGTTAATCAAAATAAACACTAGGGCAGGTACATTTAGTTACCTATTGCAAGCGCTGTAACAGGATGTGAGGAAGACATGCAGGAGCTTCTCACATGCTGTCAATCACCTCTGCTGGTAGAGGTGCCTGATCAGGGTTCGAGTTATGTGGGAGCCAATGAGAGCTGAGCTCCCATAAGGAGGGGTCTGAGCTCCCACGGACGCAGTGAAATCATACATCTGTGTCGCTAATACATTACCAACAACCATTATTTTAATCACAAATAATGCATGTGTCAATGTAATGAGTATTATTTACGTTAACGAGGTGAATAGGCTAAAAGAAAAACATGTTTTCCAAAAGAACTACGCATCTCTTGAATGACAATATGCCTGCGCTGCACCTCCAAGGTGCGCAATACAATATTGCACAATCTATGCCTGTGAGCGTGCTGCGCGAGCCGAGAAGACGTGCGTAGTTTAACCTTTTCATATTTAAGTTTGTAGCAAGTAGAGGGCTGCTGGCAGGCCCGGACTGGCCATCGGGAGGACCGGGAGGTTTCCCGATGGCCTGGCGATTTTTAATTTTTTTTTAATGTAGGCTATTGTGAACGCAACGCATCGCAAATGTGGGTTTGCCTCACACAGGGTGACTGTCTGTCTACATGATGTGGCATCTGTTTCATATGGGTGTTTCCGTAGTCTCTTTATTTTCCCCTCAAAATGCACCAGATTGATGCATTTCACTCACCCCCTAGAGGATTTCAGGTCCACCCCCCAAAATATGTTCACATGGATAGGTTCCCAAATACATTTGCACATTTTTAAAATAGTAACCCTGTCCGTGTGTGTGTGTGTGTGTGTGTGTGTGTTGTGTGTGTGTGTGTGTGTGTGTGTGTGTGTGTGTGTGTGTGTGTGTGTGTGTGTGTGGTGTGTGTGTGTGTGTGTGTGTGTGTGTGTGTGTGTGTGTGTGTGTGTGTGTGTGTGTGTGTGTGTGTGTGTGTGTGTGTGTGTGTGTGTGTGTGTGTGTGTGTGTGTGTGTGTGTGTGTGTGTGCACGTGCATGCATGCGTGCGCACAGATGTATTAGTTTCAAAGACCCCCATAGAGCTCAGTTTATAACTCGAACCCTGTGCCTGATGTGTGAATAACTTCCAATGCATACCTGTTCTTCCACAAACACTCATGCACTTACACCAAGTGATGTGGAAAATCATCTACATGGTTGCTATCCTGCAGCTGCTTTGACCAGCTCAAATTAAGGAGGTGGTATTACAGTTGAGCGGGTTCACAATGTATGTATCCTGCGGACTATAAACCAACTCTGACTGCTTTGTTTACACAGTTGATTATTTAACTGATGGTGATAATTAGCCTCGCACCTTATGTATTCCCATACATGAAGTACACCTTTCACCGAGCAAGTTATGGTGTGATTGCATGTGTGTGCATGCTGGTGATTTGGGAATGTATCCAAGACTTGCTTTGCGGTGCGGGCAACTTTCCTGCTTATTTGTTTGTGCAGGAGAAACCATGAAAATTAGCACAGAAAGAAACACGCGGCACCACTGAACTCGCTGCCCTGTTCAAACAACAGGTTGGAGAAGTGAGGAGCCACAGGCCTGCTACAGCACCGATAAATCCCCAAGCACACGCTGCTGGCAACTAATGCCTCACTGGCTTTCAAGAGAAGCAATGCGGAAGAGATGCTGTCACTGATAAAGTGGCAGGGAAGTATGGCACCAAATGGAGGACACTGTGCAGCTCTGCAGAACATAAATAAAGTCTGTAGGACCACGGAGATCAGTGGAGTATGTGTAAATCCTCTGATAGAGAAACCTGGGTGCGAGGCAAGTGGTAAATGTTCTTTGCGAAATGCATAAGAATTGGAAAGGGGACTAGAACAATGGACTGAAGTATAAGTTGTTTAAAACTGATTGCACTACAGTATATCCAGGTATCAGTATTCCTTTTCCACAGAGGGCACAAGCTTTCCATACAACTGATTATGCACTACCTCTTTTAATATCAGCAGGGCTGTTTTGTCATACTGACCGTAGTTTTTTGGTATATCTATATTTCATTTAAATATTTCTCTATATTTTAATGTTAGAATAGTCCCTTTCTTTTAAATGATCTTCTTTCACTGTGTTTATGTATGCACCAAGGCAACCAAACAGCTTTGTTACCAAACAGCTGTTTCTGATTCTGATATGCAACAACTATTAACCAGAAGAGACACAAAAATCTGAATTAATAATGTTTATGGACACCGTAAGATGCATCAATCGATACATAGAGACATATAAAAAGCCTCTTACCTTCTAATATTTTATTTCCCTGTAAAATGTCAGAAGCTCAACAATGCCCCAAAATCGAAAGAAAAGATAGGGTCGATAACATGTGCACAACTTCCTCCTAACAAAACAAATGTGGCGTATCATATTCTGTAGTTCATAAACTTATGACACTAACCTATAGTGTAATGGGATTTAATTGGGACCAGTGGAGGTGTACCTGCTGTCTGTCATTTTCTGTGTTCATAAGTGAACGCACAAACACAGAACGCTGCTCTGTGGAGGCAGTAACGTGATCACCGGCAGCTGTAGAGAAACCGGAGGAATATGCTGCTGCTGGAGCACAAACACGCGGCCTGTGCTCTGTTAGCACGGCCTCACAGCCTCTGATGGATCTAGATTGTTTGGTTTACGTTGCGCTTATGTGTCTTTGCACAGAGGGGTGGGGGGAGGCTGTGGTTTCTCTCCCTCAATATCCTACTTGGCCCCGACCCCAACCCCCACATCTCCCCATTACCAGCAGCATGCATATTAATCCACCAACGGCCTACACCCCTGTCCCCTCAACACACCCCAACACACTGTGGGAAGGGGGGGTAGAGCAGCAAATGGGGGGGGAAAGGGGATGCTGGCCCAGTTTGATTAAGTAAAGAGGAAAACCAATCCATCCCTCACTCTTATACTTCCTGACACTTTTAAATGTGGCTTTACTGGGTGCAGGTGTTAACACATTTTAAGTCAATACTCCCTTTGCCCACGCAGCGTTTGAGGCCTCCTCAGCATTATGAGTCCTCATGCACCTGCACTGTGTGACGTCAGCCTGTCAAACTTTGTGCACAACAGCAGAGATGTGCGAGAATGTGGTATTCCACCGCCCCCCCCCCCATCTGCCTTTCTCCGTTTCTCCCTCTGCTTCCTTTGCTCCCTAGAGATATTTTCTCATAGACCAGCAAGCCTCAAAGACATCAGACATCTTTTATCAAAAGCCTCAGGCCCCGGGGCATGCACCCGAGCACAAATATTGAAATCTGTAAAGCAGATCACTCGTCTCCTCTGTGGAGGCCTCCTCGCAGCTTTCTGTTCATGTCTTTGTTGTCATTCTGTCAAGGGTATTTTAAATGTTAGAATCAGAATGTGTTTCACTCAGCATCTCTGACTTGTCAAAATGTCTTAAGCATCACTTTGTGAGTTTTTTAGAAGCCTAAATGAAAAGCAAAAAACTAAATTCAGACAGTACGTCTACGTATATCATTTATTATAAAACGCAAGTATTACATTAAATGCCCCTAAGAATCCCCATTTCAAAAATGTTTACCAGTAATCTGATTCCGTCTTTTTTATTATTTAACTGTAAGGGTATACAGTTAGCTTTTGTATGTGTCCCGTAATCCCGTTAGGGTGTAATCTGTTACTCCCAAAGCCTGATAACTAATGAAGCAAAGGCAGACATTTCTCCAAAGACCTACCTCCTGAATTAATGATTCTCTAATGTTTCATTAAATGAGGTGTATCCTATTCCTTTCTCTTGTTGCTGCAGTGACCCACGAACACCTGAAAGAGCGGGCCCTGTTCAGTCTGCCCCCCCCACCCTCCAGGGGCCAACCCCACAGAGTACTACCACCTGATGGCCAGTGCCAGCCAGCGAAGCCCCTACGGGGACCTGCTGATGCAGAGCAGCGCGGCCGCAGCAGCAGCAGCAGCAGCTCATCTTCCAGATTACCTCAGCCCCATGGATGGTGAGGATACAACACTTGTGATTGTTGAAGTTTAACCAAATTACAATTTAACCCTCCTGTTGTGTTCGTTTCTCCCCCTTGGTGTCCCTGGTCAAATTTGGTCTGTTTTAACTGGTCTTACATTAACATCAAATCATCACCAAATTGTATTTAACACATTTTAAGCTGTAAACAAGACTGGTTACATGAATTACCTCATTGAATATACAAAGAATAGACACTGAAAAGGTATACCAAAAATAACATTTTGTTGATTTGGTTGTGTACTGTCTGATGGAAGAACATAATCTAGGGTTATCCATTCATTTCCTATGGAGGCCATATTTGATCAAGAAAAGCATAGATGTTACAAAGTTCAATGAAAGTGATGATCAGCACTTTTATATGTCTACTGTGGAGCATATCATAAGGCCTTGAAGCAATCGAATGTAAAACACAATATTTATGATGGATGAAAGTAGTAAAACTGTCAGATTTGACCAGGACAGGACAGGAGGGTTAAGATATTGTACTGTAACTGAACAAATTGACATATTTACAATCAAGCGTACCAGTTCAGTTACTCTGTGCTATTTATATTATGAGAATTATACTATAAGCATCAATAGCAAATCAGATATTAAAATGGTTAGATTTGTAGAGCATTTTATCAAATCTAAATCCTGTAACAAAGTTCACTTATCTAATTCAAAACCTGTTTGTATCCACATTGTACTCCTTGTTATCAGCATACTTGGTTTTCACAGATGGAGATTCTGAATCCAACATTTAATAGCAAAAAAGTTTTATGAAAAGACTTACCAGAACGTTAGTCTTTGTCTAATAAACAATCTTTTAGTAGAGGAACCATCTTTCAGAGAGTTTAAGGCTAATTTACACATGAAGTGTTGTCTCTTGGCGAGCTATATGTTATCAAAGTGAATGCTGATATGATGGCCTTTGTACCACTAGTGTGTGTCATTGAAGAGAGTGACGCCCGCTCCAAGCTATACGCCTGCTACAGTATACCTGAATGATCTGCACATAATATAATGGAATGAGAAGAGACAGAAGAATCTAAATATGTTATAGATCCTAAAGAGAACCTGTAATAGAAAGCTTATGTCAGTGTGATATTTCCATGCCAGAAATTATTAATTATCTCAATGAACTCCCATCGCAGTTCTACTAAAGCCCATGCATGCCTTTCATCCCTGGTACAAGAGTAACAGGCAGACTTAACAGCCATGTCGGCCTTTGTTCTCAGCACCAGGCATGTTGATACCATCCTCTTATTTTTCCTCTGGAGGCCTTTTCATGGAAGAGTTCCCCACATCAAAGCGAGTGGAGCTTTTTTAGACTTATAGCATGAGGGCCAAGGCTAGTTGAGGGTGCATAAACACTAAAAGCCCAGAGGCCGGGGAGATCGTAAAATCACGTATTAACTCAGAGTGTCTCATTCTGATGCTGTTGCAGGTGTGTTTCTACTGTTATTATGGGTAACATCCGACAAAACAAATCCATGATGGTTGGTGTCTGATCTCTGTCAGGGAGTGAAGACAGAGATTATCTTCATGTGCTGCATTCGCTGTCCAGTAAATGATAGTGATGAGGCCTGATACACACACATATACAGACAGACAGTAAAAGTAGAAATAAAATGGTCTGAAAATACTTATTACAAGTAAAAATCCTGAATTCTTAATGTTACTTAAATAGTGTATTATGAATTATGTATGTTTTATTTAAACTTATTATTATTGCGTTCAACTAACCTACTACATTTATGTGAAATCTGTTGACATTTAATTAAAGTCAGTGTTTCAATTATTTCAGTCTACAGAAATATGATCAGCTAAATGTAGTCAAAGTACTCAGGATGCAACACAGCTTTTGTTTCAACAGAATATTGTATTATCCTGTTTTTATCACTAATAAATATGTGGATGATGAGCATTTTGATGTTGTATTTTATCGATTTGGAGCTAATTTTATACATTTGTATCAATATACTCGGTTGTGTTTATACATTAGTAGAACAGTACTCTTTATTATCTTATATCACATGTTTTTGTATGTAAAAAGTAACTATGAGTCTTAAATAAATGTAGGGGGTAAGAAGAACAATATTCCTCGTAAAAATGTAGTGGGGTAAAAGTATAAAGTCGCATAAAATGTAAATACTCAAGTAACAATTACGTCTAAATAGTACTTGAGTACTTGATTAATCTACTTTCCACCTCTGCAGACATTGGCACACAAAGAAAACTAACAGCCCGGCGATGCTACATGTGCTTCCACACACTCACAGAGAAGCTGTTTGTTCCAGTCAGCTCCTCTATCAAGATGACGCTCAGGCAGCAGAACAGAAGTTTGATTTCAGCAGCGCAACGCTTCCAAGAAAGCTTCAGCCCTTATGAATGGGGAATAGAAAGTGGAGAAAACTGTGTGTGAAACTCAGTCTTTTCAATGCCTGATAATCAAATAGTGGCCTTGGCAGCGGCCCGCCCTGCTCCAGGAGCTCGCTCTCTCTTTCCTCCCCTCCAGCCACCCACCCAGGGGGGAAAAACTGCCCTACTGCTTTCACCACCCAGTGTCACTGATCCAAGGTCTCTGTAGGACACCAGGGTGACCAGGTGTCCCGCATCACTGAAAGAACTGAAACATTGACTGGTGTTTCATTTGGAGATTACATTAAAGCTTGCTTGGGACCATGGTACTGTTGGATTTTATTTAAAGCAACTAAATAATATATTTTTGTACCGATTAAGAGAAATTGGACAATTCCCCACGGCACCCCAGACGTTCTCTCATGGCAAACAGGGTGAATCTTTACACAGAGGTATTCAAAAACAGCAGAGAGGGAAACAGGTCACTCAGATATGGGATCGCTCGGTAATTCATCTTTAAAAATGACCTCAATCACTTTGTTAAACGCTAAGGGAACATCTACCTCCAACCACCTCAGTGACCGCCACTGTGCTGCATCATCCGCACTTGTTTGGTGAGGCTGTTTGCTCAAATAGCCACAACCCCCCCTCCTCCCTCGCCCTCAATGCTGCGTCCACACTTGCTGCCACACCGTCCTGGTAGCTTTTATTTAGTGTTCGGCCATTCTCAGAGTGATGTGGTCAGGGTAAGGGGCTCTTCCATTACGGCCTCTAGTCACAGGGGCCCATGTTGACCACAACGGCCAGCTAATGGTCACCGCGGGCAGCCTCCGCCTAAATCAAAGGCCTCATTTACTGCCAGTGTGGAGGAGGAGCAGGGGCAGAGGTGGCAAATATGCGCTTCATCCCTCACCGTGAGTTTTAGAAGGCAGAGCAGATTAAACCCATATTAAAAATCAATGTATTCATTAATATTCAGCAGACCCACCGCAAAAACTAGGAGACCTCGGTGAACCCGTAGTATGAATTGCAAGGCTCAGGGTGAAAACATGAAACACTGAGCGCTGCTGTGCAGGAGTGTGCGGCTGGAAAAGCTCTGGACAGCGGGTGGGGGTGTCAAGACTACAGGTCTTACCGCTCCACTTATGAATTTTAAGATTTACAGTTGTGCACGCATGGAGTCGGTCCCTTAAAACCAGGAATGTATCTCCATTATATGGATAAGACAACATTAAAAGCCATGCCATGATGTTGTCTGAAGAGCAGGACTTCACAGAATCTGGAGGACTTGTTTTTATGGCCTTAGTCAAAACACGAACGGACCCAGGAAAAGGGTTGTGTAATTGCTCTTGTTTCACTGTTTAAAGATCCAGAAGATGGGTTTTTCTCCCATATAATTGCTACATAATGTGTGATGGACAGGAATGCTAGACCTACCAGCGGCTGTAAAGGCCCTGACACACCAAGCAGTCACCAGAGAACTCGCCGACTGTTGCGTCGCCGTGTTCTCCTGCGTCTTGGCCATGTGTCGCACTGGAACACACCGCAAAGACTTCAGCCGAGTATGTACGAACTGCACATGCGTGAGTGGCAATAACTCTCCTTACCAGCAGGCGGCGGTAGTGTGTATTCGTCATTCAAAAGAGGCAACAACCGGAAGACAGAGAAGAAGAACAGACTACGTGATATAAACAAACAACAAATAGCGTGTGCGTTCCATTTTCACTCTCGTCTGTCGAAAAACATGTTTCGTGCGGTACTGGAGCTATCAGCCATTGGAGTGTTGCTTGTGGAAGACATTCTCAAGCAACCGTTTCACTTCTCATGCACTGATTCGCTAGCTGAACAGCCAATCAGAGTGATTTCTTTGTCCGACTGCCTGTGGCCAAATAAGGCGTGTCACGGCCGACGGTGCGGGACACACCAAATTGAGTTTGGGCGACAGGGCACGCTTCGTCGTCCGACTAACGGCCAATTTCGGCCTGGTGTGTTAGGGCCTTAAAAGCCTGGCTGTAACTCTAAGCCATACTTGCCAACCTTGAGACCTCAAAAATCGGGAGCATTTCAAAACCACCACGGGGGGCAGGGGGGAGAGGGGTTAGATTAACATTAACATGCTTATTGTAGTTGTGGCCTGTAGCACCATCCTTGATGGAACATATGTGTGGGCCGGATCTGTATTTTACAGGAAAGGAGTGAGCAGAGGGTAGGGTTGTCGATTCTTGTTCTGTTTTCTGTGACTATCTGCCTCACTCATGGATGTATAATAAGAACGCCTCACCCTCTCAGACTTTCAGTTGCGCGCGCTACTAAAGAGACGCGCTACCATGGAAACCAAACAATGGTGTAGCTGTATTAAAGTCCGAGTGGAAACAGTCCTGAGTAAATCTGATTTTGTCAGAAATCGGGAGAAATGCGGGAGAAATATGACCCCGGGAGGAAACCGGGAGAGGGCAATGAAATCGGGAGTCTCCTGCGAAAATCGGGAGGGTTGGCAAGTGTGCTCTAAACTGCTTCTGTATGTCGGTGTTAGAGTCTGTGGTCTGTTTTCCCACATTAATCATCATGGGTCCTTGCCTCATGAGTGACACGGAGACTGAGATGGGCAAACTGGACTAAAATTGCAAAAACACATTATTGCTACAAAGACACTTTGGCATGTCTTTAGGCATTAAATGTAGAACTTTCCTGGTACTTTCTTCGAACAAATCAAGCTTTCGGTAATTCCAGTTTTCTCTCAAATAAAACGTTTTATATTGTTTTGAATCACACATGTTTGAGGATGGCTTGGATTATCTAACTGAATGTAAGCAATTACTTTTGAAGATGTGCAGCCTTTCAACAGGGCCAATGATAAACCATATGTATATTTCCCTCTCTAAACCCAGATAAAAGTGAGAAATAGAATGAATCCAATTTACGTCAAACCATTCAAGCATTAGCTCGGTACACCACCACTACTGTGTGTCCAAATAAAGTCACATTATGTTATACCACATTGGGATTCATTCACAGGACTATTTGTTTATGAGCGGGAAGGTATTTAGGGTGGGTGGGCAGAGAAATATCAGAGGGAAAATGTTGAAGCTCCCACGACAAAAGCAGCGGCCAAAGTAAATGTCTGCCATCCCGAGGAAAAAGATTCCAGTGTTGATGCAGCGGAGGGAGAGAGGGAGATAGATTTGTGTACTGGTGAGGAGTGAGGGGGCGGGAGCGGGGCCGATCCCTTCAGACTGCATACACAAACACTTAACTATATGTTGGTTCATGAGCACATGGTTGGAAGTGTGCGCATAAACACATTGGCAAACACAACGGCTGCTTTGGGCTGGACACTGGGGGCTCATAGAGGATTCAGCACGAGCCCCCTCGCTAATAAAATTCACAGTGTTAGTATTAGTGAAATTTAGCAGGGAAAATAAACATTTCCCTACTTCCACTAGCTAGGGGGGGGCTAGGCTGGCTGAAGATGTGGAGGCCTGGGGCCCTGCTGGCACTAACTCAAGCTGCAGTATGGTGGGGGGGTTGCCCAGTGTGGAGAGGAGGGGGGCTTGAAACTGCTTCACCCCAGCCAGGGTTAAGGTGAACAAGCCAAGGATTATCCACGGAGGCCAACTGCATGGGACATAGGGGGTTACCAACATGATGAGCTTACTTATCTTGAAAAGCACCTTTTAAAATACATTTGAAAATATAAGTAATCAACTCCACTGTACTTGTATTAAAGTTAGCGGCACATGATCACTAGTAAAATCTATTACTCTATACACTTGCAAATGTGCTGTTGTTTTTGTAAGGGTAACTGTATTGTGGCTCCCAATCAGACTACAGTACCAGCATACCAAGTTCCCTTAAAGTAGTACCTATACAAAAAGAATACTTGATTGACATTTTTGCTTTCTTCATTTGAATTCCAACATGTCAATAGAAACATTCAGTTGTGTTTAATGCCACTCAAACTCCTCCCCATCCCAATGATTTCCCCAAATGTATTTCCAGTTTTTCCTGCAATAATCCTTTTAAATGTATGCATTTATTTTTATCAGACACTAATGGCGTGTAGTAGAGACACATTTTCAGACATTTGGGTGGCATCTCAGCACACTGAACTCTCTCTATCCACTCTTGACTTACCACATAACAGACTGCAGGGGTTTTAGCTGTGGAGGGACTTCGACAATCATATGTTGCATTAAAGCAAACAATGCTTGCAAGTGAAATATATTTTTTTTTAAATGTCTTCTAAATTTGGCACAAAAAGGTATTAATACAGTTGTCATTTGAGTAGAGAAGATTTCAATATATTGGGACAATGTTATTTTAGTCAAGGCCTGAAGGTATCCAGTAAAAAGGGGTTAGATACTAGGTTCTGCATACATTTCATTCCCCTCCAACAACCTTATGAGCGATGAGAGACAGGTAAAGGACTCTAAAGGAGTTACACTCCATGTGCTAGCTAGCAGGATGTCACTGAAAGCTAGCTGCTTCTGAGGATTAGCCCAACCCTCCAATTAAAGTGTTTTCATTTTCCACAAAGCCATTTCACTTAAATCAGCACAGGCAAATGCTTAAAATAATCACACACACTCATGCACACTCTTTACTCCCATATTTTTTAATATTTTTTTTTTCTGTACTGTATCAATGTGCAGTGGAGCGCCTGTAATTATGACTCTATATAAATCCAGATCCCACAATTACAACCCGCCCGTGGTGCAGTCACACGGATAGACACACACCATATACACACACATACACACACACACATGCCATTATTACCACAAACTGCTGCGCTGCCGTGGCCTGTGCAACATCTGTTTTCTCACTTGATTCCGGAACCTGCTCACCCTTTCAATTATAACCGGCACCTATAAAACACTCTTTTACCAAGTGGTGAGAGTTGTGTGTGCACGTTTGTGTACAATTAGTTTCAGGTAAAATTAGATTAGACCAATGAAATCCACTGGAACAACACTGAGCTAAACAACACTGAGCTAAACAACACTGAGCCAACACTGAGCTAAACAACACTGAGCTAAACAACACTGAGCTAAACAACACTGAGCCAACACTGAGCTAAACAACACTGAGCCAACACTGAGCTAAACAACACTGAGCTAAACAACACTGAGCTAAAAAAACTAGCGTTTCCACAGCTAAGCTTTAGAAGAATGGACGCATTTCAGTTTTTTGCTGGAGGCGGTGTGAATACATCTGGGCTGAGGTTGATGTACAGATTGAGGGGGTGGTTTGATGATGGAGGTAGAGGGCGGTGTTTCGGGCACAGTGCCCAGAAGGGTGAGGCAGGCGCCAGGCTAGCAGGCCACCAGCCTGTGAGGCCTGTTTCCTGCTTTATAAAGGGGAATATTAATACACTTATCTCCCATTAAATCTGTTGGCAAGACAGCAAGCTCGCCTCTCTGCACAAACAGTAAATCATGCAGCTTTACGCCTGGTATGCAATCAGTGTTGGGAAGTAACGGATTACATGTGATGGGATAACATAATCAGGATGCAAAAAAAAGGGTACATGTATTCCCTTACAGTTTGGCGTAATCAGATTACTGTTACATTTCTGTAAACTGTGAAGTCCATTGAGACAAATGTAAAATAAGAAAAGGGGAACAGTGCCTTGTTCAGGGACACCTCGGTAGCACTTGGTCTTGCCGGGACTTGAACTGGTGATCTTTCAGTTGCCAAGCCAAGTCCCTATCGACTTCGCCACCACCGTCCTTTTGTGATATTGGGCTATTGATTGATTGATTGATTGATTGATTGATTGATTGATTGATTGATTGATTGATTGATTGATTGATTGATTGATTGATTGATTGATTAATTGATTTATAAAAATTGGAAATTACTTGCGGGATTACAATGTTACTAAAACAGATAATTAACTAACTAACTAACTACGACTAAAAGGCCTTAGGCCTATTACAGCCATATCTTATTGATTGATTGATTGATAACCTTATTTAACAGAAAATAAAATGGCAACAACAGGGCTTGGGAGCAGTGGTCGCGTTAACCGAATACCCCCCTGTCAGCGCGAGTGAGTGACGAGTTGTGTACAGACTCGACGGATAATAATGGATTATGACGGAAATGTTACGATCCTGTCCGTCAAAATGACGGACTACGGAAAAGTCTAACGCCACCACTGCTTGGGAGAAAGAAACAATTTGATATTTGGGCCCATTTTCGCTACAATGAGGCGGAGAAAAAAAGTGAATGCATTGTTTTATCAGAAGGGAAGCAATGTGGCCATAACACAGCTGGTAAAAACACCACAAACCTGACCAGATACTCTGCATTCTTAATCATTCAACCTGTGTTTTTCATCAAATAAGGACAAGATATAATCTTATTGTGAAATAAGTGTGACTAAAATGACAAATGATTGGTTTTGGCTAGACTAGTTTGACTGAAATGTTCTATATAATCTGATGACTAAAAAAAGACTCAACAGTTTTCATTGACAAAAATAATTAGTTTTCTTTGACTAAAATAAAACTAAAATGCTCAGACTTTTAGTCGACTAAAACTTGACTAAAATACTTACTGTTTTCTTTGACTAAAATAAGACTAAAATGCTCAGACTTTTAGTCGACTAAAACTTGACTAAACAAAAACAGGATGAAGGTGACTAAATATGACTAAAACTAAAAAGGAAATGTAACACAGGAGTAAGACTAAAACTAAATAAAAAAAATAGCTGACAAAATTAACACTAGTAGGCTACAGGGCTCTCCAAAACGTCGATCGCGAGCTACCGGTTGCTCGCGGGCAGCTTTTCAGTAGCTCGCCGCTCGATTATCGATTACAGCGTAGTAAGGTTGCTTCTTGATTTTTCGGCCGCGGCTGGACAATAACGTTTTTTTATTTTATAATTTGTACTGTCACACGAATATCAAATTGGTCGGTGACGCAGTGATCAAGGAACATACGTGACTGCGCCACAGCGACACCACACACGGAGCAGTCTGCTTTCTCCACCAACACCAGTCAGTCTAGAACCAACAGCAGAATGACCCGCTCTGAATCAGGCGGTGTCGCTGCGGCTGAGAGACACACAGGGAGGGATTTGTGTTTTTTGAAAAACACTCGTTATCGTCATGTCAGGTTTTTGGTGGATTTAATCAAGTCTTGGGTTGCAGAGTATGAACGTCCTCTTGCTATTTTCAGTTGATAAATACTTGTGTAAAGTTTGTGAAGGCAGGAGGAAAGCTTCCGCGATCACCGTCTCCTCTCCGTTCCTCCAAACCCCGCCCCCTCCCTGAAAACAATGAGGCTGCAGCCACACGAGGACAAAAACGGCCGTATGCGTTACTGTTTAGTGTCATATAGACCATTCGGCCACACGAGGACGACCGCATACGGCACTAAACGACTGAGGAAACGATAACGGGTCCCAAGGTGGATAGAACGGTATACGCAACGCTCTGGGGGGGGTCAAACAGCTCCGTGTGTGCGCCCTATACGATCATTTTCTGATAATGATTGCGCAATAGCCCCGCCTCTCTCCACCTCTGCTGCTCACCCCCGCGTCAAAGTAAACTGCACACTGAATTCAGATTATTTATCTTTCTCTCGATATGGACATAAACGCGAGTGAAGTCTAATCTGACAGGACGGAGACACCTCTCAAACTAAACTAGTTATAAATATGTTTATTTTTACTGTCGGCCGAGTCACTCATTACTGGATCAGCTGCTGCATGAAACAGACACTGACGCTGTCCAAAGAGAGGGAAGAAAAAGAGAGGCTCCGTGTATTTTATTATTATATTAAATATAGAGTCGTTATTCATTTGTTTTAAAGCTCAATAAATAACAAAGAAGACCTTTGACCGGCACTTTTATAATTTTGTCGGAAGATTTAAACTTTAATACACATTGACTGGCAAAAAACTCTGCCCGGTTCCCTCGGCCCCCACCGCGGAGAATAAACAGAAGGGCAACCATGACAACCATGCTTCTTCGCTGCTTTTGTGGAGGAAGTTACAGCGCCACGTACAGGCTCCTGCATATGTACTGCAGCTTCTCCAGCGGTTGGAGCTAAACGGAGCGGTCTCGTGTGGGCAGACACTATCCAGATAACTATTGCGTGTGGACGGAAGCTTGTTTGCGATTGCGTTTGCGTTAATCCTATGCGTTTAGCTGTTTTCGTCCTCGTGTGGCCGGGGTCTGAGTGACAGGCTGATAGTGACCCGATAGAAACTTTATTATTCACTTAATCACTGAGATATAATGAAGCTAACTTAATCTCATACATTCATGGGATTCATGTAACAGTAAGACAGAGAATGTGAGTGTGCACCCACATGCACTATTTTTGTTTGTATGCTGTTGTAAATACTCCTGTTGTCTGCTGTGTTCAGACTCAAGTCATGTGTGTGATGCCACATTCAAGTATTCAGTATCCTTTCTTTAACAGAAGGCCGTTGCTAGAAGCTGCAGCTAGACTGCAGAAGCATTCGTTTTTTGTTTTTGAGGATGGAACAATTTCACACACAGATATAGGGAGGCTAGACCAATACAATTGATGTATTATGGTTTAGAATGTAATGTCAAGAATGAGAATGTTGAATGAGAAGATGGCTGAACTGTTCAGTGTCAATCCTGTGGAGATGGAGATAGAGGTTATAAATCTCCAAGATAATGTTCAGCTTAAGTCTCAGCAAAACTCACAACATTTCTGGAGCCTTGTAGACCCAGAAAACCATAAGAACATTCACCAAGCAGCACTGAACATACTGCTTTATTTGGTTCTGTTCTACATACCTTTGTGAAGCAGCTTTTTCTGACATGAATGTCATGAAATCTAAATACAGAACAAGACTGACTGATGAACATTGAAATGACTCTTTTAGAGTTAACCTATGGGTACATTCCAGCATACACCTGTATGGTGGACTCCATGCAGTGCCAATCATCTCTGTGAAAAAGAGTGAAATGCTTGTAAGGTGGTGATTAAGGACATGTATGTGAATGTTCAGTTATGTACTTACTATGAGGGCCATGTAAGCGATGTGATGCAAGTAGCTTTTGGCCACTTTCATTTTTTCAAAGTAGCTCTCAGATGAAGAAAGGTTGGAGACCCCTGCTCTAGTATATGTGTTGCCTGAATATGCTTAATGAAAGGCAGATTTTCCTATTAATCAAATCTCTGAGCATTTTTTTATCTTGATTTCTTCTTTTCTAAATTCACATTGTATTGATATTTATTTTCTTTTGTATTTGTTTAAATTGCATTTGTAATTTAGGCAATCCAAAAGTAACAGAAAGTAATCAGGTTACATTACTTTTATATTTTGATACTCAGATTAGGTTGATTACTGATTACATTATATGTAACTAGTAATTGAAACAGAATACATTTTTAAAGTAACCCTCCCAACCCTGTATGAATTGCTTAGCAGATCGGAAAGAACTCCATTTATGACGATCCATGTATCAAAGTGGATGATAGACTCTCAATGCTTTACGCTGTTTTTTTTCGACCAACACATCTCCTGTAGTTTACCAAAGATGACACATTTATTTATTAGCCCTAAAGAAGCACATTCCTGAGGACCGTTTGTTGTGTTTGCCAACTCTTTCATACACATCACGATCATCTCCACCAAGTCGTTTTTTGGGCCCCCAACAACTGTCGTCCGCCATGGATCATCCCGGGGGCCTTTAACTAAGTGCACATGCCACTGCTTTACGGCTCGCCACCTCCAAACATAATAGTTTTGTAAGTAAGACCTTGGTTTATGGCTGTAGGGCTGGCGCGGTGATTACAGCGGTGCCTGGATTCATTTAGCCTGAGGGTTGTGAGTTCCAGCAGCACAGAGAGGGATTGGCTGCATATTGACAGCAGTGAAGTTGACGTTGAGCAAATGTGTGCCTAGGTGAGCTGTGATGGGCCTATTATGAGTTTCCTGCCTCTCGCGCCTCTGATGATGTCCGCTGTAAGACCTAATTAAACGTGAGCACAAAGACACACACCGGTCCTGCTTTCTTTCCCTCACACTGTCAAGCAGCACCTGTTGGTTCCAAGTCATCTGTCTCTGTGGGAGCTATATGCCTCAGAAATGTAAAACAAATAAATACACATGAATGATGGACTATCAGTATGAATGGAAAAATAAATAGCCATCTACAAAAGTTCATTGAAAAGTAGCTTTTCCCTCCATTTTCTGTGAGAAAAAAAAAAGAAGTGCCACAGCCAGGTCTAGCGGAAGGTCGTGAACGCCACCTTTGTGAGTCCGCCTTGTTCTTTTTTAATGGTATGCTGAGATCAATTTGTTTAAATTGCTTCCATTTAACTTGCCCAAGTACAGCAGTCTGAAAGAGATTTCTATCAAGGTAATTACTGAGAATGATTGGAGGCGATTCATTATGCATAGGAGGAGGAGAATGTTAAATAGGGGAGCAGTGTGTGTGTGTGCGTGTGTGTGAGTGTGTTGTGGGGAGATGCAGGAGATAGAGTGTTGCTTAGCATGGCTATGACCTCCACTTCAATGGGGGTGAATGTTTCTTCCAACCTGGTCCAGGGTAGCTGCTGGTTTCTATTGAGGCTAACCCTAACCCTACAGAGGTTATTTGTTCTCCAATCCGGTGCCAGTGAGCCCTGACAAAAGTATCTGAAATATTGTTCTGATGCACTTTGGACAACATGTATCTCAGGGGTGTCAAACAAATGTTAGTTCACGGGCCACATACAGCCACATTTGATCTCAAGTTGGCCTGACCAGTAAAATCATAGCATAATAACCTATAAATAACCACAACTTCAAATTGTTCCCTTTGTTTTAGTGCAAACAAGTATGTTGTTCAAATGCTCACATTAAATCAGCTATCTTTTTACAAAACATTATGAACAACCAGATATTCTTTGAGAAAAATAATTGTAATTTCAACAATATAATGCCTCAGTTTATCATTTACACATGTGCATTATAGATTACATTACATTACATTGCATTTAGCTGACGCTTTTATCCAAAGCGACTTACAATAAGTACATTCGACCAGGAAGACACAACCTTGAAGAAAACAGAATCATATAAGTACATCAGGTTTCATAGAGCCAAACATTTCAAGTGCTACTCAACTGGCTTTAGATAAGCCAGTCCTTTATTAGTATATAAGTGCTTTGTTAATAATTATATCGCTCGAAGTGGAGTCGAAAGAGAGGAGTTTTCAGTTTGCGCCGGAAGATGTGCAAGCTATCTGCTGTCCTGATGTCAATGGGGAGCTCATTCCACCAATTTGGAGCCAGGATAGCAAACCCACGTGTTTTTGCTGATGGGAACTTGGGTCCCCCTCGCAGTGAGGGTGCAGCGAGTCGTTTGGCTGATGCAGAGCGTAGTGCACGCGCTGGGGTGTACGGTTTAACCATGTCCTGGATGTAGGAAGGGCCAGATCCATTCGCAGCATGGTAAGCAAGTACCAGTGTCTTGAAGTGGATTCTAGCAGTTACCGGAAGCCAGTGAAGGGAGCGGAGGAGCGAGTGGTGTGGGAAAATTTAGGAAGGTTGAAGACCAGACGAGCCGCTGCATTCTGGGTGAGCTGCAGAGGTCGGATGGCACATGCAGGTAGACCAGCCAGGAGGGAGTTGCAGTAGTCTAGGCGTGAGATGACGAGAGCCTGGACCAGAACCTGCGTCGCTTTCTGTGTCAGCTGGGGACGTATCCTCCTGATGTTGTAAAGCGTGTATCTGCAGCAACGGGTTGTAGCAGCGATGTTTGCAGTGAAGGACAGGTTGTTATCTAGGGTCACACCCAGATTCCTTGCAGTCTGAGTCGGGGAAACAACTGAGGTGCCGATGTTGATTGTCAGGTCAAGAGTGGGACAATCTTTTCCCGGAAGGAAAAGCAGCTCAGTCTTGTCAAGGTTGAGCTTGAGGTGATGATCAGACATCCACTGAGAGATGTCAGCTAGACAAGCAGAGATGCGTGCGACGACCTGGGTCTCTGAGCGGGGAAAGGACAGAATTAATTGGGTGTCGTCAGCGTAGCAGTGGTATGAAAAACCATGCGGGCTAATGACTGATCCGAGCGAGTTTGTGTACAGGGAGAAGAGGAGGGGACCAAGAACAGAGCCCTGAGGGACCCCTGTAGTTAATAGACAAGGGTCGGACTCAGACCCTCCCAAGTTACCCTGTAGGTACGGTCTTTGAGGTATGAGGTGAGGAGGGAAAGTGCAGAGCCTGAAACTCCACGTTTTTGGAGAGTGCGAAGGAGGATCTGATGATTCACCGTGTCGAATGCAGCAGACAGGTCCAACAGGATGATGACAGAGGAGAGGGATGCAGTTTTGGCAGTGTGCAGTTCCTCAGTGACAGCAATGAGAGCAGTTTCTGTGGAGTGACCTGCCTTGAAACCAGACTGGTGCGGATCCAGAAGGTTGTTCTGATGGAGATAACAGGAGAGTTGTTTAAAGACAGCGCGTTCAAGTGTTTTAGACAGGAACGGGAGTAGAGAGACAGGCCTGTAGTTTATAACATCTGACGGGTTGAGAGTGGGTTTCTTTAGGAGAGGGTTTACTCTTGCCTCCTTGAGACTGTTTGGAAAGTGACCAGAAGTTAGAGAAGTGTTGATGAAATGGGAGAGAAACGGTAGAATATCAGGAGCGATAGTCTGAAGGAGGTTTGAAGGGATGGGGTCCAGAGGACAGGTGGTAGGGCGGGCAGAGGTAATGAGGGTAAGAACCTCACTTGGAGAGAGAGGGGAAAAGGAGGTTAGTGTGTGGGTGGAAGGAGGGTCTGGTGACCCAGCGGTGAGTAGAGGTGAGTCAGAAAAAGAAGAGCGAATATCATCAACCTTTTTTTTCAAAGTGGATAACAAAGTCGCTTGACAGAAGTGAGGAGGGGGGAGGGGCTTTGGGAGGGTCCAAGAGGGTGGAGAAGATGGAAAATAGTTTTTTGGGATTGGAATAGGAAGATTGGATCTTATCTTGAAAGAAAGTGCTTTTTGCCTGAGAGATCGAAGCAGAGAAAGAGGAGAGGAGAGCCTGATAGGTTAGGAGGTCGTCACAGTGTTTGGATTTCCACCGTTTCCGCTCTGCTGCCCTAAGGACGGTTATATTAGCACGCAGTGCATCATTTAGCCAGGGAGCAGGAGGGGACTGACGAGCCTGCCGAGATGTGAGAGGACAGAGAGAGTCCAGAGTGGACGAGAGAGTAGAGAGGAGAGTTTCTGCAGCAGAGTTTGGAGGTAGTAGTTGGAACGAGTCTGAGGAAGGGAGGGCTGAGAGCACCGATGAGGCAAAGGTAGAGGGGGAGAGGGAACGAAGGTTACGGCGGACAGGTGCAGGATGAGAAGAGATTAGTTTGTTATGTTTGGAAAGGGGTAGAGAGAATGAAATGAATCACAGTGTATCTACAAAGGCACAGAACATTAAGTCACAGGTATCTGGAACTGAACAATATAGTATTTTATTTTATGATCCAAACTACTTGTCAATATCTAGAAATTATTTCCACATCTGTGTAGTAATCCTGACCACCTGAACTGACCCACTACCATACAAACAACACGATACTACCATGGACGCCCTGATGTATCTATTTGTAAGCAAGTGGTTAATTTATGTTCGAGTGGTCCATCATCTTTACCAAAGGCCAGATTGCTAAAGTTCTCTTGTCGTTTCTTTTGTCAGTATCACGTTTCCCAAGCCCACGGCTGACCCCCCGGCTGAGCAGAAAGAGGGCGCTGTCTATCTCCCCGCTGTCGGACGCCAGCATCGACCTGCAGACGATGATCCGCACCTCGCCCAACTCCCTGGTGGCGTACATCAACAACTCCCGCTCCAGCTCGGCCGCCAGCAGCTCCTACGGGCACCTCTCAGTCGGAGGCATCAGGTGGTTATATGGTGCACGTGTATACACATCTGACAAACATGCATATGCACATTTACATTACATTATATTTCATTTAGCTGATGCTTTTATCCAAAGGGATTTACAAAAAGTGCATTCAACAATGACGAAACAAAGTCAAAAGCAAGAATCCTGCTGGTACCTTTCCTATCTGTAAACCAGATGAAGTGCTTCTGCATTAGCTTCACTGAAAGCCAAAACTTTGTATGTGCTACGTACAGACGAGAGATTTTCTTTTTATTAGCAAAGATGCAGTTTAAACTGTTAGATTTTCAGTTTTGCAGCAGAAGATGTGTAGACGACTTAGGGATGTGCATCTCCATCACTGAGGCCGATGCGATGCGCATCTCGATACGTTGCCACGATACGATACATTAACGATACATTTGAAACACCAGGCGATGCGATACGATACGATTCACCCCTGTTGCGATACAGTTTGATACGATTTGATTCAACATTATGCGATTCGGTGCGATACGATGCGATTCAACACGATGCAAAAATAATGATACTTCAATTTGGTACGACAGAGGATTTTTGTTTTATTCCTTATATGCAGCAAATCATACATTAACAAAAAAGTGCTTTACATATTTGGTACTGCACATCCCATCATGCCGTTTATTTTTTTGCCTTTAAAAGCTCTCCAGAGTACAATTGTATAACACCTCACAGTTACACAATGTAAGGATGCATTGCTCATGATTAACAATGTGCAAATAACAGCTACCATAGAGCAATGCCCATACAGCTGCCAGCCTGATGTGCTTAACACTCATTCATAGGCTAACTCACCAGTGAGCAGAAAGCGGTGGGTTCTATATGAACAATAAATAATACAAATAACCTTTCACAAACAGGTATTTCATAACTGCTTACAGTGAGGAATACATTTAAATTATTATTGGCCGTCACAGGCTGCTGTAAACTAAACACCACTCTCTCTGACAGAACACCTCACTGAGTGATTTAACTCATATGTCTAACTTTCAGGTTTCTCTTTTCAGCCGCAGACCCCATGTCGACTCTTTATGTGCGTCGCTAAGTTCCTCGTACTACTTGTGTACTTTAAATCGGCTCGGCATCGTTAACAATTTGCGAGCGATTTTTCAAGTTGACCGTCTGTGCCGCGCACATATACCATCAGGACGTTACTGATGGGGTGCGGCTGCGGAGTGATACTGTGTGTATACAAGCCCGCATCTAGGACGGATCTATGTATCATGGCTGTAGACCTGTTAAGTAATAAAGATACCTCATACAAAGGTCTACGGATACCTTATTACTCTCCATGACCTGCGGTCAACTATATAGCCTAGCATAAAGGACTATTACACCGTCTTTCTTGAACAATCCGAAGTGTTGCCAAACGTTTGATTTGTAGGTATTTTTCGGTGCGCTGTGTTTCTCTTTCTCCTCGACTTCCGTGTGTGTTGATAACTGAGACTCTCGGCCTCCGTAGTGGCGAAGATATCAAAGATCGTATCTGCTGAGCGTTGACAAGATTAGGAGATTTTATATGAATGAATCGGTTTTTTACCGATGCAAAGACGCTACGCAATCGATGCATCGCGAGTTCAACCCGGTTCAACCCAAACTGTAGCCGATTTGCACTCTTTCAACCGGTGCACTCGCATCTTGAACGTTTATGCCGGTGCACCGATGCGAATCGGTGAATCTTAACATCTCTAGTAGACGTCATGCTGTCCTGATATCAGTGTGGAGCTCTTTCTACCATTGTGCAGCCAGAATAGCAAACAGGCATGTTGAAGAGTACCTGCGTCACGCTCGCAGTGAGGGAGTAGCAAGTCGATTGGCCGATGCAGAGCGAATTGCACGTGCTTGAGTGTATGGTTTAACAGGCATTCAGTCAAATGCATTTAGGGCATATAGGCAAGTAAAAAGCATGTTTGCAAGGTCTGACACTGTGTCATTACTCTTTGAATGTTAGCCACCAGTCGAAAAATCTCCATAATTTGTTTCCAGATGCTAACTTTTTCCCTCTTGCTCAGTCCCTCCTTCAGCTTCCCTCACCCCATCAACCCCATGGCGTACCAGCAGCTGTTGGCCCAGCAGAGGAGCCTCAACGCCTTCGGACACACTCCTCCTCTCATCCAGCCAAACTCTTACTCCGCCCGCCAACACCCCCTCACTGCCTCACCTATGACCACCTGCCACAACAGCTCCAACTCTGAGGCAAACCAGGTAAGAACAGGAGCAGTCGTATTTTGATTCATTCAGCCCATTTTGAAATTAAAATAACACAAAATGGCTGAATTGTTTAAGAAAAAACTCAACGGCTAATTCTGAAGGTGACAGTTGTTCTTTTTCTGACAAAAAGTGATAAATAGGTAGTGTTAGTCCTAAACACAACATATTTAACTAAAATAAAACTAAAATGATTGACAGCTAGTTTTACGTTGATGAACTAACTGTTTCGGCACTCTTTCAGAATTGAGGATGAAGGCCTGTCATGAATGAAGTATATTTTGTAAATGGTCTCAGGTCAGAAATATGCAGGACGCTCCCTCCCAGTTCCATCTGTCTTACTTCCTACTGTCTCCTCGTTCTCTCTTTATCAGCCGCTGTATATACCACAGCGTAATGTAATGTAAACTTCCCTCTCAGTGAATCACTCCCCCTCACATGGCTCTCCACTGACACACACTGAGACTATCCAAGAGTATATGTTTGCACTTTTTTGCACACACACACGTTTAATTGAATTTCAGCAGTGATCACAACCATATTTGCTGCTTGGTTTTCAGCCAACTAGATGAATCATCGAGGCCCCCAGAAACTACACTATAGCGTCTGGGTGGGATTATGAGACCCCCCCCCCCAGCAATGAACCGCACTATACACACACAGTCATGTATCAGCTGCTTTACATTTGATATCTTTCATTTAATTTCTTCTCCATTAGTGCTTTAAGAGGGCCTTGTGTGTCTTTGTTTTTTTTTTTGTCATCTTAAGAATCTGTTAGCAGATCAAAGCCCCCCCACTCCCCACCTCCACAAACGCCAACCCTGCCGCCTTCCCCCTCTGTAACGAGGGAAATAACTCCTCTTCTTTCATATTTCCTTGCGGCTTTGGTGATCATAAAGCAGTCTAAACTGTTTAGTCTCGGCGGCGGGTCTCGCTCTGACTTATGGGCCGCGGTGCCTGGCGCAACATGTACTCCACACATATCTCTGCAGCACACCATCCAGACAGAAACAATGGCATGTCATCTCCTCGACTCTGTTATCTGATTCACATCCGTCGCTCTCTGAGGTTCATGTGTGGAATCTGGTGGTTTAATACGTTGAATGGATGGTTGAATTAATAGCAGAATGAGTGGGAGGGCTAATGGATGGATATAAGGCTTTGCTGCTATGTACTGTATGATTCACTAATAGATGATGAATGACTGGGATGTTGTGTCTGAAGATTATAAGAAGGTTAGATTTTTAGTTTCTTACAGTTTATATGCTTTATTTACAAAAGTAGCATGGCTGCTTCAAAAAATTCCATTCACACTGAAAAAACTGAAATGTCAACAAATGTCACATAACTGTTTTAGGTTTGTTGAAATCAATAATATTAAGTTGAACCTTATATATTTGTTTTTGAACTCAAAGGTGGGGTAGGTAAGTTTGAGAAACCGGCTCGAGATACACTTTTTGTTATATTCCATGGAATGCTCTTAACGTCCCGATAGCAATGAATATCTTAAGTGCTTTGACAATAAATCCATAAAAAATGTCATCTGTGGAAGCCGTGGTACTGTAAAAAGCACGACCAATCATTTTAGCCGGGCTAAAATAACTGGATGGCCTACCTGCCTGTCAGCCTTCCATCTGTGCACAAACTTATCTCGTGCCCTCATTGGTCATGTGCGCGTTCGTGTGTGTTGGAGGAGGGGCTCTGTGAGGAAGTGGCAGATTTGTTCCGGCTGTGTATTTTCAAATTCTAGCGCACTCGAGCTGATTTCACCAAAATGACCTACCCCACCTTTAATAGTATTGCTTTCAACCACCCTTATACTGTTGTGTGGAATCTGTTGACATAATACATTTATTTATGGTCAACATTTCATCTTCTTTAAGTGCAGAAAATCATTACCGCTGTATTAAAAACCCTGTCTCCATTATTTTCTGTTCTTCAGAACGCCAGTGGAGACCCAGCAGTGAGTAGCACAGTCAACCCATTGACCACCAAGAGGTCAAAGGTTAAGACGGAAGCAGAGGGTCCACTGCCCATCTCACCATCATCTCATGTAAGAAAATCCAACAATAGTGGACTGAAATCCTAACATAACAAAAGTAAAATGTAACATAACACACTCCAGACCATGATTTCTTTGCTTTCTACTGCATAGATTTTCAGTTATCTCTATAACAGCTTCAGATACCTACTGTACAGTGAAAATATCCCCTCTGAAACTGCAGTTGCAAATGTGTATCTAATTGATTAAATGTAGCTCTAATCAATGACAAGCTCATTCGGATTTAAAAAACTGATAAGATAAGAGACATGCTAAATAGTAGAGAATGCTTCTGTAACATATTGACCACTGATTCTGGTAAAAGATGTAGTCAGTGTTGGCATGTTTTTATTTTGTAGATGTCTTAATGGATACCTAGATATGTACTGTTTGTTAGCCCCCCTGACAAAGTGCTGTCCCTTTCTCCAGGATCATTGTGGGGGGATCTTGGACCTGAGTGAGGATCTGGACAAAGACGAGTGCAAGCAGGAGCCTGAGGCCATATATGAGACCAACTGCCACTGGGAGGGCTGCTCCAAGGAATACGACACCCAGGACCAACTCGTTCATGTGAGTGATGGCATCTCTAACCCTTTCACACATACTTTCGTTTAGTTTGAACTCTACAGCTTGATCCGAAAGAAACCTACAGGTGTGAATCCTCTCTCAGAACACTGTCGGGACAAAACAGCCGGACCTTGGTCTGACTGACAGATGTGGTTCATGTAGGCTTCGACCTTTACGCCTATTACAGGAAGTTCTGGCAGGCTATGGTCATGTTATAGGACTCCTTAGTGAAACAGCTTAGTGCAAAACAAGTGTGTAGAAGAACACAGAAGAGAAAGAGAGAGTGACAGTTTATCTGCTTAGAGAAGGCAGGTGCTGCTAATTGTAGCAGAGAAGAAAAAAGCAGTAAAGTGTCAAGTGGTGGTCAAAGTGTAGGTGTCAGTTTGTCTCTCAAGAAAAGGTTCCGCCCTCTATGTTGGCTATAAGGACAGGAGAGCCGGTCTACAGATCAATCGATTGCTGAGAAATGTTTATTTCTTTAATGTATGTGCTTATTGCAATTGTGACTGGTTAGATCAAATGTATACAAGGTAACAAAAACACAAAGCTTGGTTCCCACTTTCAGCTGTGAAAGGCCATACGTTGCTGCAGCATGTAGGCTTTACAACTGGAAATTCCTCTGTTAAAACACACCCTCCAATGTCAAGTTTGTTACAGGCATGTCTCTCCAAGCAATTCTGGACAATGTCATTAACATAGTGAAAATCTCAAACTGTGCCATCAGAAACATTGCATTTTGTTGTGTAGAAAGTGAAAAGTGCAAACACTCTTCTGCTTCTCATTAAATCCCTGCAGAAAGCTGTCCATCCTTTCCTGTTGGGTTGACACGCGCAGCGTTAATGAGCCTGCCGGCTCTCGCCAAATTCAAGCCCATGCCCTGCAGCTGTGCCCCCCGTCCCACCCCCAACCCTTCAGCCCCATGACCCCTAACCCTTACCCTCTCACTCCCAACAATACCCCCCGCCCCTAACGCCCAGAGGGCCAGCCATAAATCCATCGTCATGCCAGAAGCTCTGGAGTTAGAGACCCTCATGCCGCCCTCTTTTCCAGGCCAACTTCTCTCCTTGCTTCTCCCCTTTCTGACCGGCTGTCAGTCATGCAGAGTAGTGGTAGAAGGGGCATGTGTCAGGTCCACAGACCCACAGATTATAGGAAGTGTTGGCTAAAGTCAGGGCCGCGATTACCTTCAAGAACCTTTGCACTCAAACCAGCTGCCGAGCCACAAACCCTGTGAGAGCTCACCGGGATAATTAAGAAGTCTAGCAGACGATCTGTGGTTTGAGCTTGGGTGTGGATGGTCAATTTGAGGCCAACACATTCTTTAATCCTCACAGGACCATTGGGTTTTTCAAAAGGCCTCGGCTTTCTTTTTTTGCAAAAATTCCAGACAGCATCTCCCCCAGCACACCAAGGGTTTCACACAAGGTTAATATCAGAACAAAAACACACCTCTTCTGGCTTCTGCCTTAACCAAAGTATTCCTGTTTCAAGAGTCACCAAAATATTATTGGTTCACAGCCGTGTGAAACCCTAAAACAGAGGCCTCCACTCGTTTCCGTTCCTCCTCCTCACCCAGAATAGATCTCAGCAGAATCAACCACTGAGCGTTCCTACTGGTGGAGAGTGGCCACAAAAGTGGTGCATTTGAGGGCCTGGATGTCCTCAGGAAATGCAGTGGTTCCTCTGGAGGTGTGGATATTTGTGTGTGGTGCACAGGATGAGAAGTTCTTAGTCTAAGTTTGTGTGTCAGCAATGTAAGTCTTTAAGTCTGATGAAACATGTTAAGATAACCGGCAAGGTACTCCAGCATATCTATAGTAGTGGCTTCCTCTTTCCCCATCAGTGGAAATTATTTATTTTACAAACTAAATCCTATACGTGATATATTTCTAGGCAGTGGAAAACATGCTTGAATTACACTAAACATGCATATTGTGTTTGATGTGTAGATGGACCATTTAAAACAGAATTATCTGAGATTTCATTATTGGGTTTTTTTAGGTTTTGAGAGAATTTAATTTTTTAAAAAGCAAGCAGGAAACATTGTGTGTCTCTTACTGAAGGAATGATGCAGCAAAAGTTCCAAGTGGAAGATAACGTAGGTTAAAACAAATCCTTTTCCTGAGGAAGTTCCTCTTCCTTGAGAAACCAACACTCAGAGCCTGAAAAAACAAAACAAGCTTTTATAGTTTTTGTTTCCTGTTGACAGATGCATAATAACTGTCAGCCATAATGGATGGCATCATCACTCAAACTGTGTGTGTGGACAAACCCATGGACACATGAAAGAGGGAGGGAAAAAGACAAGAGAATGCTGACTCATTTTTAGTTACACACATGCTCACACACTTGGTATCTTGCTTTGACGTTTTTCACAGCGTCTCTATCACAAACATATGTTATGCTCTGTTGTGATGATTTACTCTTATGATATTGTCTCCTCAGCATATCAACAACGACCACATCCACGGTGAGAAGAAGGAGTTTGTGTGTCGCTGGGACGAGTGTTCGCGGGAGCAGAAGCCTTTCAAGGCTCAGTACATGCTGGTGGTCCACATGAGGCGTCACACGGGGGAGAAGCCGCATAGATGCACAGTAAGAACCAGGGGACTGTTAGACTACCTGTTTTTTACAAAAGTACCTTCAAAATCAAAGCAGCAAAAGCTAAAATAATCTGACATTGAGATAAAAGTAATGGATCCTATATTTCTCCCATTGAAACTAAATGCATATTGTGTTTGAACCTCATAACCTGAATGTCCATGTTTTTAGGCAGTGACACTCAGTCACAATTGACCTTTTAAAAATTAGTATTAATGTACGTTTTTAAATGTTATGAATATATATTTATATGAAAATAAATACTAAAGCTTGTATAAAATGCCCCATATACCTTAAACAGGCCCTATTATGCTTTCTGGGTTTTTCCCTTTCCTGTAGTGAGTTATATTGGTTTGTGTGATGTAAATGGTCTGCAAAGGCTAAAATCTCTCCCACACACAATTGCGATATCATCTCCCTATATTTATATATATCTTTATATATATTTATATTTATTATTTATTATAAATAGTACACTCTGTGTCTTGTTGAAATGACAATAAAGTATGTCTATGTCTATGTCTCATGTGTCTTTCTGGGTGGAGCCTTCCGATGGATACTCAATATCACTGATGCTGAGCACAAAGAATATTTGTTGAGATTAGGAAACTCAAACTAGACCGACCAATGGTGTAACTAGATCACTCACTCAGTTCCTCGCTCAGTGACTTCATGTTAATAGGGCTGGCCCCTTTGCAGTCCAGCCAAAAACATTCCATGTGATTTTCTTTGTGCTGAGCACCAGTGATATTTTCCATGTTGATTAATCATGAGAGGTTTTATTGAAGGCTTCATTTGCTGTGTGAAGATCAGATTGTGGGCCTGTTTGCCGGGCTTCAAAGCTTGCTCTTGTGAATGCATTAAAACAGATGACTTGTTAAGGAGAGAGTGAAGAAAGCTGATTGACAGTACAGGCATGTAATTAAAATCTGCAGACAAGCAGGGGGCCATGGATCCTTATTAAGCCCAGGCTGTATATTCTCTGCACGAATCCCATGTGCATCTTCTTATTAGACTCAAACTCCCCTTTAGTCTCCTCTTTTAAGGGAGAATCTTCTGACTCTTATATCCAATTTCTGAGCTTGTTTAATTGAATTCTCTTTACATCTCAGAGACAACTACGTTCACAATGACTACTCAGAAAGAATACCAAATTATAGCTTGTACAGTACAAGTGAACACAAAGGATAAACACAGGCCTCTCTTTGTCTCAACAAAGTACAAAGAGCTCTACCACACCTCACACAGTTAAGATATTTCGCATAATAGCGCTTTTTACCAAAGTGTAACACTGCTTTGTGTTTGTGCGGCATGCCACAGTAGATGGACACGAGTCCAAGAGTAGATTACATTTGAAAACTGACTGACAGTTTTCTCCCAGCACTTTTCTTTAACCAGCTGCAGACAAACCAACACAGGCATCCAGTCTCACTGTCTGTTTGTCTCTGTCTTTCTGCAGTTTGAGGGCTGTCCGAAAGCTTACTCTCGTCTGGAGAACCTCAAGACCCACCTCAGGTCCCACACCGGGGAGAAGCCATATGTGTGTGAACATGAAGGCTGCAACAAGGCCTTCTCCAACGCCTCAGACCGGGCCAAGCACCAGAACCGCACACACTCTAATGAGGTATGTCCATTCACACACAACTGACTCACTCAGTGGAGCTTCATGTATTTGAGCCACCTTCAGCTTTGTCTTTAGTGTAGGGAAAATTGTGCAAAACTAGGGGACGTTATCATGAAACCAAAACAAATCAAATACAGACACTCCTACTGATGTTTCCTCAAAGGAGAACACAGGATAGCTGACACAGAGAGCAGCTATTAAGCTCTTACTGGTCGCCTAAAATGAATAACGTTACCATCCGACTCAACTGCATTGTCTATTACCTTTTGAGGGATACTAGTTCTTTCCAGGATTACATTTGTTTGACGCACTCATGAGACGTCCAGATGTATGCTGACGACACGGTGGTTTACACTCATGGGAAAGCTACTGAACAGGTTGCCTCTAAGCTCTCGTTGACGCTGCACAAAGTTGCTCAATGGTTAAATGACTCGTGTCTTACTTTAAACACTAACAAAACAGTGACAATGTATTTCACGAATAAGAAAAAAACAACCACGCATCCACAGCTTCGTGTGAATGGTAAAATAATTGAAAACGTCAATGAGGTCAAATACTTGGGAGTGATCTTGGATGCCAATTTGACTTTTGAAAGCCATATTAGAAGCATGACTAGAAAGCTGAAATATAACATTTTCAAATGTAAACATATTAGGAACTCATTAACCATAGAAGCATCGAAAACCTTTTTGCATGCCATGATACTATCACATTTTCACTACTGTATAACCTGCTGGTCCCAAGCAACTAAGACTGCTATGAGACCACTTGAGGTTCTTTATAAACAAGCCTTCAAAGTTATGGATAGAAAGTCATTAAAACACCATCATTGCAATATACTGTCCAAATACAAACTGTTCAGTTTTGATAGTCTTGTTCTACTTTCCCGAGTTCGATTGGTATTCAGAATCATTCACAATTCTACAACACCACCGTTGAGGGGCTTTTTTCAGTTTCGCCGTGAGCAGAGTTGCAGAAACTCCAGATCTGCATCAAATGCAGATCTAACCATCCCTCTGAGGCGCACTGCCTTTGGACCATCAGCATTTTGGTTTACGGCCATCAAGCACTGGAATACTCTTCCAGTTGAACTTAAAACCTGAACTGATTTTAACTCGTTTTCCTATGGTGCAAAAAAAATGATATTAAGCAACCAGTCATGCCAACATTAATTACACTGTAATCTGAGTTTTTTTTTAACTGTATTGTCATACTATATCGTAGATATTTAATTTAAGTGTATTTGAAGTGTACTAAGTGTTATGTTCGTAACCTGAATTCAAATCAGGCTTTGTAATTATTTGAGTGACCGAGATCATGTAAGTGTATTTCAAGTGTACTATGTATTAATTTATTGAGCTGTACTTAAATCAGGTTTTAAAATTGTTTGTTTATTGATTGTTATGAACCTGTCTGAGGACCACAGATGGAAATGAGCTATTAGCTATAATCTGGCATATTGCATCTCTTCTCTTTGCTGAGATTAATGTTTTTGTATGCATGGTCCTTCTATAAATAAATTTAAAAAATAAATAAAAATAAATAAAAAAGAAAGATAACTGTTCCTGTCCTGTGAGAAAAAAGTTCCAATGTAATCTGTGTCATTATTTTTCCCTTATAACATCATTGACAAAGCAATTTTATTCTATGAAATGTGATTTTGTAGGAGACAGGGTTGGCCCAAAAATGTACCTCAATTTAATTTGCCCTTTAAATCTTTCTTGGCAGAAACCGTATGTGTGTAAGATCCCGGGCTGTACCAAGCGTTACACAGACCCCAGCTCTCTCAGGAAGCATGTTAAGACAGTCCATGGACCGGAGGCCCACGTCACCAAGAAACAGCGAAGCGACATCCCCCCCAGACAGCAGCCCCCCAAAGGCAATGGGGAGAATGAGGCTAATTCCAAGCTCGGTGGAAGAGGCCTGGACGGCAAGATGGAGGCCAACAGCACCTCTAGAGGGGTGGATGACTGCCTACAAGTCAAATCCATCAAGACTGAGAATTCTATGGTGGGTCCTCCCTACATGAAATTAGAAAGTTATCCCTCACTATCTTCCTTTTAAAATATTTGCAGGAAATTGTCTTTTGATTTAAACTTGACTGCATCCTGAAGCTATTTTAGCAGATTTAAACTCATTCTTAATGTCACTTGATTATGATATTATAGCATGCCTCTGTCTGTTTAGGAAACAACAAAAACACTTGTTTATCCACTGTTTTCACTTTACTAACATGGCTCTGAAGTTAGATGTGTTCTTCCGGTACTTCCTGCATCCTACCTAACTCACCTCTCTGGTTGTTGCTTGAACTTGCTTTTCTCAAGTTAACCTTTCTAATGGACAGACTTCACTGAGGTGAGCACTAAAACTGTCCCGTCACCACTCAGCATGGGGAGGTGTGTGAATGTGTCCTCATGTTCATGCCACATGGTTGCATTCTTGCATGATGGTCACGGTTATTTTTGCATGAATACCCATTTTTATAATCTCAAACATAAATGAATGTATGGAGACGATTAAACTAGATTATTTTTCCACAAAGATCCCTGGCAGTAGACTCTGCTGTGGGACAAATATAAAGCCACTGTAACATTCATATTCAGTGGCTGGGAATATAAATAGTGCCATGATCAAGCTGTGACCAAGACTTTATTCATTTCCGATCAGTTTGAATTACAGTGGCCGCTGTATTGTTGCTCACAGAACTCATCTATTATCAACTTGTTTTCTGGTTGTAAATAAATCAAATTGATCTATTATTAATGATATTATGAAACTCTAGACCTACATTAATTATTAGAAAACACAATCACAATCAGAATTTACTAAATGCGCTGATTATTTAAAATGGAAGAATACATAATGGATTTCTCTGAACTTGGCATGAGACAAAAGCTTTGACTATCTTTTCCATCATTTTTTGTTATTCATCGGTGTAAAAATTCGAATTGTACCACTATCGTTTCTAAACCCTCCTGTCGTGTTTGTTACTCTCCCCTTACTTTAATATTTCCGGACAAATGTTACCTGTCTTTTTAACTGCTCTTACATTAACCCCAAAACCGTTAATCATCACCACATTTTTTTAACTTCCTTTTAAGCTGTAAACAATGACTACTACTGGAATACTGGTTTACATGAATAACTGCAATAAATATACAAAGAACCAACTAAGGAAATGTATTCCAAAACTAACATTTTGTCGATTGTGGGTGTGTTCTATCCACTCAGAATTCAATGGAAGTGGTGATCAGCAATGTTATATGTTCAAATGCCTACCTTGGAAGATATCATAAGGCCTTGAGGCAATCAAAAGTAAAACACAATATTTATAAATTATGAAAGTAGTGAATTGGTCAAATTAGACCCAAACACGACAGTAGGGTTAATAAAGCTTATTTGATTCCTCCCACTCACACACTTCCCTCCCTGCTGTCCTCCACCAGATGTATCAGTCCAGTCCTGGGGGCCACTCGTCATGCAGCAGTGAGCCGTCGCCTCTCAGCAGCGCCAACAACAACGACAGTGGAGTAGAGATGGCCCTGCACAGCGGCGGCAGCTTCGGGGACCTCACACAGGACGATGGCCCCATGGTGGACTCTACTGTTCCCATCGGGGGACATCTGGCTGGGGTGGGGCTTCAGATGAGGAAAAGTGTGGGTCATGGTGGTGGGGTCACGATCAAACTGGAAAACATCAAGCAGGAAAGGCTGACCACAGTGAGGGACTCCTGCCCCTGGGGAAACTCTGCACCACAGCCACTGCAGGGCCAACGCAACAGCACGAAGCTGCCCCCAATACCTGCAGTCGGTACGTGTGGAATGTTGAGGAAATCTTTTCTTATTACCAAGGGGACACAAAGCTTGATTTGCATTATGTCCTAGAATTCAATAGACAAGCTTGTTTAATCTTTCTTATTATTTATGTATATTGTTTTATTTATTTATTTATTCTATAGGTTGTATAGGTTTTTTATTTATATTTATTTATTTTACAGTTTGTAACAGTTTGCTTTTATTATTTTTGTATTATAATTGTATTATCCTTTTATTTGTTTTATAGGTTTTAATGTTTTATTATATTTATTCAACTTGTCTTATGTCTTCCTTTATTTTACAGAGAGGGATCATTATTTGTATTTTATGATGTTTTTATTATCACAGCTTTTGCCTCTCTGTGTCCCTTGAACTGTTTCATTATGTTGTTATGCTGCATCTGTGCAAAAAGGTTTTACATGTTTTGACCTAAAGTATATGTATTTAAATTGTATTTGTGATGTCACTTTGAGCTGCACCTGGTGTATGTAAGGTGCAATACAAATACATCTTTATTATTATTATTATTATTATTATTATTACTGTTATTATTATACATTTGAACAACTCTACATTAGTTAGTGTCATTATGTAATAATGTCCTTTGTTTCTGCCAGGTTCCCTGCTGGAGAACTCCAACTTGATCACTAACCTAGGCGGTCAGTACCCCGGACAACGCATGGGGGACCTGTCTTCTTGTGAAGTAACGCTGCTGAACCAGCTCAATGAGCGGCGTGACAGCACCACCAGCACCATGAGCTCAGCTTACACCATGAGTCGGCGCTCCTCCGGCATTTCACCCTGCTATTCCAGCCGCCGCTCCAGTGAGGCGTCCCAGTTTGGTGGTAACCGCCATAACAACATCAGTTCGGCTGATTCCTATGACCCGATCTCCACTGATTTGTCTCGCCGCTCCAGCGAGGCTAGCCAGTGTGGAGGTGTCGGTGGAGGAGGTCTCCCAAGCCTCCTCAGTCTGACACCAGCTCAGCATTATCGACTTAAGGCAAAGTATGCTGCTGCCACTGGTGGAGCTCCACCCACTCCTTTGCCTAACATGGATCGGATGAGCCTGAGGACCCGCATGGCTCTCTATAGTGACTCCCAGGAAGGCTTGTCGCACCAACTCCATCAGCCCCCCTCTGGAACTGTGCCTCGGCGATGCAGTGATATTGGATATGGCACGCGGAGTATGATGCCCCATGAAGTACCCCCCCACCTTCCACGTCGTGCCAGCGATCCGGTGCGTCGTTCCACATTGGACCCTCTCTCCTTTCCCAGGGTTCAGCGCTATAACAGCATGAACAGCATGAACCCCATGAATTGTCCATCCTCTGAGCGCCACCAAGCACTGGCGATGCAGGGCTATACTCGCTCGGATGGCAGCCTGCAACGCTACCCATTTGCCCCCAGACCACCTAGCATTTGTGAGAATGTAGCCATGGAGAACATGGCAGTAGATGGGATGATGATTGGGCCGGAGCAGAGTGGAGAGGAGGACATGGTTCTTCCGGATGATGTGGTGCAGTACCTTAGGACCCAAAATCCTGGCCCCACAAGTAACAACTCTGGGCAAGGGGACTACCATTCCAACAATCAGACTCATGGCTACCAGACTAGCATGGGCCCACCAGCGTCATTTTACGCACAGAGGAGAATGGCTATGGTTGATGGCACGATGAATCATCAATCAGGTCATCAAATGGGTTCTGTTGGCCCACATCAGCCCTTCCCAGCACCATTGGACAATATGAATAAGAATAGCATGCCAGTGCAGTGGAACGAGGTGAGCTCAGGGACTGTCGACACCACAACCAAGCTCTCCAAACCACAGCAGCATCCTCTCCGGGGGAACCTAGCTGTTGTTCAGCAGACACACAACGTTGGTTCCTTGCAGGGACAAGGTCAGGGCCTTGGCAGCAACCAGCAGGTAGTGCCTATGAGTCAGAACATGTCTATGCAGGGGTATGCTAACCACAACAGCCAGAGGCTGATGAACGCCTCCCACCAGCAGCATCAGCAGCAGAGGCAGTGCAGTGTGAACTTTATTGATCAAATGAGTCCTCAGCAAGGATTTGGCCAAGAAGCAATCCCAAATGCTATATCTGGGAGTACCAGCGTGAGACCTACCCGGAGCACTATGGGAGATCCAGAACTGCAAAGTTACAGAGCAAGGACTCAGGCTGATGGCTATCCTCATGTGAACCAAATGGATCAGCAGCAAAATTACAGCGTTCACTTCCAGCAGCAGCAGCATGTCCATAATGCAGGAAGAGGAATGTTACAACCCAGGCCTCCCATGGAGCCGAAGACTAGTGCCAGACTACAAACAGTGACTAGCATGATGCAATCGAGCCGAATACCCAAATCATCTGATTTTAGCCCCAGTCATGGTACTGGCACCTCAGAGGCAAGCCCAAAGAGGCCCAGTGGCTCAGCAAGCCACAACAGAAGCTCTGAAAATCAGAACTCTGCTATGGTTTACACAGATCAGAGTCATATGTTTGAGCCAAATTCTGTCAGCTTTGATGCCCCCATGTCCCCCGGTGCCGGCCAGGCTCCTGCCAGCAACACCATTGCTGCAGCCAACATGGCCTCACCAGGAGTCAATCACGTCTCCAGCAGTACAGTGGATTCTTCTACGGGTGGATCAGGTGGCACGGAGCATGCCCAAATCGACTTTGACACCATGCTGGATGATGGGGACCACTCCAGCCTAATGTCAGGCACGCTGAGTCCTGGCCTCCTGCAGAGCCTCTCCCAGAGCTCCTCCCGCCTCACCACCCCGCGCAACTCCGTCACCTTGCCATCTGTACCGGCAGGGATCGGCAACATGGCCATCGGTGACATGAACTCTATGCTCACAGCCCTGGCTGAAGAAAGCAAATTCCTTAACATGATGAGCTGAGAGCAATCAAACACCTCATCATCCCTCCAGTCTTAACCATGTCTACATCAGGAATATTTGCCTACACAAAGCACTGATTGAACAATGCAAACTGGCTATTTCATACATTTGTTTCCTTATCTGTCCATAGTTATATTCTTATCTCTTGTAATATTTGCTTCATATTATAATGTTACATTATAAAAAACGTATTAGTAAGTATAGCTAGGGTTAAGGAAAATGTTGTCATTGTTTGATAAAAAGCCATATGTTTTACCGACAGATATATGATAGTCCAGGGTAACAATTGCCATTCAGTATTTGCTGGTGTAATAGCCCTTTACTAAGTGGTGCACTGAAAGCAGTACACACACATGTAGTACCACGCTGAGGACATCAACTATGAGCATCTGAGTACGACGTGAACACAGGAAATGAACATGATATGTAGATAACAGATAGTATTTTCTCATGAAGACTTTTATGTGTATTGATTATACTGTATGGTACTTGCTTTAAGTTATGCTATAGACTCTTGATGTTTAAACTAGGGCTGTCAAAGTTACAGTAACATGTGGACACCTACTATTCATTCACAAGGTATAATGAATAAGATGTTTATGAAATAATCATGTGGAATGTAAACAATATTGTTACAAAGCTGAGCTAAAATTGTATGTGTACAGAACAATGTGTAAAATAAGTGTTGAGACTTGCAGTGGTATCTTGGAACACACATTAAATATATTAATGTAGAACAATTAATTGAAAATAACCTTTTTGGTACCACATCTAAAAAAGATATATGACATGGCTCAGGCTGACATGGATGTCATTTTTAAACAGGAAAACGTGCAGGTGCTTGAATAAATAAGACAGAGACAATAAACAAACCATGCATGTAGAAATTGATGCATACACGCCCATTATGAAAAATACATTAAATGTTATTGCAATTGATGTATGCACTTATTTCAACACTGCAGCTTAAGAAATAGAAGTGCTATTAGAGGAACCTGTATTGCTTGTATTGCAAATACACCAAGATCTTTGAAATAAAGGATATTTGTGGTTCCAATCAATTCTGCTCAAATTAAACATATTTTATGACATTTCATTAAATTCAGTATGAATTTCAATTTGAAATGTGTGACTAACTGCGGTTCACAAAATGAAGCATTTGACAGCCCTATTTTAAACGTGGTTGTACGACGTCATGATCCATAGATATTAGGTGCTTTTTGATCATGGTCTGAGCTCTTGGGGATGGCACTGTAAAATCTGATTTCCTTCTTTGCCCGATGGATCAGAGACAGAAACTCTCCATCTCACAAGGGTAGATGATTGAAAAGGACAAGGATATGCCTCTGTGTTAGTCGTTCAGGGCACATGAACCCATGTGTCGACGAGGAGCATTCTCTAAAAGAATATACAAGTACCTCTGTGTGTTCTCAGTAGAGATCCAATCCAAATTAACACATTCATACCCCCCCCCCTCGCTGCACCACGTACTCCCCCCGGGCTCTGGACGAACTGCTGAGAGCACAGGGAGGGACACTGACTTTAAAAATAAAATCCTGTTTTATTATGTTGCAGCATTTCTAAGTAGCCTTTCAAATGTTTGTGTGTATGCTACCATTCACTTTTACTATGCTCAGTGTGTGTGGTTTTGTTTGTGTGAGTGTGTGTGTATATAGCTTTTGTACATTTCAAATAAACTATCCCCCTTGTTTCTGTTTTAATCCCTGCGTTGTGTCGTCTTTGATGTGTCGTCCACTGTTCTCAGGAGGTCACATGAAAGTGGGTCTTGCATGCTAAAAATCCCATTTGGCCTGGTCTCAGACTGCAGCTGCAAGAGCAAAGACCATTCAACTCACTGAAGCCATATGTACAGTATGAAGGGTGCACACACATAAAGAGGAAATCAAGCAGCAGATATAAGGGAAAAACAACGAGATTTAAAGAGATGATATTTACACTGCACACCCACACTGAAAAAACTGAAACGTTGACTTTAATTCAAAGTATTATGTCAACAGACTTCACATAACTGTATTAAGTTAGTTGAAAGCAATAATATTAAGTTGAAATATTATTGCTTTCAACTAACCTAATACAAAACTCTTAATTTTTCTCATTCTGCTGCAGCACCTCTTTTCACCCTCTGTCTGAAACCAGAGCCCAGTCTGCTCTGATTGGTTAGCTGGCCGGCTCAGTTGTGATTGGTGAAAAGCTTAGATCTGTCCCTCCCGTTAGCCTATATCACTTATGTGTTGGAGCGCTATAGCCAATAGAAGCGTTAGTGTTACATATTGATGTCACTAGCGGATCTTTTGGAGGGGCAGAGATAACACGCTGTCCACACAATATTCACATTTGATTACCATAAGGAGAATGTGTTCGCATATACTTACTTTTTCACATATCGAGCAGTTAGCGACTCCAGTAATCTTCACCTGGACTGGATTTTGCATCCACCTGATGAATGTTAGTCCAATATTCACTGTCCTTTTGGTTATCTTTAAACTCCTGATGGAAATGTTGGTTTATTTAAGCAGGAATAGCTCAACTTCATTCACCAGGCAGTGTTTCTGCTTAGTAGGTAGAAGTAAGGAAGGTTTTAGAGGTTTGAAAAAATATGAATATGTTATCTGCTGTAGCAAAAAAGGCTGTTATGAGAGATAACCGGAACAGCTACAGTAATGTGAGGTCAGCTACAATGACCTGAAACACACTTGCTCTGCAGATCCTAGTGATCAAATGTTGTTATTACAATATAAAGTATAGCTGCTTTTAGTGAAACATTTGAGAAGATCCATCCTTCAATCCTCTAATGTTAAAGGTGGGGTAGGTAATTTTGAAGAAACCAGCTCGAGTGCGCTAGATTTGAAAATACACGACCGGGAAAAATCTGCCACTTCCTTACAGAGCCCCTCCTCCAACACACACGAACGTGCACATGACCAATGAGGGCACGAGATAAGTTTGTGCACAGATGGAAGGCTGACAGGCAGGTAGGCCATCCAGTTACTTTAGCCGGGCCGGCTCAGATGATTGGTCGTGCTTTTTACAGAACTACGGCTTCCACAGATGATATTTTGTATGTATTTTTTGTCAAAGCACTTCAGATATTCATTGCTATCGGGATGTTAAGATCATTCCATGGAATATAAGAAAAAGTGTATCTCGAGCCGGTTTCTCAAACTTACCTACCCCACCTTTAATGTACTATTCCTTTAATGATGTATAATCACTATATTAAACCATGTGCAGCAGCTGCTTTAGTATATCAAGTGATTGCAAACAGACCATGTTGGTTTTTGGAAAAATGTCAATGATGGCTTACAATTTATATTGGATTATAATTTGTATTATGTGCACTAAAATGCATTTTTGTACACTCCTTTCTGTTGTGTTAGAGAACGTTTTCCTTGATATTGCTAATAACTGTTTATGCTTAAATAATGGAGGAGCAACATGTGTTATGCTTTGAAGCCCTGTGTTTCCTGAAAATATAATGTATTACTTTCAGTAGTTGTGCTTTTTATCCTTCGTTTTTTATTCTGCATACTCAAGAAATAATAAGAAAAAGAACCTCCACTTTGAAGACCCAGGTGAAAAAGGATACACCATAATGCATACAGAGCAGTTTCTAAAGTTAGATTGCATGTTGTCCAAAGTTAACAGTGGCAGGCCAGCCTTGGAGAAATGGGTCTGAAGCAACATGAAACAGGAAAGAAGAGAGGAGGTGGTGTGAGGAGAAGGAGAGGGCCGGAAAAGTCTGTAGAGGAAGAGAGGGGTGCTGTTGAGTTGAACACAAAGCTGGTAAGAGGTGGGAAGCAGGGGAGAGACCATAGATAAGGGAAGAGGATATGGGTACAAGAGAAGACGCAGAGTGCAGAAAGAAAGAGAACAAATCACTTTTCATTTGACAGCAAATGCAGCTGGGGACTGGTTAGAAGTGGAGCCCACTGATTGCTTTTGCCACTGGAATTCCTTATTCTCTTAGAGAGAGGATGGGAGAAAAATAGCCCCAGGGTAAGGAGTCTCACCAGAGAGGAGAACAAGAGGTTAGTGAGGCAGAAACGCATGATTAGACAAAGCACACAGATGAGGAGAGATGGTGTGCTGTGAGGCACACAGCTTCATACTGTAAACAGGACACAGACAGTAAAGTGTATCCAGATGTGAAAAGTTCAAGCAAAAGTTTTCTTAACAATGCTCAGACAAAATGTTGAATTTCAGGCTGGAATAAACCTTTAAGACACCTGCTCTTTAAGCTGAATCAAGCATTTGTAAACTCTTGTAGGCAGAAAAAAGGTAAAAATACATACAAAAAAAATGCTATAGCTCACAACTTAGCAAACAGCAGACACAGAGCAACAGTCATTTGGGCAGTGGTGGAAAAAGTACTTGGATCCTTTACTTAAGTAAAAGTAGAAATATGATGGTCTTGAAATATTTAATTAAAAATGAAAGTCCTCATTTTGCTGAATGGCTCTTTTGAAACTGTTGTAATATTATAGAGTATATGATATATAAGAGTTGTTATTTGTCAATGTACACTAAACAAAAATATAAACGCAACACTTTTGTTTTTGCTCCCATTTTTCATGAGATGAACTCAAAGATCTAAAACATTTTCTATATACACAAAATAACCATTTATCTCAAATATTGTTCACAAATCTGAAAAAATCTGTGATAGTGAGCACTTCTCCTTTGCCGAGATAATCCATCCCACCTCACAGGTGTGGCATATCAAGATGCTGATTAGACAGCATGATTATTGCACAGGTGTGCCTTAGGCTGGCCACAATAAAAGGCCACTCTGAAACGTGCAGTTTTGCTTTATTGGGGGGGTCTGGGGGGGGTCCGAAAACCAGTCAGTATCTGGTGTGAGGAGTAGGATTAGGGTTAGGGGTAGGGCTAGGGTTAGAGTTAGGGTAATGTTGTGAATCGAGTGGCCTGTGTTCGTTGTCCATAACATACGCCTGCCCATACCATAACCCCACCACCACCATGGGCCACTCAATTCACAACATTACCCTAACCCTAACCCTACCCCTAACCCTAACCCTACCCCTCACACCAGACACTGACTGGTTTTCTGACCCCCCCAGACCCCCCCAATAAAGCAAAAATGCACGTTTCAGAGTGGCCTTTTATTGTGGCCAGCCTAAGGCACACCTTTGCAATAATCATGCTGTCTAATCAGCATCTTGATATGCCACACCTGTGAGGTGGGATGGATTATCTCGGCAAAGGAGAAATGCTCACTATCACAGATTTTTTCAGATTTGTGAACAATATTTGAGATAAATGGTTATTTTGTGTATATAGAAAATGTTTTAGATCTTTGAGTTCATCTCATGAAAAATGGGAGCAAAAACAAAAGTGTTGCGTTTATATTTTTGTTCAGTGTAGAACACATATTGGATATTTTGTGTTGTACTGAGTGAAGTAGTCTTTATTTATATATTAAATATACGGTGTAAAAACGTAAATTTCAATTAATGTAGTAGAATAAAAAGTACAATATTTCCCTTAGAACTTTAGTGGAGCAGAAGTATACAGTTGGGGAATATAAAAATACTCAAGCAAAGTACTTAGTTACTTGATACCACTTTGTTTGGGGTTATGATTCTGGCAGCATGATGTATAGAAGTCCAACATTCACTTTCCTTTTAGCTCTGTTTTTGGTCACGACCAACTCCTGTGAAAAATATCAGGCTCTGTAACTGCAACATGTGAGTGCAAACCACAGGGAGTCAGAGCGGGATGTGCTGTCTCATCATCATCGTGGATCGTGGGTAAAATAAGGCTATTATCGATGTATGATTGTAATAATTGAAAACCAAGTTTAACCAAAAGAGACACAAAATATATCTCTGTAGAGCTGCAAAGGTGATTATTCTCTGTGGGGTTCTCACTACGAGCAACATGTTCCATTAGTAATAGTAATTTCACCATTTGTTTAGATAAAGAAATTGAGGAGTGCAGTTTTAATGAAATGTGTAGCTCTCTGGCCCGGCTATAGGGGAGAGTGGGGTAAGATGAGCCCATGTTTACTTGTGTTAAACACATGATTGACTTTTTCAAGTTTTAACCTGAGCATAGGTAAACAAATATATAATCCTTTCTCTGCCACGCCCTGCTTTGGTGTCTGCATTGTAGAGACACCTGTTTCGTCAGCATTATAAATCATGTTTGGAGGGAATGAATGCCTGTAAAACCAACATGAAAGAGCCAGATCAGAATCCGAATGAACTAAACAGCCATACACAGATATCCTTGTAAATGTAGCTGGTAGGTAAACACATGTACCAGTCTGTTGAACATGTACTTTACTGATTTACTTAACATTGTTAGTTATTCATGTGATCAAATGTGGTTATTCTCTCATCGGTAATCACTTTAGCCGGATTGTCAAAGAACTTCTGCCAGGCATACGGCAGGAAAGATGGTGGCATGCCTTAAAATTATTGAACCAATCTAAACCTAAAATAATATAATTAATGATATGAAGATACTGCATTTAGCAAGACCTGCACATGGGCTGACCTACTGGATCATGTGATCTCTTGCACACCCTACCTGCTAAACCATATATTCTTCCCAAATGTGTCTAAATCTGTGTTAGTGAGCACATTCCTTAGCAAAGATAATCCGTGGGACATATCAAGATGCTGATTGGACACCATGATAATTGCACAGGTGTGCCTTAAACTGGTCACAATAGAGGGGGGTGGTTCAGGAAACCAGTCAGTATCTGGTGTGACCACTATTAGCCACATACAGTGCAAAACATCTCCTCCACATAGAGTTGATCAGGTTGGTGATTGTGGCCTGTGGAATGTTGGTCCGCTCCTCTTCAATGCTGTGTGAAGTTGCTGGATATTGGAAGGAACTGGAACACGCTGTCTTATACGCCGATCCAGAGCAGTGGCGGCGCTAGGGGGTGGCTACTTGGGCTTTTTAAAAAAAATAAAAAATATTTTTGTTGAAAACGTCTCGGGAGTAATGTGCAGTACCGGAGTCCACCAGAGAGGCAGCCGCTGCGGGACATTAGCCTGCGTACTGCGTAGCCTTCCCTGCCCTGAAGAAGAAGTGATCCTTCCTAGTGCCTGACGAGTTTTAAGCTAATAGCCTATAAAGTTATGGATATTAGAAAGTTATTTTCATCGAAGCAGGCGCCACAAGCTGTTCTAATAAAGTTTTTAATAAATGTTTTCATCTAATGTTCAAAGAACCTTTTTAGGATGTTTATTTTTTCAAATAATGTTCCTATAAGGTTTAAGGTTAACTAAGACGTAACGTTTTAACTGAAACATTCAGAGGATGTTTTCAGGATGTTATTGAGGCCTGAAATGACAGAAAGTGTTTTTATAAAATGTTCCTTTAATGTTACATGATAACAAATGAAGAACATTCTCCAAGCAACATTCTGAAAATGTTTTCAGGATGTTATTGAGGCCTGAGATGACAAAGTGTTTTATAAAATGTTCCTTTAATGTGATACGTTAACAAAGGTGGCTGCAACATTCTAAGGATGTGTTTTGGACGTTGTTGGGTAACACATTAAAGATGTTCTTTATAAAATGTTCCCTCAATGTGATATGATAACAAATGAAGAACATTCTCCAAGTAACATTCTGAAAATGTTTTCAGGACATCAGGTCATGGTCAACGTCAGATTCATTTCTAGAGCGCTTTAAAAAACAAACTTGTTGCATTTGTTTGAAAAGGATGTTTTAAAAAAAATCTGATGTCACCACATGTTCCTTTTGAAAAAAAAAAACAAGCACGTAATTCATGATAAGCTGTAAGCAGATATTGCATGTTTGCGGTGGCATGTGTGAGTTCCCAGCTAGAAATGTTTGTTACCATTCGTTGTTCTAGGAATGTGTTCAGCGGGACGTTTTATTTTGGTTCGCAAAATGTTCTTCTGAAAGGTAGGATAACGTTCTCTAAAAACATTCTTAAAATGTTTGGTGATAACTTTCTTAAGATGTATGAGCGCATTGAGACAATGAATAGGACGTATACAAACAAATGTATGCATGGCAATATTCACTCACATACACTTATAATCACACAAAGGTATGTAGGCCCACAGTATTCATAATATCATTTGTGTAAAATATCAGAAAATAATCACACTTTTTTCTGACTATAAAGGTTGTGTCTCGTATGTAGGTTATAACTGTTGGATACGCTATCTGGCCGTGTGTGGTTTGTGAGGGCTGCGTATAAACAGTGTCCGCTGTTTATGCATATTGGATAAAAATCGTTATTGCACCCTTTAGATTTGAGACCGACAGACATATAGAAGAACGGACCGACTGTCACTGCCCGTCCCTGAAACCCCTGTTAGTGTTTGTATGTGTTTGTTTCTACTGTGTGTCTCTCTCTCTGCCTGCTGGTCTGCTCAACACTGCTGGGAGCAATCTCCAATCTACCACACCTGCAACATGCTCATCAGCCACACTATGAAAGCCTGCAGCCTGCACTCATTCCCTGCCACTTGTCTCTATTCTTGTTTTGCTCGATCTCACTGCTGCATTTGAAACTATCGACCATGATATCCTATTGCAAAGATTAGAGCACTTAGTTGTCATAAAGGGAACTGCTTTAGGCTGGTTTAGGTCCTATCTATCTGAACGCTCTCAGTTTGTACGTGTCAACGATGAATCTTCCACGCAAACCAAAGTTAGCCATGGAGTGCCACAGGGCTCAGTGCTCGGACCTATTTTGTTCACATTATATGTGCTTCCGTTAGGCAATATTATAAGGAATCATTCTGTAAACTTTCATTGTTATGCGGATGATACTCAACTATATTTATCAATCAAGCCTGATGAAATTAATCATCTAAATAAAATTCAAGACTGCCTCAAGGACTTAAAAACGTGGATGACCTTAAATGTTTTGATGTTAAACACGACCAAAACTGAAGTTATTGTACTTGGCCCGAAGAATCTACAAAATTATCTAAAGATATACTTACATCCTCGTGAATTCATCTTCTTATTACAGACACATGCATTTCCTAACATTCGGTCTATATGCTGTAAAATGTATTATCTCTTCGATTTACACACGGCATCTATTGCACGTCTGTCCGTCCTGGGAGTGTGCAATCTGTTGCTCTCCCTGAGGTTTCTCCCATTTTTTCCCCTTAAACTGTGGGTTTTCTCTGGAAGTTTTTCCTTGTACGATGTGAGGGTCTAAGGATAGAGGGTGTCGTTTTTCTCATACTGATATTCTGAACAATCTGTGCTGTTGTATTTGCTGTAAAGTGTCTCTACTGTAGGCTATTTTTATTTTATGTACAGCACTTTGGCTCGACCAAAAATCGTTTATAAATGTGTTATATAAATAAAACTTGATTTGATTTTATACAAACTATGGATGGCATTAATTTGGCCTCCAGTGAGACTGTAAGGAATCTTGGTGTTATATTTGATCAGGATTTATCCTTTAACGCCCACATAAAATCCATTTCAAGGACCGTCTACTTCCATCTACGTAACATTGCAAAAATCAGGCATATCTTGCCTCAAAACGATGCAGAGAAACTAGTCCATGCATTTGTTACTTCAAGGCTGGATTATTGTAACTCCTTATTATCAGGGTGTACCAAGAAGTCAGTCAAGTCGCTTCAGCTGATTCAAAATGCTGCAGCTCATGTAGTAACCAGAGTTAGGAAAAAGGACCACATTACTCCTGTTCTGGCTCCCTATAGAACACAGGATAGAATTTAAAATTCTTCTTCTCGCCTACAAAGCCCTTAATGGGCAGGTGCCATCTTACATTAAAGAACTCATTATACCCTACTGTCCTACTAGGGCATTGCGTTCCAAGAATGCAGGGTTGTTGGTTGTTCCTAGAGTCTCTAAAAGTACAATGGGAGCCAGAGCCTTTTCTTATCAAGCTCCACATTTGTGGGATCAGCTTCCAGTTTGGCAGACACCCTATCTGTTTTTAAGAGTGCGCTTAAGACCTTCCTTTTTGATAAAGCTTATAGTTAGGGCTGATTAGATTCAGCCCCTAGTTTTGCTGATATAGGCTTAGTTTGTCGGGGGACATCTTACTTCTTCCTTCTCTCTGTCTATACCTGTGTACTCTCATGTTCCGATTAACCCAGCTTCCCCACATTTCTTTCTTTTTGGTGTCTATATACGCCGGGATCCGGAGTCATGGAAGATCCTGCGGTCCTGTTTCCTGGATCGCGAGCCCTGGATCTTGAGTCGTGGCTGTGGTCCTGGATCATAAGTCCTGGATGGATATCCTCGTGGATTCATCTTCCTATTATACACACATGCATTTCCAAACATTTGGACTACCTATGTTGCAAATGTATTATCTTTTCAATTTACACACGGCATCTATTGCACCTCTGTCCGTCCTGGGAGAGGGATCCCTCCTCTGTTGCTCTCCCTGAGGTTTCTCCCATTTTTCCCTTTAAACTGTGTGTTTTCTCCAGAGGTTTTTCCTTGTACGATGTGAGGGTCTAAGGACAGAGGGTGTCATATTGTCATACTGATATTCTGTACAATCTGTGAAGTCCACTGAGACAAATGTAACATTTGTGATATTGGACTATATAAATAAACATTAATTGATTGATTGATTGTTGCCGTGAACGGATTGTTGCGTGCCGCTCTAGCTTTTTACCAGCATATTCTTTGACAACTTTGCCTGATTTTGCCTCACACTCGTTTTTTATGTCTCTCTCAGGAAGAATCCAAGGCCTTCCACACTCCCAAGACCAGCCAAGCCTCTCCACCCTGGAACAACTGTTTCCCTCTGCTGCCTTAACCAACCTCCACTCCCAGCTCCCCTTTTCTAATAAACAAATGTTACTTTCACCAGCTGATTCCGATTCATCCTTTTACATGTGTTAATAGTCAAATTCCAATAGTTAAGTAAACTATCAAAATCATCCTAATGACCACAGTGGTCAGTCCACTTACCCAGGAATTTTTAGTTGAACAATTACAGGAATATTATGTCTTTATGTTCTAATAATGTAAAGATATTTTAGTAAATTGTTACCACAGAACATTTGCATAATGTTTTAAACATAAAGCATGTTATCCTTCTCTAAAATAATAACATTCTGGCAACATAAACAAATCTAATTTGCAGCTGAAAACATTTTAAGAACAGTAGGGCATAATGTTCTAACAATGTTATCAACAACCTTTTAAGAATGTTTTTAGAGAACGTTATCCTACCTTTCAGAAGAACGTTCTGGGAACCAAAAGAAAACTTCCCGCTGAAAATATTCCTAGAACAATGAATGTAACATTCTCAGAATGTTTTTAGAACCAAACATTTCTAGCTGGGTAGTTTGCTTCATTAAAGGGTGTTAATGAATAAGTGTTCTCCAGTGCCTTTTGTCCGCTTTAAGTTATTATTAAGGTAGGGTTAATGTTGCTGGTTAAAGTGCACCAGATTGCTGCTTTTAACTTCTATATTAAAACAAAAATCTTCCCGGGGGAGCATGCCCCCGGATCCCCCTAGAGGAGGCGACGACCCTCCTAAAGGATGTTCGGTCCACCCCCCACTTGTAAAAAATAGCACTTTACCCCTGCACAAAACTTGCATCATATATGGCGTTGTGCTGTGTGATAAAACAACACATTTTAGAGTGGCCTTGTACTGTGAGCAGCATAAGGCACACCTGTGTAACAATGCTGGTCAGCATCTTGATATGCCCCACCTGTGAGGTGGATGGATTATCTCGGCAAAGGAGAAGTGTTCACTAACACAGATTTAGAACAATTTGTGAACAATCTTTGAGAGAAATAGGCCTTTTGTGTACATAGAAAACGTCTTAGATCTTTAATTCCAGCTCATGAAGTGTTGCACTTATGTTTTTGTTCAGCGTAATAATGTATTACTTGATATCTATTTTGCATTAATAATCTAAATACAAAAAGTCAAAAGTAACAAGATCTGTGAAATAAATGTACAAAAGTAGTGGATTTAAAGTATAAAGTAGCATAATGTGAAAATACTTAAATACAGTACAAGCACCTCAAAAATCTACTTAAGTGTTAGACGCTCAAGATTTGTCAACGGGGGAGTGAGGGAGGCGCTTGTGAATTGTTGTTACGGAAAGAGAGGGGTTTTAGGTTGCCATAAGGCTGTTGAGGGTCTTATTATACATCCATTGATTGGTTTTGTGGCACATTTGTAACGCTGTGCCAACTTGGGCAAGCACGCAGGCAAACTTGAGCGCACACAGGGTGGAGAGGTGGAGTGAGGTTGAGCGATGGAGAGAAAGGGAGAGAGAGAGAGATATTGAGCGAGGCAGAGAGCGTGTGCAGCGGTCTGCTTGCGCACAGAGCAGGGGCGGCACCAGGGGGGAGCTACAGTAGGGGGTGCTGAAGCACCCCCCAGGATTGCCAAAGCACCCCCTAAGCACCCCCAAGAAATATGTGTTTTTTTTGTTTTTTTTAATTATTATTATTATTAAATTAGAAATATTATTGATTACATCAATGCAAATGTGAAAGAAACACATTTTTGACCAAAAACATAAAGCCAACACAGGTGATATGATTAGGCCAATGGCCAGCACCCATTCGATTTTTGACCTACCCATAGGCTAAATTACTTTGTGATACTTGAGTGACTTCCTGTTAGCTAGAGTGCCAAATTATTTGCTAACAGCAAAGTGAAAAATGTATCATTTTTTAGTCCTTAAAGGCCCTGTCACATTGTCCCGAAATTGACACCCGATGGACACACGATAAAGGAAATGTTCAAATTCGGCTGTGATCGTAGCAACATCGGGCCATTCGTGAGGGCATCTTAAGCCATCGTATGACCGCCGGTGGAGTTTCTCAGGCTCCGGCAGCAACTTAGTGAGCGGCAACTTCGTAAGGCACTCGTGAGGACATCTTGTCAAATCGTGTCATCTTCGTGTTATCATCGGTGCCATCGGGCATTCGCCCTCACTCTGATCGGGGCGAATGCCCGATGGCACCGATGATAACACGATGCCCTCACGATGGCCTTACGAAGGGAAAAATTGACACACGAATTCAACACGAAAATGAACCTTCGCAAGGTCCTTCGGCAATTTTTTGGCATGCCAAAGATTTTGCCACCGCTCACGAAGTTGCTGCCGGAGCCTGAGAAACTCCACCGGCGGTCATACCAAGGCTTAAGATGCCCTCACGAATGGCCCGATGTTGCTACGATCACAGCCGAATTTGAACATTTCCTTTATCGTGTGTCCATCGGGTTGTTTTATTGCACAACAAAATCATGTAAATATATTATGTAAATAACCCAATTTGTGTTCTGTGAAACTAAAAAGGATATAATATATTATTTTGAAGGACAGTTGACAGGAAGTTGTTGTTGTTATGGAAACAACATTACGGAGAAAACGTAATATTTTCTACATATAACGACGGATAAAGTAAAGAACAAAGTCTGAAGATATCAGTACAGTATCATAGTACTGTAACACAATTGTTTTTGGTACTTTCATTGCAGTTGTATGTCTTAAATGTAATGTAAATGTTGCCTTCGTGTGTGGTTCGGGGCCATCATCGTGCGAAATTCACAATTCCATATTCGTGTGTCCATCGGGTGTCAATTTCGGGACAGTGTGACAGGGCCTTAAACGTCCACGTGTGGACACTCAATCAAAACCACCTGAAAGCGAGAGGGATTCTGCACATAATAGCATAGCCTCGTGAGTACAAGTAGCTTACTTCTGGGTCTCTGTGTTTCATTCAAGCTCTGCTCTGTGTGTGTGTGGCACCATTTTGTGTGCGTGCGCGAGCGAGAGAGAGAGCTCGCGCACCGGTGGGTATCTACTGGAGATCGTTGTGGTTAGCATCTGGTGCTAGCTAGCCAAGCTAACGGATATAAGGAGCTTTTTCAACAACAAGGTGGAGGGAGAACTATCTCCTGTCAGACGGAGAGTCTCAGGTAACCTCAGCTCAGGTGAAGTAAAGGACTCTCAGTGTTTAGATAGTTAACTTTAGTCTAGTTATCTCAGTGGGTCTCAAACGGTTTGTGTTAAAAGGGGAGTGATTTGTAAAATATCTATAAAGAAATAGAAAATCTGTTTACAGTTCTGTTTCATATGTATGTTGAGAGATACAGTATATCCATAGATCTCTTAATGTTGCTCTCAAACAACACCAGATTGATGCTTTTAACTTCAATATTTAAAAAAATCTTCCAGGGGAAGCATGCCCCCGGACCCCACTAGAGGAGGTGAGGTCCCTCCTAGAGGAGGTGAGGTCCACCCCCACTTGTAAAAATAGCACTTTACCCCTGCTTACACCTATATGCCGTGAGCTGATTATCGAGCCTTCATTGTAACAGTCGCGGGTACACTGTGTGTGCGTGTGGGGAGTGTTGCAGTAGAAAATTCAACTGTAGCGCTGGTGCATTAATGGGAAACCCTTAATGTTTGAGCACCCTCTATGAAACGTCAAGCTACCCCACAGCACCCCCTAGAGAAAATCTCTGGCGCCGCCACTGTTGAGTAGTAGCCGCTAATGCCATGTACTCGGCCTCACACGTCGATAGCGCCGCTGCTTCCTACTTTTCCAGGATATAACTGGACCATTTTCAGTTAAGCTGAAACAATATCCAGTTGTGCTTCTCCTATCATTTTGATCGGCTGCCCAATCAGCATCACTGTATCCCTCAAGCTTTAGGCTTTCCTCACTTTTCTTGTAATGTAGCTCTTGGTCTATTGTACCCTTTAGATACCTCAACAGTTGTTTTGCTGCAGCCCATTGTTGTTGTTTTGGTTCTGCTAAGTGTTGTGATAGTTTACTCACAATCCAGCTCAGATCAGGGACCTCATTTATAAAGGGATATACGCTCAAAAAATGGCGTACGCCAGTTTCTACGCAATGTTTGCGATTTATAAAATACTAACTTGACGGGAAAACGTGCGGTCCTCCACCCAAACTCTAACCCATGCGCACTAAGCACACAAACGGGAGAGACGAGAAACTGCGACACCGCTTGGCAGAAGGAAGAATGGAGAGAAATATGTGGAAATAATACCATAAACAAAATGTTACCTCTCATTTATCATATATGAAGAATTCATTTTCAAACATTGATTAAAGCCAATCTTAAAATGATTTAACAAACGCCTGTTTGAGACTCCTCAGTGCACACAAAAACATAACTTGGAGAAATAAATAAATACCGATATGTTATTTAAAACCACCTCGAATATATTGTGTTAATGTTATGAAATGTTTTCTCATAAATGATGCGGTTTTGCATTTATATAGGTTGTACGAGCATGGTTTTATATACTACCATGTTTAATCATGTTTTATGCCGTTTGCTAAGACTTGATAAGTCGCTCATAAAACACAGGAGGTATGAAAACTAAGAAGAACACCATATGTGGTAAATTGCACAGCTAATATAACACAACACATTAGTTGTATTTCCTTTAACTGGTGGATATAGAGTTGCTGCAGTGGAGACGCTGCGCACAGCTGATCGACAGCTGGGACACAAACCACCAAATACGAAAACATAATTCAGATCCAGTCGTCATGACTCCACTCCGGAGGGTTTCCCCGATCATTTCTTACAGTCTCTCATCAAGGGGGTGTCTCCTGTCCCCGGTACAAACACACTGCCTGAGGAAGACTATGTGTATTTTTTTTGTCATTAACCTTTTTCGGACCACTTATTTATTTATTTTGGTGACGATCCGACCTCCATGCTGCTACTCTGGTTCAAACGGCATCCACCAAACAATATGATTTATCTCGACCTTCCCAAAATAACCAAAACCTGACACGGTGTGAGATCTCTTTTTTAGCTGTTCTGTCATCATTTCCTGCGATCTTCTTCATGAAGTCAGTCAGAATGAATGAATGAATGGGCGTTTCTTTGACTATTTATAGGCAAATATGGGCGTTACGTGAAGCCCGCAAAAGCTGCACCGCATTTCGAGTCGATTGTGATTTATAAAGGGAAACCGGCGTAGGAAGTGCTGTACGCACTTTCCTCGCCGGTACGCAATGTTTGGTGAATCGGAAAATGTCGGAACATTTCTGTACCTATTTTTTGGATTTCTACTACGTAAGCAACCTTCCCACGTGAATCCTACGCACGGCGTTATAAATGAGGCCCTATAGTACATGTCATAATGTATATCAAGCTACCTACTATCTCTCTGTATCCTGTTGAATCGATAACTTCACCCTCAGTGTCAAAATGTAACTTTTGCTCGCATGGAGTTGACCTTGGTTTGCACTCTGACATGCCAAACCTCTCTAGCATCTTTGCTATGTGTCTCTTTTGGCTCATTTTGATCTCCCCCTCACTCTGTGTATCGTCGATACCTAGGAAGTGTTTAAGTTCACCCAAGTCTTTCATTTTAAACTTCCTCTTCAACATCTCTTTGACATCACTGAGTGAGCCGTTGTTATTGGCCGCTATATAGGTCATCTACCCATATTAACAGAATAACTCTTTCTTTCTCAGACTCTTTTCTGTAGACACAATGATCAGCATCATTTTGCACAAACCCATTCTCTGTAAGATGATCATGCAGTAACTTGTTCCAGTTTCGCCCGGATTGCTTTAAACCATACAATGACTTGTTAAGTTTGCACACTAAGTGTTCCCCTGTTTTGGATTTTGCCTCAAAACCTTCGGGCTGTTCATATAACTCACAGTCTATTCGTGCATGGAGATAAGCTGTCTTCACATCCATTTGGTGTAGGATAAGATCCTCCTGTATAGCCGTCTGTATCAATGTACGTACAGAAGTCATATTTGCTGTCGGTGAAAAAGTTTCCATGTAATCCCTCTACTTGACTATAGCCTTTAGCTACATGTCTGGCTTTCCTTTACTGCATATACCCAACGACCTCCCACTGCTTGCTTGCCCTTTGGCAGTGTAGTCAGACTGAAGGTCTCATTCTCTGTTAAAGAGTTCATCTCCTCTTTCATTGCATCAGCCCACATTTTTGATTTCTTAGAGCCTACAGCCTGCATGTATGTTTTGGGTACGTCACAAGCAACCCTGTATAAATAATCTACATTTTCACCTTCATCATTACAATCAGCCTTACACTGATACTCCATTAAATATTCTGGAGCGTTTCTTTGTCTAGGGCAGGGGTCGGCAACCCGCGGCCCACGGGCCGCATGCGGCCCTTTAAGCCCTCTGCTCTGGCTCCCTTGAGCTTAGACAACAATAAGAAGGAAATACAATAAAAGTATTTGTAGGACTATTTATATTTTGTTGCATGGTTGAAAATGTTTGGTATCTTGTATTTTGAGGTGATACTGTGACACATAAATAAAAAACAAAACGGTTTTAATTAGGTCAACTAAAATATGCGTCACATCCCGCTACGGTCCCGCGCGAGCGCCTTTTCTTGGAGGCGAATAACCTGACCCCCGGCTCGATGGGCGAACTATGGATAAATCAAAGAAAAGTACCGGAGCAACACAGGATTTAATTCTGTGTGGACAGAGTTATCTGCTTTCACAGCAAACGATGCTGGTTTACCGGTATGTTTGATATGTAGAGAGAAGTTGTCAACGGTGGTGCAGCCTTTACGTATCGAGGAACGAAGACAGCTGACGATCTTCAGTCATAATTCAATGGGGTATGTAATTTATTTCAGAAAACACTTGTTGTTATATTCCATGGAATGCTCTTAACGTCCCGATAGCAATGCATATATTAAATGCTTTGACAATAAATACATACAAAAATTAATCTCTGGAAGCCGTAGCGCTGTAAAAAGCACGACCAATCATCTGAGCCGGCCCGGCTAAAATAACTGGATGGCCACCTGCCTGTCAGCCTTCCATCTGTGCACAAACTTATCTCGTGCCCTCATTGGTCATGTGCGCGTTCGTGTGTGTTGGAGGAGGGGCTCTGTAAGGAAGTCTGAAGGAAGAGGCATATTTTTTCCGGTTGTGTACTTTCAAATTCTAGCGCACTCGAGCTGGTTTCTCCATTCCTACCTTTAACTCTTTTTAGGGTGCAGCTATATGTTTTATTTATTTCAAAGTGGGCCCATTTTAATATTTTGTTCCCCTTCAAATGTGCAGAGGACTCCCCAAGTGCTGTGTTTAATTTATTTTAAAGTAGGCCTGTGTATTATTTGTAATTCTCCTTATAAGAGTTATTTGCTTCTTATTAGAGGTTAACAGTTTTATATCATGTAATAAATAGCCTAATAAATGCAAAAATACTGTAGTTTTTGTCTGATATAACAATAAAAAACTATGAAATATGTTTTGCGGCTCCAGACAAAAAAAAATTGGGAAAAAGGAGCAAAATGGCTCTTTTGGTCAAAAAGGTTGCTCTCTCCCCTGTTCTCTTTGAGTACCATCTGTCTGGATCTGACTAGCCTCAATATTCTCCTCACTATAGGACTGTACACCCACATTAGGCTCTCTCTGATTCTGTTTCACCATTGTTGTCCCTGCTGGTGTTGTGGGAATAGTTTCTCCATAAGTGTCAAAATCCATATTATGATTTGTCTGAGTCTGACTATATCAAATCAAATCAAATCAAGTTTTATTTATATAGCACATTTATAAACGATTTTTGGTCGAGCCAAAGTGCTGTACATATAATAAAATTAGCCTACAGTAGAGACACTTTACAGCAAATACAACAGCACAGATTGTTCAGAATAACAATCTGTTATTGTTGTAACTGTATCTGCACTACTCTTTGTGATACATTTTACCAGCCTATATTTCAGGACTTTCCCTGTCTCAGGATAAAATACTTGGAATGCTTGGCTATATTTATCGTATCCTACAAAAATACCCTTTGCACATCTAGAATCTAGCTTCTTCTTATCCTGTTTATACCCGTAGCATTCAGAGCCAAATATTTTCATGTTGGACAAGTTGGGTGTTTTGCCAGTAAAAACGCGGTATGGTGTCTGCTCTAGACGCTTACAGTAACACCTGTTACGTATCTGCGCTGCTGTCTGTACAGCATATGTCCATAACTGCTTTGGGAGTTTACTCTCCAATAGCATGCATCGTGACATCTCAGATAAGGTCCTCCAACCTCTCTCAGCAGTACCGTTCTGGTGAGGTGAGTATGGGGCACTTGTCTCGTGCCTTATCCCTTTCGTCCTAAGTAAAGTTTGAAACTCATGCCCAGTGAATTCGGTACCGTTGTCAGATCTTATGCACTTAATGTGTCCATATGGAGCAGTATCCGACTATCCGCTATGAATTTTTCAGTAGCTTTTGCTGTATCACTCTTTGCTTTGATAAAGTAGGGAAAAATCATCCCACTATAATCATCAGTAAATGCTATTGCATATCTGTACCCATCTTTATCTGCTGGTTCTATTGGACCGCATAGGTCTGTATGTACTAGCTCTAGTACTGTCTTAGCTTTTGCATCTGCCTGCCTGTTTCTGCTTTGAGTACATGTTCCCTGCGTACATGTTTCACAGTTAGACATGTCATGTTTCCCTTTGATCGACATACCTTTAACCACTTTCTCAAGTTTAGACACATCCTCAAAATTACAATGACCAAGTATTCTATGCCATGTCTGGATGTCATGACAACCATTACAGACATCATCAGTATTTTCATCCTCTACTGTGCTAAGGTAATATAGCCTACCAAACACATCCATTTTAAATTTACACTGAACAAAAATATAAACGCAACACTTTTGTTTTTGCTCCCATTTTTCATGAGATGAACTCAAAGATCTAAAACATTTTCTATATACACAAAATAACCATTTCTCTCAAATATTGTTCACAAATCTGAAAAATTCTGTGATAGTGAGCACTTCTCCTTTGCCGAGATAATCCATCCCACCTCACAGGTGTGGCATATCAAGATGCTGATTAGACAGCATGATTATTGCACAGGTGTGCCTTAGGCTGGCCACAATAAAAGGCCACTCTGAAACGTGCAGTTTTGCTTTATTGGGGGGGTCTGGGGGGATCCGAAAACCAGTCAGTATCTGGTGTGAGGGGTAGGATTAGGGTTAGGGTTAGGGTAATGTTGTGAATCGAGTGGCCCATGGTGGTGGGGTTATGGTTTGGGCAGGCGTATGGTTTGGGCAGGCGTATGTTATGGACGACGAACACAGGCCACTCATTTCTGAGAGACAGTTGGTGAGAGTGGAGTGTGTTGTGGGGGTGATGGTTTTTGTTGAGATATAAAGTTGGATGTCATCGGCGTAGCAGTGAAATTGAAGGATGTGGTGACGAATTATTGACGAGGGGGGGTGCTAGTGGATCGCCGGAGCTGTATTAGATTAACATTAACATGCTTATTGTAGTTCTAACTAAGTGCAATGCCTTGCAGCCTGTAGCACCATCCTTGATGGAGCATGTGTGAGGGCTGGACCTGTATTTGACAGGAAAGGAGTGAGCAGAGGGTAGAGTTGTCGATTCTTGTGACTATCTTCCTCACCCTCTCAGACGCTGCTAAAGAGACGCGCTACCATGGAAACCAAACAATGGTGTAGCTGTATTAAAGTCCGAGTGGAAACAGTCCTGAGTAAATCTGATTGTGTCAGAAATCGGGAGAAATGCGGAATAAATATGACCCCGGGAGGAAACCGGGAGAGGGCAATGAAATCGGGAGTCTCCCGCTAAAATCGGGAGGGTTGGCAAGTATGGGTGCAGTGCTGATCGTTTCACCACGGAGGAAAGCACTTCACTAATTGCAGTAGCCTACCCATAAGGAGCTGTACAAATGCCGCAGTTTTTGCGTGGCTGTGTATTTAGTTGAAAGCCCAGTGGCGATCTGCTCATCTCTCATCGAAATAATATGCTACAAAGGGGCGGACTGGCCATCTGTGTGTTGAACTTTCCTGTCGGCTCCCAGACCGTAGTCGAGGAGGGGATGACTCTCTGTCGTCTCCCAGGGCAGAAGCAACAAGCTTCAGGTTCAATAACCCACTTTAGCTTAAATGACTGGAGAGAGGCGAACTCTTCTTGGGAGGCCGTTGCATTTATTTAGCTGTTCTTCTGTTTCACAAAATACATCACAGACCTCTGTTTTTCTGCTTCCTCGTTTCACTTCCAGAACACACGTTCCCTCACTGTCGCTCTACCATCCACAAACGCGTATGCACAAGCCACACCCCTTTCTCTCTCTCTCTCTTAAAGGGACAGCAATCTCATCTCACTCTGCATGACCCTAATATCATAACATGTGTGCTCTGGAGAATCACAGAACGGACGATCGTCCTTATTATTATGCCGTTTAAACCAATTATTTAAATGTGATTGTTAAATTCGGCATTATGTAAGTTGCGCTGACAGGTCCACACACTGCTTCCCCGCAGCGAGGCTCCCCCGCCCTCCTGCTGATAGTTGACGAGCGTCAAGCTCCTCAACCCCCCACCCTTGATAATTCTTGATCGTTGGCACGCTGATAACAATTTTTTTTTTAAATGGCACTTCATATCAAAAAGGTTGCCGACCCCTGATGTAGAGGATGAAGAGGAGGGGGCCAAGCACCGAACCCTGGGGGACGCCTTGGGACAGAGGAGCAGTGGAGGAGGTGCAGTTGTTGATGTTGATAAACTGATGTCTGTCGGTGAGGTAGGATTTCAGCCAGGAGAGTACAGTGTCGGTGATGTTGAGTGATGATTCGAGGAGGGACAGCAGGATGGTGTGGTTGATGGTGTCGAATGCTGCGGTGAGGTCGAGGAGGATGAGGATGTTCAGGTTGCCGGAGTCAGAGGAGAGGAGGAGGTTGTTTGTGATTTTCAGAAGAGCTGTTTCTGTGCTGTGTTTTGATCGGAAACCGGATTGAAATGGCTCAAAGAGGTCATTGGAGCTGAGGTGGGATTTTCGTTGTGAGGCAATGACACGTTCAAGTATTTTTGACGGAAAGGGGAGATGGGCCGGAAGTTGGACATGATGTCAGGTGTGAGTCCAGGTCTTCTGAGAATGGGTGTGACAGCAGCCAGTTTGAGAGGGGGAAACTGATCCAGATCTGAGGGAGGAGTTAATGATGGTGGCGATGAGTTGGGAGATGGCAGGGAGGCTCTCTTTAACACATTTGGAGGGCATTGGGTCAAGTGTGCAGGTGGAGTTAATTCCAGTCATGAAGTCGGACAGTTGCATGGGGGTCACAGGGGAGAAGTGGGACAGGGGCTGTGAGGTGAAGGGGCGGGGAGCCAGGAGGGGAGGTGGGGGGTGCTGATGAGGGTGTCAGATTGCTGTAAATGTTGCTGATTTTGGTTTGGAAAAACGAGAGGAAGGAGTTGCACTGTTCGGTGGAGAAGGATGAGGTGGCGTTGTCAGAGGGTTTGAGAAGTTTGCTGATGGTGGAGAACAGACGCTTGGGGTTGCTGGAGCCAGACTGAATGAGTTGTGAGTAGTAATTAGACCGGGCTGCTTTGAGTGTGTTACTGTACTGCTGGAGATAGTCTTTGTAGATTTGAAGATGGACTGTTAGTGTGGTTTTCTTGTGTTGGCGTTCAAGTTGACGTTTCCTTGATTTCATTTGGCGGAGTTCAGGGGTATACCAAGGGGCGGAGTGTATGAAAGAGAAATGTTTTGTTTTTGTGGGGGCCAGTTCATTGAGACAGAAGGAGAGGGTGGTGTTATAATAGTCCACAAGTTCAGATGGGTTTTCAGAAAGTGGGGGGGGGAGACAGACATATTGCAGGTAATGGAGGCAGTGATTGCTGAAGGTGAGATGGATTTGAGATTTCTGTAGGTTATTGTTTGTTTTTGCTTTTGGGCGGGGATGTTGATGTCCATGATGATGGCCAGGTGATCAGAGATGTGGAGATTGAGGCTGGACAGATGATGGATGGTGAGACCGGTGGAGCAGACCAAGTCCAGGATGTGACCACGGCTGTGTGTTGGGAAGTTGATGTGTTGAGAGAAGTTGCAGCAGTGAAGGGTTTCCTTAAATTCAGAGGCATATTTGTAGGTCGGGTCGTCAGCATGAATGTTAAAATCACCTAAGAGGAGAACAGATGGGGATATGGCAGAAAGCTGAGTGAGAATGTCAGAGGTCGGAGAGAAAGGAGGGGTTTGTCTTCGGGGGACGGTAGATGATGGCTGTGACCAGGGGAGTGGGACCAGAGAGTTTAAAGATCAGGTGTTCAAATTAAGAAACATCAGAGATGGGGATTATGGTAGCTTTTATTTCCTTTCTGATAATAGCAGCTATACCACCACCCCGCCCTTGTGGGCGAGGTTTGTCAATGTATGTGAATCCTGCTGGGGTGATTTGATTTAAAGAAAAATAGTCCAGGGTTTTTTGCCATGTTTCGGTCAGATACAGAAAGTCCAGGTTATTGTCTTTAATTAATTAATTCAGAATGTGGTTTTTATTGTGGATGGAGCATGTGTTGAGCAGGGCTGCTCTGAGGTGACGTTGCATTGGGGGGGGGGGGGGGGGGGGGGGGGTTGTGTGGACCGGGGGAGTGGAAGGAGATTGGTCAGATTCACGTGTTGTTTGTTGTGATGGCGTAGTGTGGGTGTGTGACAGGACCGAATGGACGGGATGGAGTGGTGGAATGAAATAAAAACGTACGGCCAGAGCCTTTGTGTGGAGGACGGCGTTTGCGGAGTATTTCATTATCTGCGAGGATGTCCATGCAGTCCGGAGGCAGGAGGTTATTAAAGGAGTGGAGATCTGACAGGGAGTAGAGCGGCGGCATGATCCGGTGAAGTGGCGCTAGCACGGAGCTAGCTAATGCTGGGGACCCGGGCAGCAGAGCCGGATGACCGTGGAAAACGGAGCGGTGTGAGTCCAGATAAAATGAGAATGATAATCCACAGCATATCAGGAGAATAATTCCAGTGGTTTCCGGAGGAGAATCGTAAGAGGGGCTGTGACGGGGCTCTATTTGTCCGTTCAAAAAACACTGGCCTAGTCGGTTGGGTTAAACTCCAAAACTTTATTTACAGCAACAAAACAAAAACGGAAACCAGCACAATTTAAACAAACAAAATAAAAGACCAAAACAGACCGTCCATCACTCCCGGAGAGTAAACGTGTTCAGCTGTTGCCTTCTCTGCAACGATCTCTCGAAAACGTCCCAGCTGTTGCCTTCTCTGCAACATTCCCCGAGTTAATGTGACGGAGCGGGTCACAGAGTGACTGACTCCGCCACTGACAGCCGACACACACACCAAACATTTCGGAAAAAAGGGGAAGGCGCATCACTTCCGTGTTTTAAATTCCTGAAATGAACCATGCAATTTATTATTTATTGTGTGTTTGTTAAATGATTATGTTAAGAGGTGGTTAACCTGTTTTATGTTTGGGTTGGATTTTGTATGTTGACAATGTGGTTTGAGGTAATTGCGTCACCTGTTGACGGTTAGCCTGTGGGAGGGGCTATGGGTTCAAAATGGACGGTTTTTGGCCCTGGAGGAGGACTCGGAAGAATGTTGCAATGAAGGCAACAGCTGGGACATGTTCAGGAGATGGTTGCAGAGAAGGCAACACCAGAGCATGTTCACTCTTTTGAGTGATGGACGGTTTGATTTGGACATTTATTTATTTATTTTGTTTAAGTTGTGCTGGTTCGTTATTTTTTGTTTTGTTGCTGTTATTAAAGTTTTGGAGCTTAACCCAACCGACTAGGCCAGTGTTGTGAACGGACAAATAGAGCCCCGTCACATATGGTGTCAGAAGTGGGATGGCTTGTCGGAGGAAGCTGGGCGGCATTGCGGAGCGGCGCATAGGACTACGATCCCGGCGTCAGCAGCAGGAGGAGAGCGTGGCCGCCGGGTCGGAGCGGGCATGGGAGACGGATGACAATGATGACGCATCCTGGGTGGGCCCAGCGGCTCCTGCGGCCTCTGGGTCGGCCAGTGAACGAGGGCGAGAGGAGTTCCTGTTGGCGGAGCTCCGGGACCTACAGACTTCAGTTCCGGTTGGTGGTCCGTTTCCTCAATCGGACTCCGGTGGCCAGCCTGATCGGCCGGCGCCTGGGTGGAGGCACTGTGCGGTGCGGAGATTTCACAGTACCAGTGCGGTGAGGACATGGAGAACTGTTTGTTGCGGTTTTGGACGCATTGCCAAAGCGTGGAGGTGGCGGATTACCTTTCCAGGTTGTCGCACATCGCCAACCTTGGGGAGGGGGAGGATAATGTGACGGAGCGGGTCACAGAGTGACTGACTCCGCCACTGACAGCCGACACACACACCAAACATTTCGGAGAAAAGGGGAAGGCGCATCACTTCCGTGTTTTAAATTCCTGAAATGAACCATGCAATTTATTATTTATTGTGTGTTTGTTAATTTGTTAAATGATTATGTTAAGAGGTGGTTAACCTGTTTTATGTTTGGGTTGGATTTTTTTATGTTGACAATGTGGTTTGAGGTAATTGCGTCACCTGTTGACGGTAAGCCTGTGGGAGGGGCTATGGGTTCAAAATGGACGGTTTTTGGCCCTGGAGGAGGACTCGGAAGAATGTTGCAATGAAGGCAACAGCTGGGACATGTTCAGGAGATGGTTGCAGAGAAGGCAACACCAGAGCATGTTTACTCTGATGAGTGATGGACGGTTTGATTTGGACATTTATTTATTTTGTTTAAGTTGTGCTGGTTCGTTATTTTTTGTTTTGTTGCTGTTATTAAAGTTTGGGAGCTTAACCCAACCGACTAGGCCAGAGTTGTGAACGGACAAATAGAGCCCCGTCACAGGGGCTGACAGCCTGGTGCAGAGTGGGAGCCGGGTGACCAGCCTACTAGCTTGTTAGCTAGCTTGATATCCACCGGCTGTAGGCGGCAGGGAAAGACGATGTCAGCGGGGAAGCCGGCTGATCGCAGCGGGATGGGAAGACCCACACGAGCCGCGGAGTTAGGGTGAAGTTGGGGTGGAGACAGAAATGTTAGCTCAGCAGACTTCAGGGAGCATCTAGGTAGCAGCCTGCTGGGTCCGATAATGCTAGCTAGCGGGCTAGTGACCGGTGAGCAGGAAAGAGCCAGCAGGTAGGAGATGACAACACAAAGATCTGTGTCGATTCGATAGAGAGATGCTGCTATTTTTGCTGATGACTGACGTTTCAAAAGTAGAGAGCCAGACAGGAGAGGTTCTGATCTGGACTAAAGAACAATATGTGGGGCGGAGGAGCGGCGAACAAACAACGCCAGCACCCTCGGCGACCCGGGAAAAGTCCTAGCTGAGCTAGCTGAAGCTACCAAACTAAGCTAACATGCTCCCCATCTGCACACTGCCGTCGCATTTTACGTTTCTAAGGTAAGCGGACATGAAACTATTCAGCAAAACTATAAATAATAATCCAAGTTATTGAGTTTTTAGCATAATACTTCAGAATCTTAAAATCCCTTTTGTTTTGTGCTAAATTCAACACTGGAATCAAGCACATATTAATATGTTTGCATGACATTAGTTATTTATATTTTGATATCACTTAATTATACATTGAATACATTTAAGTCAAGCTAAGGTATATGTGATGGTAGCTAGTTAGTGCTCTTACCTGTGAGACCTCCTCCAAACAGCATAATAACCAGACTGTATCATTAAAACTAAGTACCAGTTCTAGATCCTTGACTTTAGACAAACAATTCAAAAGACAAAATGTATTTAAAGACCAATCTGTATTTGAATGTGCCTCTTAACCTGAGATATTAGTTATACATTAATAGTATTGACAATCTAAAAAAACTGAGCAACTCAACAGTCAACCTTATATTTCTTATTGTCTAAACTAAAGCATTTATTATTTTCATTTTCCCCTCTCATATTCAGTGTGGACGGATTGAGACAGCGTGGTGTCCAGAGAGCTGCTGAGACTTCAGGGAGAAACCTCCGTGTGATGGACGTCCAGTCTGTTGGTTTGGAGAGGACTGAGGGTCTTTCCTCTGCGAGGAGGACCAGGCCTGATGGAGGGTCCCATGCTGGGCACAGCTGATACCAACTGCACAGGCCTAGTCTGTCACTTTATTTGACTAAATGTGTTTACTTATACATTTAATAGGTGTACACCTTCTGTCCATATGTGCTTTTTATTTAAAACATTTTTGATTAACTTTTGGTTCACACTTCAATAAATTGTATTTGTATTTGCACTCCTTTCGTCCATTATTCTTACTGAAAATGTTAGATTACACATTCACATCTGACTGAAGATTGGCCCCATTTATTTGTGACATTGCAAACTCTGCGGTACAAGGCACAAGTGATGTGAAGCTCATAAAGTGAGGCTGATGGAGTGTAGATGTGGAAATAGGTACATTCGATCAGCTGACTGTGTTTTCACAATAAAAGTCGTTTCTTAGTGATTGTCCTGTACTGGTCTTAAAATCTCATAACATCAGCTTCTAATGTTCCTCTTGGATGTTCTTCTTGACCCTCAGAGAAGGAGAAAATGTGTCTTTCAGGCATGTCCTTTCCTAACAAAAATGACAGGAAACATAAAACATATTATTGCAGAACAAGTGTGTTATTTATGAAAGCGGTATGTTTAGGGGCTGTAGATATAATTATTTTGTAATTGTAATGTTTTTTTTCAAAGACAATCAGATTATGAATGAACAGTATGAAATTCATCAACATTGAAATATGTTATCAAAATAATATTTAACTGTTATCAAAACGTAGTGCAACTGGAGAAGCATGCTCTGTTGTCTCACTGAAAGAATCACTTTTACCACGTTTTTACAGACAATATTGAGAGATAAATAGTAGCAGTTCTCACTATGTGTTAAAATATATTTGCCTTCAATACATTACATTAGAAAGCTGACAACATCATATTGCTTGTTAACATCTAAATGTAACTTTTGCATGGAAAAAACCCTCAACTTAACTGATGTGTAGGTGATCTAGTATTTAGTATTGTTTAATGGAATGTATATCAGTGTATTCAAGTCAATACTTCATTTATTTAAACCAATATCTTTCTTGATTCTTTGTACAGTATGAAAAAAGAGTCTTTGTACCTGTGCTGAAGTTCACTGCTGTGAGGAGTCCAGTTCTGTCTCTCACTCTCTGGTCCAGCCTGTCTGCATCACCTGGACACCTTAAACAAATAGATATATATATGTAAAGTACCATGTGTACAAACAATATAACTGATTCTCTTCTGTTGAATATGTTGGATTGTGTATTGTCCGAGTCAGGGTCCTTTTTATTTTACTGTAACTTTGGAAGTTGTGTTACCAATGCTTACTGTTTATTTGATACCCATTTGGTAATGCAATTAATAAAAAGAACAAGGTTTGGGTTCGTTCTTCAGATGACTGTGACGTTAACGTGTAAGCTCAATAATGAACTCCAGCTCAACCAACCATATTGTAATATCTAAGTAATCATCTTGAAATATGACATTAATAATTGTAATATACACACATCTTATTGTGAGGTTGATTTCACATACACTACTTCGACATTAGCTTGTCTACATACTTGAGCATAGCCAATTTAAATTAACCTTAGCAATGCATACAGTTCCTACCTACATAATAAAATATCTCTCTAAGTTACAAGGATGACCTTATTTTTATCAACCTCAAACAGAAGCCGTTTGTTGTACAGTATTATCCCACTTAACGCTTAACACTTGTCTATACTATATAGTCTATGATTTTAACTTGGAGGCTACGATTAGCATAGCACTCGCTTACACGCTAACCCAAGCCTTAACATTCATTACGTAGCTGATTAAAATCATTAACACATAAATAAGTACTCGAATTTCACTTACCGTCTGTTTCAACCGCAGAGCAAGTCACAATAGTCCGATATACAGTATAAGCATGAAGAACAAACAAACACGGCCGGGGTCAAGTTGTGTTCCCTGGATGAACTGAACAGGCAGAGTCCCTGTAGCTTCACGGCACAGCTAGCAGAGACGAGAAGCTAACAGCAGCAGTCACTTGACAGAGCTGTCACTCAATGTGACCACGCCCTAATTTATGCAAAAACTTTAAGACCTAAACAATTCACTCACAGATCCATAATCATGAAGGTGGAATCTAACTATATTCATAATAACATTTATTGCAGCCAGGGGTAGAAACATGTTTTTTTATGCTGTAAAGTTGGGCATTTTAACATCCTTTCTGCAGTCATCGCCTATCGGCTAATGTATGAGTTGCAGTGTGTGGCACTTCCGTATTGGCGTCCCGGCTCTTCCCCAGAGTTTACCGCTTGATCTAACTTCAATATTTAAAAAATAAATCTTCCCGGGGGAGCATTCCCCCGGACCCCCCTAGAGCAGTGGTTCCCAACCTGGGGGGGCGCCAAAGATCGCAGGGGGGGCGCCAGGCCTCAGATGATTTGAGGCCAAATATCATATTTAGACTTTTTTTTTTTACTTTTTTTTTTACATATAATTGTAAGGCAATACATGATTGTCACTAAAAGCCTTGTCTCTACATTACAATAAAATATAAAAAATTATTGACTAATTAATTTTAATAAAAATTCAAGTTAGTATTAAAGGCATAAAAAGACAGAAATGTATAATTCTTTCTTTAATATAAATGTTTCTTCTGCCCATAAAGTGTCCAAACCTTGTCTGGATAAGCGCATTTTTAAAACATAGTCATTGTCCATGCCGGTTTCAGTTGGATTATTTGTCACAGTTGCTCCAATCAGATCGGTCTCCTCCATTTTGTAGATTATTAGGACTTTTGAATCCACATAAACACATCGGAAAAATCCGGTTTACTTTGAGAATGTGTTTTAAACAGTTTAATCCCTTTGTGAATTGTTTCCACTTGCGCCGTCCTTTAATTTCTTCATACAGCGGGAATCCAAATGAATTAATCCTGAGTCCAATAACCATCAAAGTCACTCCAATAGTGCTCCTTAATTACGCTTTCATCCTCCTTTAACAAAATACTTCACATTCATCCAGTTTGTGACAGTAGTTGTAGCATTTTTGAGACTTTTAAACTTTAATTAACGCTGTTTACCCCCCCCCCCCCCGTGTGTGTGTGTGTGTGTGACAGGAGTCATTTGGGGGGGGCTCTTGGGAAAAAAGGTTGGGAACCACTGCCCTAGAGGGTGTCAGGTCCACTCCCCACTTATAAAAATACTACTTTACCACTGTACCCCCTCTAATCTCAGATGCACCCTGAGTCATTTTGTTTAAGTACAACATTTTTAGAGCCTTTCTAAAATATACAGTAAAGAGACAAACCCACCAGCATTATACGATATGACTTTGAGCCAAATACTTGTTTTTGGGCTGTATAAATAAATTGACTTGAAACAGTTGCTGATTTAGAGTACTGGCACCTTTTTTATTCCAATTCAAGCACTGCTTCTACTCATATATATTATGAAATCCCCTGCCTATCAGCTCAGCTGTCCCTGAGTTTGCAAACATCTCACTGAGGGGCTTTAAATTTCCGCTGCATTCGGAGAAAGTCAGCTGTCATGGGACATTCTCTACACGCACCATGGACACTTCCAGACAAAACAACACGCAGCAGAGGGGCAGCGGGTCAAGTGGATGAAAGATTGCTATCCTCGGAAGACCCACAACGTAACAAATGCAAGCTGCAAAGCTTTCAAATTAATTCCTGTATAGTAAAGCACTGATTGTTATGTGCCAACACCATCAAACAAGCTGCAGTGGCCTAACAAAGTTATTGACGAGTAGCATTGAGTATCTAAAAAAGAATAAAAAGTAAGTTCCTGCAAGAAAGTAATATTTTTAAAGCATTGATATTACACAATCATGAAATATTGCTTCCTCACTATTGTTGTCCTTAATTTGCTCATGTGTACCTCTTTGGCACTATTCGCATGGATATGGACATTAATGAATAGTGTTGTATTGATGATGTGCTTAAAGGTGGGGTAGGTAAGTTTGAGAAACTGGCTCGAGATACACTTTTTGTTATATTCCATGGAATGATCTTAACATCCCGATAGCAATGAATATCTTAAGTGCTTTGACAAAAAATACATTAAAAAATGTCATCTGTAGAAGCCGTGGTACTATAAAAAGCACGACCAATCATCTGAGCCGGCCCGGCTAAAGTAACTGGATGGCCTACCTGCCTGTCAGCCTTCCCTGTACACAAATTTATCTCGTGCCCTCATTGGTCATGTGCGCATTCGTGTGTGTTGGAGGAGGGGCTCTGTAAGGAAGTGGCAGATTTTTTCCGGCTGTGTATTTTCAAATTCTAGCGCACTCGAGCTGGTTTCTTCAAAATTACCTACCCCACCTTGAAGTATGCCGAACCAAAGGTCCTGAAACCACAGCGGTCCAAAACATTTGCATTAGGAGAAATGCTCTGCAGTTTCTAAAACTTTGCAAACATAAAAACACAAATGTGTCAAAGCACATGCAAATGAAGAAATATCTTAACCAACTTGACAACACATCAGGGGCCAAAGTGCTTGTTGACGTTCAGGGATTATCCAACACACTCTCACTCCCTAAACGTCCAGGAGCGACGCTTGGTCAGGGTCCCGTGGCGTGCAGTTGGGACGCGCCGAGGCTCCTTCAGCTTCATAAACGGACGCAAAGAGCTTTCAACTGATTGCAATGTATTCCCATCTGCGGCGGTATTTGACGCTCATGGAAGCACCGCACCCGTTTATGTCGGCAGCTCTTAAAGGCAATGTGAGCGTCCATTCCCATTGGATAACGGAGAATTGTACACCCGGAAGTAAGTATTCTCCTTACTGTCGATTGATTTGACAGTGATATCTCCACTACTCATCAACTCAAAAACACCAGATTACCTTTGTTAATGAAACGACTTTGATAGGTTTAAATTGTGTGCAATGCTTTTGTGTTTTTCCCCTTCAATTCTGAGAAACAACTTGTTTTCTCTGAAATGTGGAGCGCCAAAGAGACTACACTACCCACAATCCCCAGCTATTGTTGTGACGACGCCTGTCCGCTTTGACAAACCTCGTGATTAGTCAACAAGCTCTGTGATTGGATGAAACATAAATTCATACAAAAAAGTCCAACCCTGTCTCCTAAAAATGACGTTCCCACAGAACTAAACTGCATTCTCAATTACGTTTAGCTAGAAACGTATTTTCTCCCACGTTACGTTAGTTATGAACGTATCTTAAATACGTTTATTTTCTACATATCTTCGCCATTTATTGTCTTGCTTATAATAATGATAATAGTCATTTATAAATATCATTTTAGAGCACACATTTGAAATCGACAATCGGGCTCGATATATGGTTAAATTAAAATCAGTAGGCGAGGCTGTAATTTCGCCAGCTGTTACTCTCATGAGCGAGGCAGAAAATAATAGTTTTAACATGCCAAAAAGCTGCTGTGTCGTTTATTGCACCTCAAACATTAAAACAAATCCAGAGTAACGTGTTTCTGTACTTCCTCTAAGAAGAAAGGACAGTAACAGAAGATCTCTGTGGCTTCAGGCTTGATCGCCGTTCAAATGACAGCGTTGGTTTCCCCAAAAGTGGGCGGGGCTGTAAAGTGACGTAGATTTTACTCTCATCTATTATTCAAAACCATTCTATTTATTCTAACGTAAATTACATGCCAGTGTTTTATCTTTGTATTAGGTATACGTTTATACTTTATTTGCTATGAGTTATATCTGAAGCAAGTTATGTTTCTGAAGATGTGTAGTCAATTCCACCCTTCAATGTAGCATAAATGTGAACTCTCATTACAGGAACAATACCGGAAACAGACGTAGGAAAGATCCTCAGCTCGCTGATTGGATGTTTTAGCTGCAATGCACGTTTTTAAAGATATTACTGATTTTCTTTGAATATAAGAATGCAAATACTGAGTTGAGAGAATAGTCAGGGGATTTGGGTGATGGGAGACACATCTATGGAATCACAATTTCAATAGCTTACCAATAAATGGCAGATATAACTTTCTGTCTGTGATGTTTTACAAATCAGATATTAATGTGTAGAACTGCAACATGAGAAATAGTATAGCAATATCCTGTACAATTATGTAAAAACATGAATAAAACTAAATATCTTCAGATGTTATACATACATAAGTGTCCTACACTAATAATACAAAGTTATTATTAGAATGCTGTGTGTACCTTGTGTGCACCGCCTAGTGGTTAAAGCACGTTAATTAATTATTTTTGTTGAATAATGTTATTTTTGTTGAATAATGTTATTTGATGAAAAACATATTAAGAGTACATACTTTCATAGAGGGAAAGTAGAAGGTCAATGATAGAAATATAGAAAATAAAGAAGATACTGTAAGTGATCTCAACAATAAAACAGTTTAGTGCACGATGTACAAAGATTTTAATATGAGGATGTGCAAAACAGACAAACTAATTAACCTTTATTAACACATTAAAGAATACTTTAGGTTAAGGTCTTCTTTCAAATAAGAAAAAAGCTTTGGGGGTATCTATCTACGGATAAATATTAAGCCTGACAAAGTACTTAACGTCTAATATATTGCTTTCCTGCAATGTTAACTATGTTGAAGCACTTATTTTAACTGATATTATACACATGAATTATACTCTTATGTATGTAGATAGTATAAGAAATGTGCAGAATATGACAGTTTAATGGTGGAGGTATACACACATATTGATAGATGTCTTGTAATGCACTGTTGAGGAACCTGTGACCCAAGTTTTTCATTCATTGCATAACTACACCGTAGTTGTGTATGATATGTCAATAATCCTAAAGTAACTAAAATAAATGTAGTGGAGTAAAAATACCAGTTAACCTCTGAATTGTAGTGGAGTAGAATTACAAAGTAACAATGAGCTGTCATGTGGGTATATATATTAATGCTGCCCATTATGGATACAAGCGATTTTCACCCATTTAGTAATTACGTGTTCTAAAGGTTCTAAATTTGTACACACCAATGTATTTCCTATTGCCTAAACCTCCAGGGCTGTACACAGTTTAATACTGTCAACTTCTAATTTTGGGAAAAAACGAAAACGTCTTTTAAAACTACAATTCCCAGTAGAGACGTTCCATAGAGAACATGTTGCGAAACACAATAGCCAGCATGTGTAGTTCTGGGGGGCGTTCAAGTCCAGTTTTGAATAGTCTGCCGTGGTTTCGTTCCATTTCAAAGAGCTTGACGCTCGGCGTAACCTTGGCGCACTGCCACTCCAACATCCAATCCCAGAGCTTGAAGATTAATCACGGGGTTTGTTGCAAAGCGGACAGACGTCGTCACAACATTAGCTGGGGATTGTGTGTAGTGTAGTCTCTTTGTATCCGCGAGTCTTCTCGCGGATACAAGCGGCCGAGATGGGTTTTCTCCGTAGGGTGGCTGGTGTCTCCCTTAGGGATAAGGTGAGAAGTTCGGTCATCAGGGAGGGACTCGGAGTTGAGCCGCTCCTCCTTCGCGTCGAAAGGAGCCAGTTGAGGTGGTTTGGGCACCTAGTTAGGATGCCACCTGGGCGCCTCCCTAGGGAGGTGTTCCAGGCACGTCCAGCTGGGAAGAGACCAAGGGGTAGACCTAGGACCAGGTGGAGGGATTATATCTCTTCGCTGGCCTGGGAGCGCCTTGGGATCCCCCAGTCAGAGCTGGTTGATGTCGCCAGGGAAAAGAAAGTTTGGGGCTCTCTGCTGGAACTGCTACCCCCGCGACCCGACCACGGATAAGCGGGAGAAGATGGATGGATGGATGGATAGTCTCTTTGGCACTCCACATTTTAGAGAAAACAAGTTGTTTCTCAGAATTGAAGGGGAAAAACACAAAAGCATTGTACACAATTTAAACCTATCAAAGTCGTTTGATTAACAAAGGTAATCTGGTGTTTTTGAGTTGATGAGTAGTGGAGATATCACTGTCAAATCAATCGACAGTAAGGAGAATACTTACTTCCGGGTGTACAATCCTCCGTTATCCAATGGGAATGGACTCTCACATTGCCTTTAAGAGCTGCCGACATAAACGGATGCGGTGCTTCCATGAGCGTCAAATACCGCAGCCGATGGGAATTCAATCAGGAGAGACGTGATGTATGAGTACATGTTTATTATCGGGACACATGACATGCGGGAATAGTGATTGACGTATTACAACAAGTAACTGTAATGATGTTTTGGCGATTAGGCCCCGGGTTTGCAGGATGATCATTCAGGAGGGAAAGAACCGCTCTGATGAACGGGGGGTCTAGACACTGGTGGTGGTGATAGTAGTTCGGTCCGATCTGAAGGGAGAAGGTTTAGCTTGGCCCTGTATTTAGGAGACAGGAGGCGAAGGGGTGGAGGAGGGTTGTGCGTTGACACCTGAAATGACAACTGACAGGAAGGGGAGAGCAGATTTAAAGGGGTTAGCAGGTGCGATGATTGGCTAGACGGGGCGTAATGCCCCTGATCATTTATTGAGATAACGTGCGACGCCCGATGATGTTGTCTTCCTGATTGAACTTACGCTGAGCTACATTTCAATCAGTAGAGACGTGATGTATGAGTACATGTTTATTATCGGGACACATGACATGCGGGAATAGTGATTGACGTATTACAACAAGTAACTGTAATGATGTTTTGGCGATTAGGCCCCGGGTTTGCAGGATGATCATTCAGGAGGGAAAGAACCGCTCTGATGAACCCACAAAAGAAGTGAAGTATGAAGTACGGAGCTGTGAGCAATTCTTACCTTGCGGCTGGCTGCGGCGATCTATGGATGAAATTAGAGATTAACATGGGGACATGATGAGCGCCGGAATCGCTTCCGGGATGCGGGGTTAGACATGCGCGGGCCCACTGACCGCAACCTGCACTGCAGGGTTAACATGACGCAGACCCACTGGCCGCAACCTGCACTCGCATTGTTAAACCTAAACGCGGACCTGTGTCCGCAACCTGCGCCCGCAGGGTTAAACCTAAGCGCGGACCTGTGTCCGCAACCTGCGCCCGCAGGGTTAAACCTACCGCAGACCCATGTCCGCAACCTACATTCGCAGGGTTAAACGTGACGCGGACCCACGTCCGCAACCTGCACTTGCAGGATTAGCGTACGCAGATCCGGAGTCATAGCCTGACAGTTACGAGAACAGTAGACACGTATACATGCTGACGTGTTACCACCATCAGTTATAGGCATAATTACCATATTTTAGTGTTTGAGGGACCTTTGGATAGCCAGCACGGCACTGATGTCCGGGCGGATGTAGGATGTGAAGGCAGAGGAGGACCATTGTCCGAGTTGTTGCAGGGATGAGGATTTTCATTTCATTTCAAACCTTATTTAACGAGATTTGTCCCATTGAGATCATAGATCTATTTTTCAAGGGAGACCTGCAGCATATAGGTTCCACATGAAACATAAAACAATAAAGGACATTATACATTATATTTACAGGATACATTTACATAGTTATATACATTTACAAGTGCCCATAGTATCAACGAGCATTTCATTTAGCCAAGCTTTAAAAACATGCAGAGGAATGAGATTGCTCAGTTTCAATTCTTGCTGAAGATTGTTCCAAGCAAGTGGAGTTGCGCACGTAAAAGCTGTCTTACCTAAGACAGTCCTTGCTCTTGGCACATCTAACAATACTACATCATGCGATCTCAGACAATAGCTGCTTGCAACTCTCTGTGTTGTCAGAGAGCAGATATAATACGGGAGTTTACCCAACAAAGCTTTATAAATAAACATGTACCAATGACTGAGACTCTTTACAGTAAGTGATGGCAAACCTGCCTTGGCATACAGGGTACAGTGATGAGTAAGTGCTTACAATTTGTGACAAATCTCAGTGCGCTGTGATAGGCGGCATCTAACTTGTTCAGGCGATAAGCAGGTGCATTCATATACAACAAATCACCATAGTCCAGCACAGGTAAAAAGGTCACAGTGACCAGCCTTTTCCTGGCCTCGAGCGAGAAACCGGACTTGTTTCTGAAAAATAAACCTAGTCTAACCCTCAGCTTTGGAGGATGAGACGCCTTGATTAGCAGCAGAGGTAGCTGCGCCTATCCTGAACGAATGCCCCGAGATAATTGGGGTGATAAGCCGGATCTAATGAGAACTTGCTTAAGTAATGTGATGAGGGTTAGTGTTAGATCCAGAGAGTGTGATAATAAATGTGTAAGCGATGGTGGAATCTGAGCGGCCGCTATGGCGGATGATCTCATGCCGATATTCCCCCCCAAAACGGAGGATGTGCAATGCACGTCTTTAAGGGACGGGGAAACCGCGGTCGTCGTGAGGCCGGCGGATGCCACGTCCAGAACGGGAGATGATGGCGTGCCGAAGATTATCCGCATGCAAAGTACGGTTGCCCGGTGAGGAAGAGCAATTGTCGTTGGAGATGTTTGCTGTATACGTCTTGACGTTTATGTGGCTGCACGCAGTTGGTTAGAGGAACATTAATACCATGAGCTTGATGTGATGCCTAGGCACTCCAGGTGTGTGACTAGGCCTATAGTTCCTCATGATTAGGCACGCTGTGCTCCTGGAGGAGTCTCTTCTTGTTTCTTCTTCTCTTTTCCCAGTTGAGCGGGGTTATAGGTTAGTAATGTTGTATTTGAACACTAGATGGCGTAAAGCAACGCATGAGGGGATCTCCCTGGGCAGTGGGTGATTGAACTGGGGAGAGATACTATTAATATTATTTACCCGAATAGCCGGTGCACGCGTAGTTTCTCCTTACTTGGCTCCCGCTTAAGGCTGAAAGACTTCCGCTGACGGATGATGGGAACTTAAAGCGCGTCGTTAATATCTGCTTTGAAGAGCCAGCCTTGCCTGCACGCTATTTAAGATTACATTATCTCCGTGCGTAGAAAGGGGGAACATTGACCTTGTCATCGAGATTGCCCTGAGCAATACCAGTCATGCTAGTAGCCTACGCTAAAGCGAATAGAGTTGTAACAAGCAGTAGCGCTTGAACAAAGTGACTAGAACGCGACCGCACCTTGAAATATTTATACAGTCGGGCAGCACTAAGAATCTGTTATTGTGTAGGAAACGGTTTAATGCCGCAATGATAGTGACAGTAGTCAAGATGACTGATTACCTTGGTTGCTAAGCAACATCACCTGTAGGATGCCAGAGAACCTTAATGACGTTGTTGTGATGCCGACAGCGTAAATTCATACTGAAACACATCGCTAACAGATGGGAAATATTTATAGCTGCTTATATGACAGTCGGACAGTGAATGCTTAATGACGACTGCTGCATGTGAGTTAACAGTGGAATAGCTCCGGTGCACAATGCACTGCAGCGGCATTTATGCCGCTGAACCACGTGATAACCGATACAACACGGCATTCTAGAAAAGTATCATTGAAGAAGTAGTTCTGATTGAATCTGGCTTCGTATGATTGAAAACTACCCAACACAATCCTCCATGTTGTTTGACAGCGGTAAGGGAGAAAAACGGCGACGTAAACAAACGCAGACGCGATATTACACCTTTTAACCTAATTCACCTCTGTAATGTGTAAGGATTTAGTGGATCAGAGACTGTGAACGGATTGGACAGTACTGCCGAAAATATGTTGTTGTCGCAGATCCAGCCGTTGGTGCACCGAAAAACGGAATATTCTAGTGGAGAAAAAGAAAAACGATCATTAAGTCAATAAATCGTTCAATTAATATTGGGAGTGAATTCCTAATTTATTTAGTATCTGGTCGTGTCATAAACAGGAATGTGCAGCGACTTGGTCATTGAGGAAAAGAAGCCCTACGAAACACCATTCATTTCAGGTAACACTGTGATGAAGCTTGAACTGCGTTAGTTACTGAGCATTGTAATGGGTAGTAATACCCGAACTGCATTAGCAATGCATTACGATCTTCGTACGCAAAGAAATACGTTACTGAAACTCCATACTGTAACACGTTACGCCCAACACTGCCTGAAACTCACCTTAACCCTGAACTAAAGGTAGCAATTTATTGTGTTTAAACTTCCTGTCGGCTCCCATACCGTAGTCGAGGAAACGGGGGGGATGACTCTCTGTCGTCTCCCAGGCAGAAGCAACGCTTCGGGTTCAATAACCCATTATCGGAAAGACTGAAGAGAGGCGAGCTCTTCTTGGGAGGTCGTTGCATTTATTTAGCTCTTCTGTTCCGGAAGATAGATTCGTAAGATCACGGACCTTCCTCCTGCTGCCTCGTTTACTTCTAGAAAGCATGATCCCGCTCGCTCGCTCTACCACACCCACGCACACGTGCCACACCCCTCTCTTAAAGGGGTAGCGATCTCACTCTGCATGACCCAATGTCATAACAATATAACGAAACATCTCGTGAATTTGTTGCAACTGCCTTTTGCCAGCGCTACCCTGACGCCTGTTTAAAGTGAGCGCAGGAGGAAGTAGCTTCAATGAGATATAGCTTAAGCCCTGCCTGCCTGCAGGAGGGGTTGTGGTTGAAGCCAGAATGGGTAAAACTCCGCATGCGATGAGGACCCGTTCCGCGTGAAGCCGGAAGCGCCGCATTAGGCGGCCCTGATGCCAGTGATGCCTTCTCGAGAGACTGAAGCGTGCGTCAGTTGTTTGCGTGAAGTAGCCATTCCCATTAAGCCAGAGGAACTTCCATGGAGCCCGATGTCTTTTCCTCCCGCGGCCGGCTGGACCCGCTAGCCGACTGGGGAACGCCGCCTGTAGCTTAATCCGCAAGACTGCGGAGCTGATGATTAATGCCTGGAGCTGGAACGAAGCCCTCAGCTGGAACGAAGCCCTGCTGCTGCTTGTGCGTTGACACCTGAAATGACACCTAACAGGAAGGGGAGAGCAGATTTAAAGGGGTTAGCAGGTGCGATGATTGGCTAGCCGGGGCGTAATGCCCCTGATCACTTATTGAGATAACGTGTGACGCCCAATGATGTTGTCTTCCTGATTGAACTTACGCTGAGCTACATTACATTGCAATCAGTTGAAAGCTCTTTGCGTCCGTTTATGAAGCTGAAGGAGCCACGGGACTATGACCAAGCGTCGCTCCTGGATGTTTAGGGAGTGAGAGTGTGTTGGATTATCAAGTGCCCCCATGAGGTCGCAAAACATTTATGTTTGCCAAAAGATGGATTTAAATAATTTAGTTGATCCCCTGACATGATCAGCTCAAACTTTACATGTTTTCCAAAACATTGCTTTACGACTATATGTACTGTAAATAAATAAATAATGACATTGCTAATTAGCCTTAAACAGCACAGTTGTTCTGTATCATGTTATGTTTCCTCACTCGTTCATCTGTTTTTCAACCACCCAGATCTATCAGGTCCCCATATCTTTCCCGCTTCAGTGAGAATTTTGTTACGAAGCAGTTCACCAGATCCCACTGGTGAGTGAACAGAAGTTCATTGTTTGATTAAACCAGCTGCTATTGGGACTTCTCAAACCTATCTAATGTGGAAGTGAACCATCAAGTGGACAGTGCCTATTTATTGCCCCTCTCGCCCTCTGCATATAGGGCCGAATTCACCATATACATTGGGGGGGGGGACATGGCAGGAAATTAGTATTCAAATTTGTATTTAATTGTTGGTCCCCCCCCCAATGTTGACGCCATGGTTACGGCCTTGATATATACATGTACTGCAGCGACGTGCAGTCAGGGGAGGCAGGGGAGGCAAACTCCAATGTAATGGGAAAAAAACAAAATAATAATAATAATAAAATGTATCCACTGTTCTGTGTTGTAAATATGATTTCTGTATGATTCCAATCGCTTTTTATAGTCAAAATCTGCAAATTGCCCTAAGTGCATGCCTGTTACCATCTCACTGTAGGTCACAAATGTAATGTTTGTAGATCCCTTTATTACGTGTGTCCTCGCCATCCATTAGTCTCTAAATAACTTATTTCACGTATATATGATATTTAGGCTCGCTGGTCTCATCATACAACGGCAATGAAAAAAGCACCAGGGGAGGCAGCCATAACCTCTGCCGCACTGAAGGGGGCGCACGTGAGCCCACAGGTTCTTGTTGCTACTGTTATTCTACGCAGAGACAGTAGACGCAAACAACAAGCTAGACTTTTGAAACTAGAGGAAGATAATGTGGACTTTTATAAAAAAGTAATAGAGATTGTTGTCCAGAAGGATAGCATGGACTTAAAGAGCCTGTGACAGCATCCCAACAACTGTTGTGCAATGAAATATTGGGCTACTAGTAATCTCGAACCGTCAGCTTAAAAAATAAGGTGCGATACCGTTCCGATAAATATCAATAATTTCGAACATCGTGGGGAAATTCCTTCGACTCATTTTGAAGTTTTAGGGGAAGCCGGAAGTGACGTCAATGCGGGAATGCTTCACTGTGCGGCGAGAGAGCCAAACACAGACAAAGTGTGTTGTCATGCGTAGAAATGATGAATTACTGAGTTTAGGCACGTTAATAACGTTTTAATGAAGTTGACTACAGTATATTCATATTTTTCAGTGCTTTCATGTCAATTCGGCGAACATAAACATAAATGATTGTGGTGAAGATGATGATTAAATTAGGATTAAAAATCGGTAGTGAGAGCTGCTGAATTTCCTCCCGTCGGATGTGATATAAAAACAAATCGATTATTTTTGTAGTTGTAAACTCAAGTGGATGAAACTACATTTATTAGTGCTTTCATGTCAATTCGGCGAACATATGATAGATTAAATGATCGTGAGGATGATGATTAAAAATCGTTTGTTTGTGCCGGTCTACATTTCCTGATGAGAAAACAAACCGATGCTTTTTGTAGTTGTAGTACACCAACATGGATTAAACGTGTGGTTTTTTTACCACAATGTTGGGGAAATTAATGGATAAAATGCACGGATTATTATTATTATTATTCCCACTCCGATCGGGACACTAGGTCCACCGTTTCCCCGCAGCGAGGCTCCCCCCGTTGACAGTTTACGTGGGCTGGGTGCAGTCGCGGACTGGCCATCGGGACCAATCCCGATGGGCCGGTACCGAAGTGGGCCGGTAGCGAGGCTCCCCCCCGTTGACAGTTTACGTGGGCTGGGCTGGGTGCAGTGGCGGACTTGCCATCGGGACGAATCCCGATGGGCCGGTACCGAAGTGGGCCGGTCGGATAAATCACTAGCACATCCCCCACTCCCCCCGTTGACAACTTACTAGCGGTACCGAAGTGGGCCGGTCGAGAGTCCCGGGATGATTTTTAGTCCCAGTCCACCACTGGCTACAAGACCGTATGATCGCCCATATTGACGCACCTAATTCCTAAACTTCAGATACAACAGATACAACATAAACCGATCCTTCAGCTTCATATGAGCTCTCAGACACGTTCAAAATTAAACTGTCATCATCGCTGTCATCGCTTGCTGCTGTGTGCGCCATCGTGCGTTTACATGCAGATGCTGGGATCCTGAACGGTGCAGCTGGAGCTCTGTGCCCGCAATGACGTCACACATCATTTGGCGGGACTTGAAGAATCCCAGAGAAGATCCAGAATATGGTCAACATTGAAGGGCAGATTAATGGTTATCAAAGTACAAATATCCAAAATCAGTTCAGTAACGGTTTTCAAGGGGACAATATTTACTCAAATTGATGGGTTTGGATGATGGGGGAAACTCGTGTCACAGGCTCTTTAAGCCAAGGTAAGACCACAATTGTAATGAAAATGAGATCTTAGAAAGAACAATCCAATATTTAGATTTTGGGTATCCTTTTGTTGAACGGTCTGTTTAAAATGAATCGAAACATCAGACTAAAAAAGCTTTTGAAAATAACAGAATATTTTGATTACGGTCAAAATATAATATTTGTAAATCTGACTCTGAAAGAGTCAGTGCACGTCACTGATGTACTGTATATATACTGTATACATAAATACTTATGAGTGAGTGTTTTTCTAGGATAGTCAATAAATCACTGTGCCAACCTGATAATAGATGTTTCACCATCACCACTAAGGCCACTGGGTGTATCAACTAATATGATTCTCTGATACTTCAATGTAGCTGCTATGAATACATCTAATTTGCTTTATTTAAGCAATGCGAGCGTAGCTTTATCGAAGAAGGGTAATTTAGGAGCGGCATTTCAAAACAGTGCACAAAAGCTACGAGACGGAATTCCCTCCTAATTATGCCCTACGCTCCCAAAAGGGGAGGGGCCTGAGAGCACAGCTAAATGCACAGCAGTCCATTTTCACGGCCCAACAACAAGAGCAAGGCTGCTACCAGAGCATCTTATCTTTCAAAGACTGCGAAGTTGTGAAAGAAGCATTCCTGGAGGCTGCCGATGCGCTTTTTGGGGGACAGTAAAAATAACAGTAACATTTCAACAGGTTTTTGATATAATAAAAACTCAAAGTTAGATACCGTTATTAATCAGCTGTAAGTTTTAGTTTGTTTGAACTCTTCATTATAATTATTGTACAAAATGGTATAAGAATGCAAACTTAAATTGATTAGTCTATTATCAATTCAGGTTAAGAAACTAGTGTTGCTTGCATCCTATTTTAAAGGCATTTATTTTTATAATCTACTAAAATGCAACAAAAAAATTGTTTTTATTGCACTTTGGCAGCAGATTCCTGTGTAGCTTTAGATCTGAGTTGTCTTATTAGTAAGCCTAATTTATACTTTTGTAGCAACACTATTTTTATATAATGCCTAATAAAGGGTTCAGAGTATTTTCTTTTTTTCCTGTGGCATGTGGCAGCATGTGGCAGCACTGTTCAATGTTTCTTGAAAAATTACCCACGGACGTGTGAATAAACACCAACTCTGTATCAACAACACTGTTGTGTAACTTCAGTTAAATACTTGTATGTGTGTAGATTAGAAAGAGGTAAGATAAAGGCATTATTTTATGAAGTATTAATCGTACGAAGGTCAGTTTTATACAAGTAGAAGTGTGTATTTACCTGATAGTAGGCTGTCAGTAATGGCTACGCCTCTCTATTTGGTCTGGTAGATCTCGGCAGACTGGCAACTTTAAAAGTAGCTCTTGGTTCAAAAAAGGTTGGGCACCCCTGATTTAAACTATACCAATGTGTGCCAGAATTACATTTGAAATGTACCCCAAAAGGTATTTGAGCACATTTGAAGAGGTATCGGAGTGTGTCACATTTTGCTCTTTGACCTTTGGGGTCAGGTCATCATAATAAAGCGATTCACTGGCTGAGGTTGTGGAGCCTTTCTCCCCAGGCTTTGCTCGGTTTCTCATCAAAGGCTTCCTGCGTGGAGCTCTGTGCCTGCTGAGATCACAGGGCCGTGACCCGTGTCTGAGTCACGGATACCTCCAGAGCTGAGGCCCGTCCTGCTGCTCGCCAGGGGCAGAGCGTGCCCTGCTAAACTCTGGAAGAGCAAGAATTATGATCATCCCGCACTGAGCCTAGGGGATGTCTGTGATGAAGGCCAGCATTGTGGACTTCAACGGGGGCGTAAGAGTCCAGGGTCTGTCCCTATACCCCGGATCATGACCTCTCCTAGGTTATCCTCTATTGGCAGCCTGACTGGAGGTCAGACGCTGGGAGAGCTTGGTCATGAGTAGGCCGTTGAGGAATGCCATCGTTTGATTGAAGTCAGAGGAATCTTCTGATTAAAGGCGTATGTGAGTGAGAGTCGGTGCAGTGAGTGACCTCGCCTTAGCCCCTGGTCAACAACGTTTTGAGCTTCTATTTCATTTTTTTAGACTTTTTCTTTTCCTGTCGTAAGTGGGACAAAGAATGTACGCCCACTCATCTCCCTCACTGCTGCACCTCTGATTTGAAATGAACAGTGTGACAGTATTCATTCTGATTGTTGAAGCATTTCTTCTGAGAATGATACCATCACAATAAAACCTTTTTCAAAAATGAAATAAAGCTTCTTGCATTCAAAAAATGAAGATTGATCTGTTTTTCTAGCAAAGAAAATGTTAAGGAGTGAAGACCAAAGGGAGTTAGGGCAGTTCTGTTTTTGCTAATGTTCCTTTGGGTTAGCTCAGTCACATATTCCCCATGCCACATTGACCCCAGCAACTCCCACACACTGTGAAAACCTCTCTGCGTAGCTTTTTTGCTTCTTCTGAAGAAAACGCCAATAGGCCACAGGAGGTGAACCCTTGACCTTTAGGCGCTGGGACACCTGGGCTGAAGCTAATGTCGCTACATGAAGCTGTTGCGGAAGGACTAGAATTTGTGCTTCCACAACACTGTTATTATGTACTGAAAATGCCACCTAGAACTGCAGTTTGAATAGTTAAGCACAGCTGAGGGACAGAGGGAAAAAGGTCTACAGAAGAATGTACCCTAACAACCTTGCACACAGATATTTCAGCATATTTTATTAATTATATAGGCCTAGGATCCCTTAAAGAGTTCAGCACTGATATAATCTTCATTACATCATCAATCAATGGAATAAAAAGAATGTTGGTGCCATAACGCATTTTAAAGAAACCAACCACAACACGGCTGTGCGGTCAGTTACCTTTCACTGCTGCAAGGGTCCCAGCTGGTGACGTGAGTTAACACAAGGCCTCCCCATCTCACACGTATCATATATTCACCCTTCTTTTCCCCAGGGCTGGAGGCAGGAAAGGGGGTCTGATGCAGCAAAAAACATCAGCCTCGACAACACACAGATTGTTTCCTTCCATACAATGCACAATAGTCTACTTGCCAAATAAAGTTCCTCCTTTCTGCGCACACAGCAGGTCTGTGTAAAATGGTAAAGCACTGTGGCGTTGTTAGAAGGAACAAGTGCCGCATGTATCCTGGACAGAATGCCAGCACGTGGGAGAAACAACTACTTTTCTCTCTGATATTCTGTCATCTTGTATTATTGTAAATCATTGGCATTTTTCAGCCTACATCTAAAAATGATCGCTGCTCATCCCTGTCTTCTCTAAGCTCTCTGATCTTCTGACTCATGCTAACGCAGTCACGCTAGTTGTCTGAGCTACTCATTGGCTAAATAAGACTTGAAACATACTGAATGATGTGTGTGAAAGTTTGTAAATGGATGTTTTAAAGGTCACTTATTATGCAAAATCCACTTTTTCATTTATTTTATATAAATATGTGTGACCAGTGTGTTAAGAGACTCGCAGTGTTTCAGGAAAAAAGATTCTCTCTCTTTTTGTCCTGAACCCATTTAAATAAAACCTGTCTGAAAATGAGCTGATCAGATGTTGCCCACTTTGTGATGTCACAATGTTTTTTTTGGGTTGTGTAACCATTAGCCAATCACCAACCAAGGTAACCCCCCGTGCTGGGGGTTGTGTTTTTTGAAACCAATCATCTCTCAAAGGGGCGTGGCCAGCAGCAGCTCATTAGCATTTAAAGCTACAGACAGAGAATCAGCACTTTTGGAACAGGGCTGAAACAGAGGGCATTATGGGATGCTGCAATGATCTGTTTGGTGTTTCAGCCAATCACTGCAGGGACATGTATGTATGTATCTGAGACCTGTAATATATTGATGAAAAATGTAATATTAGGGGACCTTTAACATAGTTTCCCTGTTGTTAGACAATGCCCTCCACCGTTTACTTCAATTTTAAGATTGTCCTCCATTTTTGATTCTTTGTTCACTGTTGAGGAATGCCAGGAACACATTTTCTTCAAGGATTCAAGGTAACACTATGCTAGTCATTGATAAACAAATGATGATCTTATGGCCAGCATATGTTATCACTCTTGACAGTAATCCAATCTTGTTAACATAATGATAGTAATACATGACAAATGAAAATATTCTATTGAAACAAATTAGACTTTAAATTAGACTGTCAAAAACATAACTGCTTGGGATTAGCATTTAATGCATTTTAAGGCGAGACACCCCAGGTGAATAGGGTAATTTTTTTAACTTAAAGGTATCAGCTAGACATTTCTCCAGTTAATTACTTACAATAAGGCAATTGTCTTTTGTATTACAAGTTTTCTGAAATAGCATGTTTAAATATGCAAATTATCCTTTATCTCATTAAATATGCACATATTTTAACACATTTCAGGAATCGAAATCTGAACTTTGGATATAGCCAGATTCAAAATTCTTGTTTCATTTTGTAGTCATATTAGTATCTAAGGCTTTTACAGAAGGGATATTGGATATCTCTTTTTATCACTCCATAAATCAGAAAATACTGTCAACAGCCCTAAAATATCCATTTTCGCCATGTTTTTAGGTATATAATGTTGTATAATTCAGGCTATGAATGATATATGGACAAACCCTTATGTAAAAGCCTTCATAATATTGATAGGAATATAACTGGAAGGTTTGGTGAATGTACGTGCTACTGAAGTTGAAATTTCGAACTCAGAGTAGGAGAAAAAACTCATTTTGAGAAAACGACCTTTAAAGATTGCAGTGAGGCGCTAGCTAAACCCTCCTGTTCTTTGGATGACAGCTTGCGCATCGACGCACTCCGTGAAGGTATTTCATGTTCAGGGTCATTTTTTTTTTTTATAACCTTGCTTCGTGCAAGTGACAATTGTTGTCGTCTTCTCTGTGAACGTTTTTTTCACCGTTCTTTTTGCATTTTGAGATTTCAATTTCTAGCTGAAAGCTAACCAGGAACCAGGAAGTGTTTTAGCACACCACGTGACGCATCTGAACGAATCACGTTGTCATAAATTGACACCAGCCAATGAGATTTCGTTTCTTGGTTTAAGACCCCTTTGTGCTTTCACGATTGGTTGCTGATACAAAGGAAATGACCATATTTGGATCCGATGAGATTGTGCAGGAGAGACGGAGCTTTCCAGCGATACCTCTGTTGACATGGTGCACACAGCGGTCGCGGTACTTTATGTTACGTTAGAATGCTAACTTTTGGTGAATTTAGGAGAAATCTACAGACGCAAATAGACAAACTATAGTAAAATAAACACTTAAATGTGTATTTTGTACGTTTTCCTTCCAAAACCCTGAAAGAAAACATGTTATGGAATCAAAATAGCACAAAATCTCAAAATTGACCTGTACTTGAAAAACTATGTTTTTGCCTGCCGTGTCTCGCCTTAAATGTTGGTTACCTCGTGCTACTTGACATAGTTGCTTTAGAAAGAGTTATAAGCCAGACTGCTTATATTAGTAGAACTTAGTGAATCACACACTGGTTATGGAAAGTTTATCAGTAAATCTCCCCTGTGCTTTTTGTAAAACAGTCATTTTGTGGCATCATGTTGCAAATAAATACAATAATAATGCAGGGGGAATTAGGAGTGACTTGCTAGGATGAAAAGAGATAACGTTATTTTTTTATTTTAAGTCTAAACTGTTAAAAAGACTGACTCGAGTACCAAGTCATGGGACACCAGTCCACAAGTCTGCTAGTTACTTTATTTCATTCTGTAAGGAAATAAACGGATACCAATAGATGCATGGAGCCGCAGGACAACTTATTGTTAATCTCACCTTATTTATCTTAACTTGCAAGACTGGTGACCCTTAAAATAAGAGAGAAGGAAAAAAACGGAATAATCACTAACGATTAAATGCCAACAAATAGGACACACCATTTTTCTTTTACATAGCTCCTTTTATTATTTATTGGTAATTGTTTTGTTTCACACTAAAGCCAATTAGGGACCGGTGTGTAGGAGCCATTTTATGGATGTTGTTAAGGGAAATGTTTACATAATGTCCTCAGTTATTGTATGTATAAAGAGATTGTGTCTATTCTGTACTATAGGGATGTAATACTGTTATTGTACCACTGTGAGGCACTGTAGTATTACGTGCTACGTAATGACCAGTCTTGCGTCATGTAAATGAGGGTGTGTTCACCTGATGCACGTGTACACTGTCTATGTTTGTTCTAAGTTAGCTCGGCTGAGCGAAGGAATCACCTGCGAAGTAAAGGAATAAATCATGCTCAAGGGCTCCAATATTTCTCTCCGAGTGCAGCGTAAGAAGAAGCTGCCATCCTAAACCTCAACAGGTTATGGGCCCAGGAGTCATTCGGGGAGAAGTTTGAAGATTTATCACCGTCAGAAAGTCACGGCGAACAGCGTGCTAACGGGATAGCAAGATAAGCTAACATGGATCATCGAGGGACAAGCAGGTTGCCTTGACTGATGTTCGACGGAGATTAAACTAAGTATGAACTGTGGGAGACAAAAGTGTTAGGACACCTTCACCTATTAGGGTTAAAGAACAGGATTCTAAGAGAACCAAATAGTGAAGCCGAGATAGCGGCAGACGGCAAGAAAAATGCAGACGCGTATGCTGAGCTAATACAACTTTTAGACGACAAAAGCCTCTCGCTAATTATGAGGGATGCGCCCGACAATGCAAGAGAAGCCTTAAAGATATTAAGGGGATATTATGCCGGGAGGGGAAAACCCCGGATAATAAACTTGTATACCATGTTGACATCGCTTCAGAAGACGAACAGTGAAAGTGTCACAGACTATATCATACGGGCAGAAACCACCATCACTGCGCTACGGAACGCAGGTGAAACGTTAGGCGACGGCCTACTGATAGCCATGGTCTTAAAAGGACTGCCTGAGATGTTTAGGCCATTTGCAATACACGTGGCACATAATGATGATAATATAACGTTTCCAGAGTTCAGGACAAAGCTAAGGAGTTTTGAAGACACAGAGAAATTAAGCACGACAGAGTCGAGTGATAACGTGATGAAGACTCAAGCGAGACCCGGACGGCGGCCCGCCAAGCAAGGTCCATATGACAGGAACAGTGACAATGCCGATATTGAGTGTTTTAAGTGCGGCACAAAAGGCCACAGAGCGAGAGTGTGTCGGCAGAAGACATGGTGTAGTCAATGCAAAAGTGACACACACAAAGACGCCACGTGCAGGCGTAAAGACAGACAAGATGGCGCGAGAAAAGTCTCAGAAGAAGATGGCGGCGATGCAGATTACGTCTTCAGGATCAAAGACGGAGAAAACAGGGTCCAGCGGCAGCCAGCATGCAGCATCCAGGAGAAGGGCCTGATGGTCGACACAGGAGCACCTCGCACATCATCACGGACATCACCAAGTTCAAAAACTTCGATGACACGTTCAAGCCAGAGACACACTGCGTGGAACTGGCAGACGGTACCCGGTGCAACGGCGTCGCTCAACGCAAGGGAGAAGCAGAGGTTTGCCTGGTCGACAGCGGAGGACGGCGACATACCACTACGCTGAGAAAGGCATTGTTTATACCGTCATATCCCCAGGACATCTTCTCAGTGAAGGCAGCGACCGCCAGCGGAGCCACGGTCGTTTTTAAGCAGGGAAAAGACGCTTTGATACACAAAGACGGTACCAGGTTTGACATTCATGTGTACAACAGGTTGTATTATTTGCACACTGAAGGTGAGAATAGTGACAAATGCAATGCTTGCCATGATGTACAGACGTGGCATGAAATACTAGGCCACTGTAATTATGACGATGTGCTACAAATGCAAAATGTGGTTGAAGGTATGCAGATCAAGGGCAAAACAGATAGACCCGACCAAGAGTGTGAGGTGTGTATTCAGGGGAAATTTGCACAAACCAGAAATAGAAACCCTGATAGTAGAGCAAAGGCTCCATTACAAATGGTACACACGGACCTAGCCGGTCCAGTAGCTACAGAGTCAAGAGATGGTTACAAATATGTACAGTCATTCACTGATGACTACTCGGGTGCAATATTTGTATATTTTCTAAAAACTAAAAGTGACACGGTACAGGCAACGGAAACATTCCTAGCAGATACAGCCCCATACGGGAAAGTGAAGTGTATAAGGTCAGACAACGGCACAGAGTTCACATGCAGGGATTTCCAAACGTTGTTAAGGAAAAATAGGATAAGACATGAGACGTCAGCCCCGTACTCACCCCACCAGAACGGTACAGCTGAGAGAAGCTGGCGTACTCTTTTTGAGATGGGTAGGTGTATGCTAACTGAAAGTCAGCTACCAAAACAGTTATGGAACTACGCAGTCCAAACAGCAGCCATAGTACGTAACAGATGTTTTAACAGGCATACAGGACAAACCCCTTACCAGATGCTGACAGATAAAAACCCTAACGTCTCTACAATGCAGAAGTTTGGGTCTGTATGTTACACATACAAACAGGACAAAGGAAAACTTGATTCCAGGTGTGATCAGGGGCGTTTTGTGGGTTATGACAAGAACAGCCCCGCGTATTTGGTCTATCACCCAGATACTGAGAAAGTACAAAAGCACAGGCTAGTCAAGTTTGTAAACAAGGTAACTGTGGAGAAACAGACACAGACATTTGGGTCAGACCCAAATGATGACAAATACAGTGTGAGGCAGCCTAGGGCTAGCAGGGTCACACAGGAGATACATGAGAGCACAGAGAATGCTAAAGAGACTAGTGCACAAAGTGACAGTCCAGTAACTATGTCTGACGACAGTAGCCAAACACAACCAAGTGGGACAGATGATGAATCTGAGGGTGGGAGATACCCGACTAGAGACAGAAGGAAACCAAGTCACTTAAAGGACTTTGTAACTGAAGACAGTGATAGTGATGGGATTCATACTACCGTAGACTACTGCTACAGAGCAGTATGTGGCATTCCACAGACATTTAAGGAGGCTATGACGTCAACTGACGCAAGAGAGTGGGTCAAAGCCATGGATGACGAAATCCAATCATTAAACGACAACAACACATTTACCCTGACAAATCTGCCAAAAGGCAAAAAGACAGTGGGGGGCAAATGGGTTTACTCTATCAAAAGTGATATTGAGGGAATGGACAAGTACAAAGCAAGGTTTGTGGCCAAAGGCTATAGCCAGAGGATGGGGATTGACAATGGAGATACTTTTTCCCCCACGGCCAGCTTGACGAGTGTAAGAGTGTTGTTACAGAAAGCAGCACAGGAGGACTTGCTACTGCATCAGATGGATGTAAAAACAGCGTACTTACACGCTCCTATAGATTATGAAATCTATATCGAACAACCAGAGGGTTATGAAGAAAGAGGGGAAGGTCTAGTGTGTAAGCTAGAAAAATCTCTTATGGTCTAAAACAATCCGGTAGAAATTGGAACAGGATTTTGCACGATTGTTTAACTGAAGACGATTTTGCACAGAACCCAGCAGACCACTGTGTCTATGCCAAAGAGACCGAAGGTGGAAAGGTGATAATAATCATCTGGGTCGATGATCTGATCATTGCAGCTAGCAATGACAAAATAATGAAGGAAGTGAAGGAGATGCTCTCTGCCAAATTTAAGATGAAAGATTTAGGCAGCCTAAAAGATTTTCTGGGTATCGATTTCAAACAGTCGGATGGATGTGTAAAGATGTCACAGGAAAAATATGTTAACAAGATACTGGAGAGGTTTAACATGCAAAACTGTAAACCCAGAGAAACACCCTGTGATCAAAAACTTGACTATACAGAAAATGCAGTGAAAATGGATGATGTCAGGATGTACAGAGAGGCGGTAGGCAGCTTTATATACCTGACCACATGTACAAGGCCAGATTTAAGTTTTGTTGTGAGCAAACTATCACAATATTTTTGCTGAGCCTACAGAGGAACAGTGGGTAACTGTGAAACACGTGTTAAGATACCTTAGAGACACTATAGAGAAAGAGTTGTGTTTCAGAAGAAACGATAGTGAGAAGCTAGGCTTACTAGCCTGCAGTGATGCCGACTGGGCAGCTGATGTCACCGACAGGCGCAGTACCACAGGATACTGTGTAAGCCTCAGTAAGAACAGCTCTTTAGTCTCATGGAAGAGTAAGAAGCAGCCTACAGTGGCACTTTCCACCTGTGAGGCGGAATACATGGCTCTAGCCTCAACTATACAAGAGTGTATATATCTAGACCAGTTACTGGAGGGTATCGATGAGTACAAATATACACAAACAGTAGTGTATGAGGACAACCAGGGAACAATTGCCCTAGCCAAAAACCCTGTAAGCAGACAGAGGTGTAAGCACGTGGACATAAAGTATCACTTCATAAGATCAACTGTAGAGGATGGGAAACTAACTCTGGTGTACTGCCCTACTGAAGAGATGGTGGCAGACATAATGACAAAACCTGTAACTAAGCTGAAACTGAAGAAGTTTGCAGGAATCGTTTTTGGAGTTTAAAATGTGTGAGGAGGTCCACATTTTCATTTTGTTTACATTTTTGGAGTACAGCAACCTGAGAACAAGTGGGGGTGTTAAGGGAAATGTTTACATAATGTCCTCAGTTATTGTATGTATAAAGAGATTGTGTATATTCTGTACTATAGGGATGTAATACTGTTATTGTACCACTGTGAGGCACTGTAGTATTACGTGCTACATAATGACCAGTCTTGCGTCATGTAAATGAAGGTGTGTTCACCTGATGCACATGTACACTGTCTATGTTTGTTCTCTTCTAAGTTAGCTCGGCTGAGCGAAGGAATCACCTGTGAAGTAAAGGAATAAATCATGCTCAAGGGCTAAACAGTTCATCGTCTCCGTCTCCAATATTTCTCTCCGAGTGCAGCGTAAGAAGAAGCTGCCATCCTAAACCTCAACAGGTTATGGGCCCAGGAGTCATTCGGGGAGAAGTTTGAAGATTTATCACTGTCAGAAAGTCACGGCGAACAGCGTGCTAACGGGATAGCAAGATAAGCTAACATGGATCATCGAGGGACAAGCAGATTGCCTCGACTGATGTTCGACGGAGATGAAACTAAGTATGAACTGTGGGAGACAAAAGTGTTAGGACACCTTCACCTATTAGGGTTAAAGAACACGATTCTAAGAGAACCAAATAGTGAAGCCGAGATAGCGGCAGACGGCAAGAAAAATGCAGACGCGTATGCTGAGCTAATACAACTTTTAGACGACAAAAGCCTCTCGCTAATTATGAGGGATGCGCCCGACAATGCAAGAGAAGCCTTAAAGATATTAAGAGGATATTATGCCGGGGCGGGGGTTAGCTGCACTGGCTGTAAAAGGGGTCATAGGCATGGGCATAATTTCCACTGGGGACAGGGGGGACATGTCCCCCCCACTTTTCAAAATCCCGTTTGTGTCCCCCCCACTTTTCAAATGTGTTTTTTTTTTTACGCAAGTGGTCATCGTCACGGAGGAGCATCTGTGTGTGTGTGGCAGGAGCGCATTTTGTGTGTGAGAGAGAGACAGATAGAGTTACAGGGGTTGTTGTTAGCATCTGGTGCTAGCTCAGAGCTAACGGAGATTAGAAGCTGTTTCAACAATAAGGAGAGGGAGAGTCCTCTCCTGTGGGACTGAGAGAGATAACGTCAGCTCAGGGAGGTAAAGGACTCGCTGAGTGATTATATTGTAAACTTTAGTCTAAGTTATCTCAGTGGGTCTCAAACGGTTTGGCCTAAACCAGGGGTCGGCAACCCCTGGCACCGTAACCAGTGGCACACTAGGAATAAGTGGAATAAGTGTGCAAAATATTTAAATTGTATTTTCGGATCCTGAACGAGACCGCCGCCAGAGCGCGTCTCCCCGTTACCCGCAGAAGGAAGCCATGCACGCAGCGCAGCCCCGCTCTATTTATCTCCAGGTGACTTTCTGCCGCTTTCCTCCGTGGTGCAGTGCTGATCGTTTCACCATGGAGGAAAGCACTTCACAAAATGCAGTACCCATGAGGAGGAGCTGTACAAATGCCGCAGTTTTTGCCTGCCTGTGTATTTAGTTGAAAGCCCAGTGGCGATCAGCTCATCTCTCATAGAAATAATATGCTACAAAGGGGTGGACTGGCCATCTGTGTGTTGAACTTTCCTGTCGGCTCCCAGACCGTAGTCGAGGAGGGGATGACTCTCTGTCGTCTCCCAGGGCAGAAGCAACAAGCTTCAGGTTCAATAACCCACTTTAGCTTAAATGACTGGAGAGAGGCGAACTCTTCTTGGGAGGCCGTTGCATTTATTTAGCTGTTCTTCTGTTTCACAAAATACATCACAGACCTCTGTTTTTCTGCTTCCTCGTTTCACTTCCAGAAACATACACACGTTCTCTCCATAGGTTCTCTCACTGTCGCTCTACCATTCACAAACACACATGCACAAGCCACACCCTCTCTCTCTCTCTATCTCTTCTATCTTCTGCCTATATCTCTCTATTCCGCTCTCGATCTTCTAGCTCTCGCCCTCTCGCTCATTCGAGCTCTAGCTCAGCTATCTCTCTCATCTCTAGCTATCTCTCTGATACTCTCTCTCTCTCTCTTCTCTCTCTCTCTCCTCTCTGATACTCTCTCTCTCCTCTCTCTCTCTCTATCTCTCTCTCTCTCTCTCTCTCTCTGCATGACCCTAATATCATAATATGTGTGCTCTGGAGAATCACAGAATGGACGATCGTCCTTATTATTATGCCTTTTAAACAAATTATTTAAATGTATTTGTTAAATTCGGCATCATGTAAGTTGCGCTGACAGGTCCACACACTGCTTCCCCGCAGCGAGGTTCCCCTGCCCTCCTGCTGATAGTTGACAATCGTCAAGCTCCTCACACCCCCCGTTGATAATTCTCGATCGATGGCACGCTGATAACAATTTTTTTTTTAAATGGCACTTCATATCAAAAAGGTTGCCAACCCCAGGTCTAAACAAATATTTCCATCTATTTAATATAGTTGTTCAAAATAAGTTTAAAAATAATTCCAATGTCAGTAAAAAATTCAAAACACAGTTTGAAAGGGGAGTAATTAGTCAAATATGCAGACTGCAAGGTGTGAGGCGCCGGGCGGGTGTGGGGATACTCACAAGTCCCCGGTTAGGTGCTTCGTTGTTGGAGTTTACCCCAGTGGACGAGAGGGTTGCCTCCCTACGCCTGCGGGTTATGGGGGGGAAAACTCTGACTGTTGTGTGTGCTTATGCACCCAACAGCAGTTCTGAGTATACGGCCTTCTTTGAGACCCTGGAAAGAGTCCTGTATGGGGCTACTGAAGGGGACTCTTTAATCTTGCTGGAAGACTTCAACGCACATGTGGGCAATGATGGAGACACTTGGAGGGGCGTGATTGGGAGGAACGGCCCCCCTGATCTGAACCGGAGTGGTGGTTTGTTACTGGACTTCTGTGCTAGTCATGGATTGGCCATAACCAACACCATGTTCGAACATAAGGATACTCATAAGTGTACGTGGTACCAGAGCACCCTAGGCAGAAGGTCCATGATCGATTTCGTTATCGTATCATCGGACCTGAGGCCGTATGTTTTGGACACTCGGGTAAAGAGAGGGGCGGAGTTGTCAACTGATCACCATCTGGTGGTGAGTTGGGTCGAGTGGCGGGGGAAGCCTCTGGATAGACCTGGTAAGCCCAAACGTGGAATTCGGGTGAACTGGGAACGTCTGAAGGAGGCCCAAGTTCAGGAGGCCTTCAACTCACACCTCCGGCGGAGCTTTTCGGGCATTCCTGTGGAGGTTGGGGACATTGAACCAGAGTGGTCGGTGTTCAAAGCCTCTATTGCCGAAGCCGCGGCGGGGAGCTGTGGTCTCAAGGTCCTAGGTGCCTCAAGGGGCGGTAACCCTCGAACCTCCTGGTGGACACCGGTGGTCAGGGAAGCCGTCCGACTGAAGAAGGAGGCCTTCAGGGATTTGTTATCCCGGGGGACTCCCGAGGCAGTTGCAAGGTACCGACAGGCCCGAAGGGCAGCAGCCTCATCCGTGGCCGAGGCAAAGCAGTGGGTGTGGGAGAAGTTCGGAGAAGACATGGAGAAGGACTTTCGGGCGGCACCAAAGTTGTTCTGGAAAACTGTCCGACACCTCAGGAGGGGGAAGCAGGGAACCATCCAAGCTGTGTACAGTAAGGATGGGACGTTGTTGACCTCAACTGATGGAGTGTTAGGGCGTAGAACTCCTGAACCCGACAACTCCGCCCTCTATGTTAGAGGCAGAGCTGGAGTATGCTGGGGGATCAACACCAATCTCCCGGGGAGAGGTCACTGAGGTCGTCAAACAACTCCACAGTGGCAAAGCCCCGGGGGTGGATGAGATCCGCCCGGAAATGCTGAAGGCTCTGGGTGTTGAGGGACTGTCATGGTTGACACGTCTCATCAACGTTGCGTGGAAGTTGGAAACAGTACCGAAGGAGTGGCAGACCGGGGTGGTGGTTCCCCTTTTTAAAAAGGGGGATCAGAGGGTGTGTGCCAATTACAGAGGCATCACACTACTCAGCCTCCCCGGGAAAGTTTACTCTAACGTACTCGAAAGGAGGGTCAGGCCGATTGTCGAACCTCAGATTGAGGAGGAACAATGCGGATTCTGGAGGGGGCCTGGGAGTACGCTTATCCGGTCTACATGTGTTTTGTAGACTTGGAGAAGGCGTATGACCGAGTTCCCAGGGAGTTACTGTGGGAGGTGCTGCGGGAGTATGGGGTGAGGGGGTCTCTACTCAGGGCCATCCAATCTCTGTACTCCCAAAGCGAGAGCTGTGTCCGGGTCCTCGGCAGTAAGTCGGACCCATTTCCGGTGAGGGTTGGCCTCCGCCAGGGCTGCGCTTTGTCACCAATCCTGTTTGTAATATACATGGATCGGATTTCGAGGCGTAGTCATGGGGGAGGGGGTCTGCAGTTCGGTGGACTAAGGATTGCACCACTGCGTTTTGCAGATGATGTGGTTCTAATGGCTTCATCGGTCTGCGACCTTCAGCACTCACTGGATCGGTTCGCAACCGAGTGTGAAGCGGCTGGGATGAGGATCAGCACCTCCAAATCTGAGGCCATGGTTCTCAGCAGGAAACCGATGGACTGTCCACTCCAAGTAGGGAATGCGTCCTTACCCCAAGTGAAGGAGTTCAAGTATCTCGGGGTCTTGTTCTCGAGTGAGGGAACAATGGAGCGTGAGATGGGCCGGAGAATCGGAACAGCGGGAGCGGTACTGCAGTCGCTTTACCGCACCGTTGTGACGAAAAGGGAGCTGAGCCAGAAGGCAAAGCTCTCTGTTTACCGGGCCATTTTCGTTCCTACCCTCACCTATGGTCATGAAGGATGGGTCATGACCGAAAGAACGAGATCGCGGATGCAAGCGGCCGAGATGGGTTTTCTCCGCAGGGTGGCTGGTGTCTCCCTTAGGGATAAGGTGAGAAGTTCGGTCCCGGGAGCGCCTTGGGATCCCCCAGTCAGAGCTGGTTGTTGTCGCCAGGGAAAATAAAGTTTGGGGCTCTCTGCTGGAACTGCTACCCCCGCGACCCGATCACGGATAAGCGGGAGAAGATGGATGGATGGATGGATGGATGCAGACTGCAGACTAGGTAAGATAAAGATAGGAGAGAGGAGTTTATCAATGATGTGTTATTGGTTGTGAGCATATTCTAATGGTTTTTTGAGTATTGAAATATATACAGTTCTGTTTCATATGAGTGTTGAGAGCTGTATCCATAAATCTCTTAATTTGTGCACCAGATTGATGCCTTTAACTTCACTTTAAAGAAACAAATCTTACCGGGGGTGCATGCCCCCGGACCCCCCCTATAGGATGTGAGGTCATCACAAATAAAACAGGTTCATGGATAGATAAGTTTGCACACTCATTATATACACACATTTTTCTTGGATTAGTTAACACCATAGTCCCTAATATATATTTGTAGAAAGGCAGGAAATGGAATTAAATCGAGAACAATGTTTCATTGCGGAGGACCCCCTGTTTTGTGTGTCCCCCACTTCTCAAACCAAAGTTACACCCTTGGTCATAGGTGACCGGAAAGGACCAGGACACAGGAGGAAGAGCACACCGATTCCACCAGCCCGGCAGATGCTCATACCACAACCATTGACTGAATAATTAAACCCTGATAATGTAAACGCTCAATAAACATAATTCTAAACTGCACCAAAGGACCGGAAATCATCTGTTTGTTTCTGCATCTGGATCACTCCATCTCCTGTCAAGTAATGGCAATGAACGAATATAGGACATTGGAACTGTCACGATCTGTCTGTGTTGTGTTTTGTCTTGTCTAGATCTGTCTTTGGTTTTCTGTCTGCGTTGTGTTTTGTCTTGTTTAGATCTGTCTGTGGTTCCCTGTCGTTAGTTTCCCTGGTGTGTCTAATTTACCCGATTGTGTTCACCTGGTGTCCCTGTGTTTTCTCCTCCCTCCTCACCTGTGTCTTGTTTGGATGATTAGTCTTGTGTGTATTTAAGTTCTGGTTTTTCTGTCTGTCTTTGTCGGTTCGTCTTGTGTAATGACTTGGTCTGCGGTAAGTGTTCTGTTCAGTCTCTGTTAATTGTCTAGCCTTGAAATAAAGGAGTTATTTTTGTCACTTAATCTGCATTTGGGTCCTGCTTCCTACACACAGAACGAACCGTAGTGATGGCAAAATGAAGCTTTGAATGAAGCATCGAACCACTTGGACAATTGTGTCGGAAATAGGTTCATTTCTCGAAGCTTCAGTTACAGCGACCTCTCCTGGCGAAGTGCAAGGCTGCAGTGGGTTTAACGTATCTTTGCCTTGAAAAATATTCGATACACACACACACTAAGACTGAATATCATGTTCTATTTGCAATTAAAGATTGATAATTGTGTGTATTGGGTTATTGAGAAGAGACTAGAGAGTGCTGGGATTTTTTTTATCAGTTATTAAAGTTGAAAAGCAATGATTAAAATACATCCATTCCGGGCTTTGAACCAGCTGCGCGGAGGACATCGCCGCATTCGGGCCGCAGGCTCTACCCACTGGGCTATCTATTCCTTAAAATATTGAACTGTTTTTATATTACTGATAATTGTCTTTTTGTTCACAACTTCTCCACATTTCGAAGTGTTTCCCGAGCCAGAACGACCTATCTTTCTTCCTGGCTTGCTTTATAATGATACTACAATTCAAATGCAATACCAACAACAACTCAACAGCAACAACGCAAACTACGACAACAACACACACATTGCACATTGTTTAGAGCGGTCATAAAGTGTTGAAGCGTTCAAATGTGAAACTGTTTCACCTGTCAGAATCGAGACGAGGCAGTGCATTGAATCGCGTGAACCAGTCAAGTGATTCATTCAGGAAATGAAGCAGTTGCTGCTTCGGACGTCACATGTCACGTGATTTGAAGCAGTTGCTGCTTCGGACGTCATATGTCACGTGATTTTAAGCAAGCTTCGAAGCACTGCTTCTATGGAATAGGAAGTCCAGGGTTGAAGCTCCGTTCGAAGCTTCAGTGTCAAACTGCCATCACTAACGAACCGACCAAAGATATGGGCCCAGCAGATCCTTTTGAGCAGGAACTATTGGATTATACCTTCTCTTTGACTAACTGCGCTCATCGATGGATAGGAGCGGTCAGGGTTCAGCAGCGAGATGCTGCTCTGGCAGATGCATTCCACCTTACGATGAAGAGTCAAGATTTGGTTAAATTCTTACCTGCCTGGCTTTTGGATTACCTCACGGTTTGTTTTCCCGATCCTGATAGACCCAGGTCTCCCAATTCCCTTTTTGATACCACACGCATCGGTGTGGTCCGTTTGGCGTCAGCCCCTGCTTCTCACACAGTGTTTGCTACAGTCCAGGAGCCATTCGCTGGTACTCGTCTGGCTTTTGGAGGTCCACGGAGCCTCCAAACGGCTCCTAAAAGAAGGAGTCGCAAGGCCAGGTTAGCAGCACGAGCCCAAAGGGCCATGGTTACAGACCCGGTTCTGGCCCCAGCAGCCATAGTTCTTGCTCCAGAACCGGTCCCGGCAGCCATGGATTCGGCTCCAGAGCCGGCCCATACAGATGTAGCGCTTCATTTCAGACGCCTACCCGTGCGGGTCCGTGATCTGCACGGGGTGGGCCCCTGCTGAAAAGGAAAACCCCCCGCAGGACTTGATACGCCCCCTTGATAAATAAATGTAATTTTAATGAAACGAGCTGCAATGGATCATGGATCCACCAGGGGGAGCCGTGAAAAGCTGCCACACTGGAACTCATGTGAAATAAACAGCTGATAGATCTACAGATATCTGATCGGATATTTGTTAAGATCCATATGTCACGGATAGGATCATATTCTGTGCTAAATAAGAGACATGTAATCATTTACAAAACATCACCATGTTTTTATTTAACAAAATAATGTTGTTTAATTCACGTAGGTGTAAGTACAAAACCATCGCTATGTTTTTTCATCAGGAAATGCAGCCCGGCTCAAACAAACGATTTTCAATCATCATCCTCACGATCATTGAATGTATCATATGTTCGCGAATTGAAATGAATGCGCTAATACATGTAGTTTAATCCACGTGAGTTTACAACAACAAAAATAATCGCTTTGTTTTTATATCACATCCGACCGGAGGAAAATGCAGCACGGCTCTCACTATCAATCATCCCAATCCCACGGGCAAACAATAATATGTAGGCTACAGTGTTAATAGTTTACTGTATTATTAGTGTCTAATATTACTGCTATAACAATCACACATTGAGTTGTTAAAATCAGACCGTTTTTTTTTTTTAAACAGTCTGAATGAAACGGCAGCTCTCAGGTGATCAGATGTGTGTTTACCAGTGTTGGGACTAACGTGTTACAAACTAACGCATTACTGTAACGCAACTACCTTTTGCGGTTACTAATAACGTTACTAGTTACCTATTCCCATTCAGTAACGCCGTTATAGTTACTGTGATTTTAATCCGTGCGTTACTGCGTTACATTATGTGATGGAACTGAACCGAATCTCCCTGCGGATGTAGTTTACAGGCGAATACAGCGATGTCCTCTCACAGTACCATGGAAAAGTGAAAGTGACCAGAGAGGAGTGATGATTGGTTAACGTGGGGTAACATTTCAGGGTAAGCCAATCAGAGACAGAGTTGGGCGGGTCTTGGCTTATGGGGAAAATACACAGACACACAAACACTTGCTAACACACACACATACACGGCAACGCTCACCACCAGCACGCACACACACTATGGCAGATGCAAGTATCAACGAGAGCAGCAGCGCATTTACAACTTGGAGATATAACCACTATTTTCAATTTTCAAAAGGACGCACAAAATATTATGGTCAAATGTAAACTGTGTGCAGGACAAAAAGCATTGTCCACATCGAATAACAGCAATGCCAATCTCCTGAAGCACCTAACTAATGTAGCTACATGAGGCTATACAACTAGTCGCCAAAGACCCCACCGTTTCAACCACCGGCAGTGACCCATATGGAGCAACACCATCTAAACAGCCACATTTTAAATCGCCACATGTCACCCAGAGTCAACTAAACAGATTGATTGCTGAAAATAGTTTGTTTGTCTTCAGTGTCAATCTGACAGTTTATTATTTATCTAATTGTTACTGCCAAAAGAGTGTAGTTCTTGTTTAATTGTTACACTGCCAAAATAGTGTAGTTGTTGTTAATGTGTACACTGTGGTGATTGACATTATTCACCCACGGATCTATGGGTTGGGGCAGCGCCATATAGACTGAGAGTTACGTCATCTCCGTTCACTCCAATGGACCACTTTTTTTACAGCAATGGCGGATCGTGGAGCCTCTCAATCGTTCCCCGGAAGTTAGCGCCAAGGCTAGCAGAGCGGTAGAGTTGCAGCATAATAGACCGTTTGTGACAGACTTTTAAAGGTAAGAAGAAGTTTAAAGATGTATATTGCGGATATTATCAGTACATCTGATTCAAATTAACATGTGTATTAAAGGATGTCAGTGGATTATCCCTAAATTAGTAGATTTAGGGAACGTTTACAGATAACAGATTAAGCTAGGATACCGAATCAAGTTAGCAACACACGTTGAACAGCCTTTTCATTGTAAATTCCGTTCTCTTAATGTCATTTGGTCCAACGTTGTTGAATTAGAGAAGAGGGGCTTCTAAACGGGATTGTATGCAGGGGTGGAGGGAGTTAAATATTAGATAAATATAACTTTGGTGCGTGTAAGAGTGAGTGTTTTTAGCAGAGCCATATTGTGTCCTTGTGATTATGTTGATTATTACCTGTCTGTATAATGTTGCAGCTCAGCTGATTTTGGATTGATGGCAAAGGGAGAGGGACTTAAGTGAGAGTGAAAACACAAGGTAAGTTTAATACTACTGTTTTATATAAGTAAACACTTTATCTCCCCAAGGCAATTTCCCATCCAATAGGTGTGCTATATAGGTGTGTATAACCTAGGGTGACCAAACGTCCTCTTTTGCCCGGACATGTCCTCTTTTCACGTCCTGTCCGGGTCGTCCGTGGGGGGGTTTATAAATTCATGAAAATGTCCGGGTTTCGCGGACCGTTTGCATGTACTTAAATTGACTGGCACAGAATACTACGGTACTCTGTTGCGTGTGTGACGTAATCCCTGAGTCTGAAGCTTTGTGGGCGGCTCTACAACTACGCTGACACACAAACAGAGGAAGGGGACAGAGCGGACCGCAGCTCACATTCACAATGCTAAAGCGCAAATGTACTTTTACAGATGAATTGCAGAAGAAATTCCAAATGTACCGACCCGGTCGGAGCAAATGGGAGGCGGAGTGCACCGTGTGCAAAGCTTGCACATACGTGTGTGTGTCCAATAAAGGTGCAGACAATCTTAAAGCGCACATGGACACAGACACACATAGGAAAACTGCAAGGTGAGAGTTTGTCGGCAAAGTTGACAGACTTCTTTGTTAGACCAGGCAAAACAGAGGATGCTGTAAATGCAGCGGAGGGTGCGTTTGCATTTCACACTGTGAAACATCACAACAGCTACAGATCTATGGATTGCACAAGTGCCTTGCTAAAAAAAGCATTTCCAGACTCTGACACTGCCAACAAATTCAGTAGTGCGCGCACTAAAACCGAAGCCATTGTCAATGGTGTTATAACGCCCCACTCGATTGATGTCGCACATGAAGCACTCAAAGAAATCCAGTACTGTGGTGTTTCTACAGACGGGAGTAACCACGGAGCAGTGAAAAATATTCCCAATCATAATCCAGTACTTTGACTGGAAGAGGGGTGGCATGCAAACAAAATTAATCGAGGTTAAAGACACACCAAATGAGACAGCAGAAACCATTGCACAATATCTCATTGAAACATTGGCAAAAAACAATTTGTCTGAAAAATGCATTGCATTTACTGGCGACAATTGCAACACAAACTTTGGAGGAAGCCGACGTGATGAAGGGGGAAAGAATATGTTTGCAAATTTGAAGAGGTTGCTGCAGAAGAACACTCTGATCGGTGTGGGTTGCCCAACACACATATTGAATACTTGTGTTCATCATGGGGCAGACACAATAGATATTGACCTTGAGAATATCATGTTCAAAATCTACCAGTACTTCCACATTTACACTGTGCGCACTGAGAGCCTGAAGGAGTACTGTGATTTTGTTGACATTGAATACAGAAGGATGCTTTCTCACAGCAAGACAAGGTGGCTGTCATTGTTCCCAGGCATTGAGAGGATGATACAGATGTTTCCAGCCTTAAAGGCATTATTTCTGTCTCAGCAAAAACCACCCATAGTGATCAAGAAGTTTTTTGAAAACGAATTCAGTGAGATCTACCTCTGGCACATGCACTCACTCATGTCTGCGTTCCACACCCACATTCAAGACATGGAAAAGGAGAAGAACTCCATTATGGAGGTAAAGAAAATAATGAACAGCATCCACACCATTCTTCTTCAACGCAAGAGCAACAACTTCATGTCCCTTAAAGTTAAGGGACTACTGGCACAAAAGCGTAGTGATGGACTTAGTAAGGAATATGACCAGTTCTGTGCTGATGTGCAAGGCCTGTACAGTACATGTCTGGAGTATCTGGAGAACTGGATGACTCCCATGGAAGAGTTCTCCACATTCACGTGGATGGATCTGAGTGAGCCACCAGAGTGGAATGATGTGGAGGCCTGCATCAAGTTCCTAGGAGAGAAGGGGGTGGTAATTGATGATGTCAAGTGTTTTGACCAGGTCACCAATCTGAAGAGATTCACAGAAAGGTGCAACCGTGATGAGGAGTTCAGTGGCCTGCAGGTGCTCCAGAAGTGGACCAGAAGCATTGCATGTTACTCAGAACTACTGAAGATTGCACAGTTTGTCTTTGCACTTTCCTCTCACAATGCAAATGTTGAGAGGGTTTTCTCACTGATGCAGAGCCAGTGGACCAAGGAGAGGAACCAGCTGTCTGTCTGTCACTGAAGGGGATTCTATTTGTGCAATACAATTTGGAAGACATGTCTTGCAAAGACTTTCATGCTTATTTGTTGAGCAACCGAAAACTGCTGGGAAAGATCCACAGCTAAATATCGAAGGAGGATGAAGAAGAAAAGCAGGATGAAGAAGATGAAGTATGCAGCTATGCAGAGAGAGCAAGCTATGTAGCTGTGGGAGAGAAACTTTAAACTTTTCATTTTAAATTGGGACCCTAGAAAACTGTTTGAAGCTAGAAATATGTGACAAGTTGTCGTTTCACTGGTTGTTTACAATGACAGGGCCTGGAATTGTGTTTACAAACATTTAAAGTAGGCTTATATTTGGTTCATGGTGCCTCAAAATGTGTTTGGTTTGATTTAGGTAATCAAATGTTATGTTCTGTTCACTAATGGCAATTATGCAAATGTGAAATCCAAAACTGCATAGTGCACTTTTAAAATAATTAGATTAGTATCTTTGTGAGGTTACTGTTGTATTGTTTACATTGACAAGATACAAAGAGATTATTTGTTAAAGCTGGATTTTCTATTTTATACTATTTCATATATTTTGTTATTTATTTGTGTCCAGTAAGACTTGAAAAGAGAGCTATTATTTTGTTACAGGTTGATGTTTAAGTTATTCTTGTGCATTTGAGATTTGTCAGAGATAATTCTAGGCATAATAAAGCATGTTGATTGTTGAGTAACCTTGGTTTGGTGTGTCTTTGGTTATAGAGAGATATTATTGTGTTATATACAGTAAAATAATATAAATAATAATTGTATATCCATACAGAGGAGGCATACTTTAAAACAATAAGGCATCTTTGAGTAAACGTTGAGTATCATTAAGTATCTCGAGGCTGGGGGCAGCATGTCCTCTTTTTTGGAAATCAAAATATGGTCATCCTAGTATAACCCTTTCTCCTGTCTGTTACTCCCTCTTTCAGCACAAGAACCAGAGGGGGATTCAATGGAGCCTGAATACCTGCACTGAGACCCTCACCCTGCACCCTGAGTCTCAACTCTCAGTGTTTTTCAAGCCTTTCCCTGTTTTTTTGTATTAAACAAAACATTAAGCTTTCCCAATGGTGTGGTTTTCGTTTTGTGAAAAAGTGCAAATGCAGTGTTTGTATATAATTACATCAAATTGTTTTTGCTGTTGGTTGTGAAATTGCTCCTGCTGACTTGAGCCAGACATTTTTTCCTCCACTCTGTGTCAGTGGGGAAGCCGTACATTCGTACTCCTTTCTCGGAGCGATTTGAGCATCCCCAGGCAGCACAGCAAACCATGGTGGCGACTAGGAGGCAGCACAGCAAACCATGGTGGCGACTAGGAGGCAGCACAGCAAACCAGGACAACACGGAGGAAAAGGCACAGACAAACTGCATGATATGCTATTCAATGTTTATTGAATTCCATGTATTTGCAATGGATGTTCCTAAAACAACACATTTAACATCATCATCATCATCATGCTGCTGCTGCTAGTCCTTTGATAGTCAGCTGTCGGTCTCCTGTCCTTTCTGAAAGCCATAAAGATGACATTAGTCATTTAGATAACTTGTGTCCTCAATTACCATGGTTACTGAAACTACCATGAATTTAAGAAAATGGTAGACATTAATCTAATCTGAATTGTAAAGCATTACTTTAGATCCCCTCCCTCTAAATATATCAATAAACATTAGAAAGTGATGCTCCTGACTACCATACAAGTTTAAGAAGATAATATTGGTTTTTAAATAATTCAAAGCTATAAATAAACAGCAACAGGCTCTTTAACCAAGGCACTGTTAGCCTACCATGTAAACTAGTTGTTCACACTAATCCTAATATTATCACTTAATATTAGCACATTTTATTTTATTTTTTAAAACATATTGATGTAAATACATAGAAATATCGATTTGTTGTATAAATATTGCAAATCAAAACCTTTATTCACTAATAATTACCAAAAATCGTAGTTCTATCTCCTGTTATCAATGCATTCACATTGCCCGGTTAGGGTAACCCTAACCCTTGCCCCCAGGCAGTCCGCCCGAGATCCCTTCCTGGTCCTCTGCTGTGCCCCTGGGCGGTCAGCTCAGTCCCGTCCTCCTGACCCCCTCCACCCACCCTGGTGGCTTAGTGATGCAATAATAAGATGCCCTTATATAGACCACCCTCGGAAGCCGGCCTCTTCGACCTAGGACCAGAGATGCGGGCATGGCTACACGACACTGAGTTGGACCTCTAACGATACACGAAAGAAGAAGAAGATGCCCTTCTGATTCTAATTGTATTTTAACTTTAATATCCATCAAATTAAGATAAAGTATTGCAACATTATTTTCGCTGGTTTATTTATGTCTGTAGGCCGTTGTTGTGAGTGTGGACGGTCGGAGCATATACTGCGTTAGCTTAGCCGATCATTTAGAAAACACGCATTTTAAAAGGTTTTTCGCCTGTCGTCTGTCTGCAGACTTGTCAAGCATTAATTCATGGTTTATACTAACCGGTATCAGTATGTTGTTGCTTCGGCATCATTTTGAAACGTGTATTACAATTAAATCACGTTCAAATATGTTCATTTTGTTGTAGTTGTAGCCCCCTTGCCAGCGATTATCTCTCTCTAGTTTAGCATACTCAGCCCGACTCAGCCTGGTTGTTGGCCCGCTAAGAACATCGATTTTATGGGGCCAGAAATACTGTGAAATAGCACCCGCTAGCCGGTACTACGCCTAGTGGCTCAAACCGCGCGCCGCGCTGTAGTGGAAATGCGCCATAAATCTGGGCTTTTAGTGTTACTCAGGTACAGTGCTAAAGTCCTCACTCATATCCCTTTATGCTTTTAGCACTCCAAAGTGTCAAAATGTCCCATTTTAGGTGACAATGCATTATCACACATCTGATCTCTGGCTACATGGGTGGGGGTGACTAAGAGCATCATTTTGACTGAGCATTTAGCACACGTATTCTGATGTCAGTCAAATAGCCCACATGCAGCCTTATAGCTGTTCATCACTATGAAGAGGATGTGCACCATAGAACAGTGATTTAAGAACCTCAGTAATCCAAAAGTATTATTTGTTTACTCAAAGTAAACCAATCGTTGTTATTTGGCACCTGCACTGTATACTTACAGTTTAGACTTACCCACTTTCATACCCCTACTGTATCATACAGCCAGGTCAGAACTGATCTATTTAGTTCAATGGCTCGGGGTGAACATGATAGTAAGATTGATTTTAAATTAGCCACATGTTGATAAAAACATTTTCTCAGACTTGTCTTACTTCCTTCTTTTTGTAATTTAAGTCAACCCATACTATATGAGGCGTTGCACATCTTGCTAGCCAAAAATATTTCTTTACGTTTGTTTCTTTATGTGCAGGATGCAACAGAATAACTGAAAATAACCCTTTTTTTGTTTCATCTATAGGTAACTATTAATAACTTTGGTGACCTTTTCACCATGAGGGTAAACATTGCCTGCTACTTTGGTTTTGATCCAATTTCTCCAAACCCCCAAACATACAGTATGACCTCCATCCGTGTTTTGTACCAATTAGCAAATGTTATTAAACTAACAAGCTGAAAAAATACAATTGTTAACAAGGTTCATCATCTAAATCAAAAATGATTTACTTAAACTTGTTATCCATGGTCGACTACAACATGGAACCTGTAATTGTGTTAAAAATGAGAAGTTATCTTATTAAACAATAATAAGATGCCATTGTCATTCTAATTGTATTGTCGTGCTAATTTCAATATCCATTGCCATTCATTTAACATACGAGCTAACAAGCTTAAAAATACAATGGTTAACATGGTACACATTCTAGCTGGCCTCTAACAATTTAAAGAAAAAATAATTTTCTCCCACAGTACGTTTGTTTTCGACATACAAATAAAAAGTAAATGTATATATTATTTTACTAACGTCTGTGACTGAGACCATAATCTGACAGAAAACGTCTCCCTCCAAACATAGACCTGAGGGTTGAAACATTAATGCTCAGCTGATAACATGGCTGTAGACTGTTAGTATTTTTTTTGTTATTCTAAATTTGGCCTCAGCCAGTTCTCCAGCGCAGAACAGCCTCATGAGTGGAGGACACACAGATCTGGGTCTGACCTTTTCCTGTCCACTGTTTGAACAAAGTCTCAAAGGGTCGGGGCTTGCTGGTCCTAAGCCAGTTATCCAGGGGGGAATGAAGGGGCTTAATAAGGATGATTGTGCTTTAAGTGCATGAGAATGTAATGAGTGTTAGACACACACAACACACAATATCTTTGGAAGCATAAGAATTTCCTGAAAATGTTTAGAGTTATTCAACATATCCTGCCGTGACTAAAAACAACTCTGCATTGTGTTATTCTCTGTCAAAAAGTAAATCAAAGCTAACCAACAGTGCATTTTCCCCTCCCAGATTTGCCTTGTTTATAAATCACTACTGCCACTGTGGTATGGAAGCAGCTGACTGACGGTCCTGATGGAGACGTCATGTGAGCTGGCAGCAGCACCCTGGGTGTAAAAGCTGTCCCCTGTGTTCACGCTGAATAACCTGCTTTGTGCTGAATCCAAAAACTCTGGTTTTCCTATTCTCCTCTGGCTGCGTACCTCTGACAGCGGTTCCAGGAGCCAAAACCTCACCATCACCACAATTCCCAACTCCAAACCCCCCCGACGCCCTCTCATTTCTGGCCATTAGCAATCCAGAGGGGTAGGTTTTGCTACAAACAAACAACAACAAACAAAAGACCAAAGTGGGGCGAGGAGAGCGGAAGGGGGTGCAGAGGGAGAACTTCAGTGTGAAATAATTGCGAGGAACAATTTCAAACAGATGTCTGTTTGGAGTTGGCCCTGGGCTCGTGTTCCCGTTAAATATAGTGATTTGATTGGAAAACAAGCAGTGTGAGATGGGCTGGCAGCCAGCCGTACCATTCGGGGCTCTCTAATGACCCCCGAGGGTCGAGGGGTCGTCGGAGTAAAAGCAGATCAGAGAGGATGTGGGGCCGGCGGCCAGGACAGGGCCCATAAATCTAGCCCATTGTCAGAGGAAGCTATCTTTTTTCACTTCGCCATCAGAATTAAAATACAATCACAATCGTCAGATTGTGCTCCCGCCAGTGTGCAGAGGTTATTAGTCAAAGCCAGCAGACAGAGTTGGGAGGGTGGGCTGGGTGGCAGTGGACTTTTGGGAGGAGGGTCAACAGGGTCATGTATTTTTTGCTCGATGAGAACCTCTGCTCAGGGGGGTGTGGGAAACTGTCCTACAGATCTATATATTAAACTGTTCAATTGATATGACTGACACAGAGAAGTGTAACAATGAGGTGAATTTAGTCACAGGAATGTTTATTCAGATCCTCTAAATCCAAAGCAATGCTGCATCATGAATGGGATGCATTATTACACTGGGAACAACATTTGTGAAGGATACATCTCTGATGGCATAGCTGACCAAGAGTTTTTCTTCCAATTTTCAGCCGGCTCAGCTTTTCACAGATGTGTTAATGTAGGGTGGACAGCTGCACTTTATGGCAGAATGGCGCAAGATGAGAGAGTGAAGATAATTTTTAATTAGTTCCCGCCACAAAGGGCTTAGTCAGACTGGACAGTGAGATCAGTGTTACTCAGCTCTGATTCGCTCTCCGCCGGGGAGGAAGTCACACAAATGTTGTACGGCCTACATGTAACATTTTAAGTATAAGTTAAATTGTATAATGTATGCCTAAACTCACTGCTGCTGTAACAAAAATATCCCAAATATTTCCAAATTTGGGATGAATAAAGTATCCATCCATCCATATCTATCTATCTATCTGTCTATCTATCTAATTATTTGATTTTATGGTCATTATTTCATGTATATGTATAGGGCTCTCAACTCTCCTACCCTGTCTGTGGCACACTTATATTGTTGAAGAAATGTAGGCTTTACCAGAAACCTACAAAAACAAGAGGAAATACATTTGTTGTGGACTACTTTAAGCGGCGGATGATTAAACAGTTATTGTGCCCTTGAGTTTTGATGGAATCAAAAGGAACATGGACGTGGGATTAACTCAAAATAAGGTACATTTTGGTAACAAGGAACATGTTCCCAGAGAGTGTGTCTCAGCGATGTGTCTTTGAGCTCCATGCTCTGTTGATACACGCACCATACTGTCTAGGTTGGACTTTTTCTTATTTTAGATATTTTAAGAACAATATAATATATTACCAGTCTTATCTTTAAACTGTTAGTAGTTTGAAAAGTAAACCAAATTGCATCGTGGGTACAGCCTGTCCTCCTCCAAAAAACGACCAAATAGGTCAATTGTTCAGCAGCTTATTACGACCTACAGTATAGTCACATTTTAAATATTAGCACCTCTAGTGGTCGTGTAAGAAACAACAATTTGCGGCATATGGGCTTATGCTCCTGTTGATTGCAAACGCTCCAGAGGGTCGTATATTCACAAATAATCCTCTCTGGAAAATCCTAAATTGTGGAATAGTTTGACCATTAAAATGCTTTTTGATTAGATTTCTAGCGAGAAGTGTATATTGTACTCTTAGAATCCACGTCCAGTGGATGTGTAGGATCTATAGTTTGATAGATATTACGAAGATTATTTGAGGTCTCGCCAGGAGAACGTGTATACTACGTCCATGTAAAGTTGGCATCAACCCTCACGGGGTGAAAACAGTATTTCCGGTCTCGAAGTTTTCATAATAAAACCGGAAGGATTCTGTCAAATGATTACAAAGTGATATCTGTATTACTCATCCACTAAAACACATCAGTTTATCCTTGTTAATTACACAACATTGATTGGTTTAAATTGTGTACAATGCTTTTGTGTTTTTAACCTTCGATTTGGAGAAACTGGGGTTACGTACTGTAACCCAGCTTCTATGAGTATAGGCGCAGCCCTCTAAGGCTATCGCTATTGGGTAATCCCACTGCACGATGTGCAGTGGGATTACCCAATAGCGATAGCCTTAGAGGGCGAAGCCTTATACGAAATAGAACAAATAGTTGATTGGGAGTTTAGGATGGCCAAAGACACTAAACTACCCATGATCCTCAGCTATCGTCTACAACATCCGCATTGCTTAACAAACCCCGTGATTAGTCTTCAAGCTCTGTGATTGGATGTTAGAGTGGCAGTGCGCCAAGGTTACGCCGAGCTCTTTGAAATGGAATGAAACCACGGCAGACTATCCAAAACTGGATAGTCCCCCCCCCCCCCCAGAACTACACATGCTGGCTATTGTGTTTCGCAACATGTTCTATGGCACGTCTCTACTGGGAATTGTAGTTTTAAAAGACGTTTTTATATTTCCCATAATTAGAAGTTGCCAGTAATAAACTGTGTACATCCCTGGAGGTTTAGGGGATACGAAACACATTGGTGTTATCACATTTAAAACATATAATTCATACTTACTTTGTAATTCTACTCCACTACAATTCAGAGGTTAACCTGGTATTTTTACTCCACTACATTTATTTGAGTTACTTTGCAGATTCTGATTAATGATGTGAAATATAAACAACCCTTAAAGCAGACTTTAGTTACACCAGAGCAGTGTTGAGACTAGCGCGTTGCAGTAACGCGTTACTGCAACTCCGTTACCGTTACTACATGGTGCGTTATTCCGTTACTGCGTTAGTTTTTTTATATAGTCAACAGCCAGGCGAACAGAGATGAGAACTGTACTTAAGTACAGTACTTGAGTAAATGTACTTAGGTACTTCCTGTGTCACATGCGGAGACGGGCTGTGGGCGTGTTTGTGTTGTTTACTAACAAGACTATCATGGCGGCGGCGGAGCTCAAGTCTAGTTTCTCCACCTGGAGATATTCTCACTATTTCACTTTTGTCGAGCACAAAGAAAAGAAAGTTTCTGTTAAATGTAAGTTGTGTCCTGGCGGGTCAAAGATCCTATCTACTGCCCAAACCAGTAATTCAAATCTCTTAAAACATCTGCAAAAACAACATGCTGGGACGAAGCTAGAAGCTAAGACCACAGAGACTCAGCCGACGCCACTCCACCTCCACCTAAGCAACAGCGGCTGGATTTTAACCAAGGGACTGCTAGCCAGGGAAAAGTCGATAAAGCCATTGCACGGTATGTTGTTGAACACATGCAGGCTATTGCTACAGTGGAGTCACCCGCTTTCAGGGAGCTAGTTAGCATGATACCATGTCCGGGCGGCACACGGCATATGGGACGGGAAACTTTTTCCAACTACCTGGAGAAAGAATATACAAAAATGGAAAGCCAGCTAATATCGATGCAATCCAGATTGCATATAATGCATGTCAAGTTGATCAACAGATTGTATTATTCTCCAATGCAATAACAGTACTGAAATGAAGACTATAAGGGCATTAATGGGAGCCCTTTTAACAAGTAACGAAAACGTTACTTTCACAGTAACGCATTACTTTTGGGTTTAAGTAACTAGTAAAGTAACTGCGTTACTTTTGACATGAAGTAACTAGTAATGGTAACTAGTTACTGGTTTTCAGTAACTAGCACAACACTGCACCTGAGTAAAATTCAGGGAAGGTGATTGTCAAGTGCCAAAATAAATTATGCAATATATTGGACGTTAAGTACTTTGTCAGACTTCATATTTATCTGTGGATAACCTGTTAGAAATTAAAATCAATGTTTGATAGCATAATGTAGCTTAAACATACCGTCAGTTTAAATCATAGGTTTAAATGCTATTTTACTCTGGAAAAAACCGGAAGTTCTCAATACCAAGCTTTTATTCTGAAAATCCTTCATCTCCCGGTTAGCATTTAGCATGTGGCTAATATACCATTTCCTATAGATGTGAATTTAGCAGCGAAATGACATGGAGTGATGCACACCGAAACCTACTGATTTAACACAACTAATTGAACCAAGAGATTATTATTGCTGAATATTAAATGAAGGTACAGTTTATTTGAATACGTTATTGTTTACAGACGTGGGTAGCATGTGACAACATCCGGAACTACCGGAAACCAAAATGCTGTGAAGTATTTCCTGTATTTTGAGTGTTGATTTCAGCGTTTGAAATGTATTTAGATGAAAAGTCATGAAAGAGATTAGGAGGAGAAGAGGCGTGTCTAGTTATACAATGAATGTAAAATGTCGAAATCCGGCACTATTATTCTTCTATTATTAGAAGAAGGGACATAATCCCAGGAAGGCTGCTTATGGTGGATTGTTTTTATAAAAACGAAAAATATCGATTTATTAATATTTATACTGCCCCTGAAGCAAAAAATAAGTTACAATTATTCAGAAAACTTAGAGAGCTATTAACAGTGGGTTATACAATTATATTAGGTGGTGATTTTAATACAGTAACAGAAGACATAGATAAGTGTAGTACATCTGTTTTTAAACTGAGGGCGGAAGGAAAGCTGTTGAAAGAAATCTGCAGCGATGCAGGCCTAATCGATGTCTGTCGCTCTCTGAATCCCGCTGGAATGGATTTCACGAGATATGACAAAACAACTAAAACCCGTATAGACAGGATTTATGTATCGAAACACTTCTCTGTAACCAACTACAAAACAATCTTTAATAACTTTTCGGATCATCTTTTGGTCCAAACGTCATTATCCTCCGGAGCCCCTTCCACTAGAGGCTTCTGGAAACTGAAAACACAGTGCCTAAAAAATACTTGTGTCTCAACAGAACTAAAACTGGAAATACAAAAAATAATACAATTGAGATGTTTACAAATGTGACAAACATTAAAAATGAGGTTAAAAAGTTTTTTCAAATTTAAATGTAGAGAATTAAATAAAGCAAAAAATATTAAATATGAATCATTAATCAAACAATATATTCATTTAAAGCAGATTAAAGTTAAAACTAAAACGATAGAAGAAAATATATCTAAATTAAAAACTGAAATTGATCAATTAAACCGGGAATGATTATATAATATACAACATCTGAAATAGATCAGAGAGGCAACTTGGCTCAAGCCATTAAAACCAACCAAAAGCAAATTCAAAATAAATTCATCAAATGTATAAAAAATCAAGAAGGTTGTATTCTGTAAAAACAGAAACGAGAAGTGATAAGAGATTTATGTTCTGAAGCATATAAAAAAATAGACATTGAAACGGACTGTGTTAAAACTCTGTTGGGAATAATCCCTCCGTACAACATCCAAGAATTTGACTTCCTTCTCGGTGAGATTAGAAAAGATGAGGTGATCCAGGCGATGAAAGAGCTGAATGTCGGTAAGAGCCCCGGTCCTGATGGCCTGCCCACTGAGAGCCCCGGTCCTGATGGCCTGCCCACTGAGAGCCCCGGTCCTGATGGCCTGCCCACTGAGTTTTATCAACTATTATCTAATGATGTTTTGAACTTACTGACCTCTATGTTTAATGAAGGTCTCAGCAGTGGTTGTATGGGGGACTCATTTTATGAAGGTGTCTTGACTATAAAAAAAACGATGAAACTGATATAGATAATTACAGACATTTAACTATAATGAATACTGATTATAAGATACTAGTAAAAATAATAATGAATAGATTAACAGATATATTAGATAAAATAATAGATAAGGAGCAAACATGTGCTATAAAAGGTGCCTTATGTGGGACAACTTATCAATTTTAAGAGAAATCATAAATAAGCCAAAAGAAGAAAAAGGTTTTTTTATTATTGGACTTGATCAAAAAAAAGCCTTCGACTATTTATCCAGGGATTACTTATGGTCGGTGATGAAGGCCTACGGATTTCCTGAAGCCTTCATAAACATGATTAAGTGTCTGTATTTTAAATCTTGTGTCTGTGTAAATGTAAACGGTGTGTTAACAAATGCATTCAATGTTGAGAGAGGGGTTAAGCAGGGGTGCCCTCTAAGCGCAGCTCTGTACGTGCTAGCCATAAGTCCATTCATTAAAAATAATAAACAATGACAGGTTCATATCAGGAACACCAGTTGGCCATGCGCCCAAAATAACTGCCATCACCTATGCAGACGATGTCACTGTTATAATAAAAAAACAACAGGAAATGGATGTTCTAACAAACCACCTAAACCTATATGAATTGGAATCAGGAGCTAAATTAAACCACAACAAAATTGAAGGTGTTTGGATCGGCACCGACGATGCCAAATGCGACATTAACATTCAAGTGAAAAAAGAAATTAAAATACTTGGAATAACTATTTGTAGCGACAACTGTGCTGAACTCAATTGAGAGAACAAACTAAGTGAAGTCAAAGAACAAGTTAAACACTGGGAGAATAAAAATACAAATTATAAATCAAGAATAAACATAATAAAATCATTCATACTCAGCAAGATCCTTTTTCTAGCAAACATCTTCCCCCCACCAGCCCAAATAATTATGCAATTAAACAAACAGTGTTTCAATTTGGTGTGGGGTACAACAAGGGAGGTTGCTAAACGTAATGTGTTATTTAAGAGTAGGGAATATGGAGGCCTGGGAGCCATAGACCTGGGCATTCAACTAAACATTTCCTTTGTAAAAAACATCTCCGCTGCAATCGATAGGAAAGCACCTTGGGTTGAGGATGGAGAAATGGGATGGAAGAAAATAAGAGGCAGAGCTAGAAATGGACCATATTACAAATTAGTTTTTGGTGACTTCACAACTGAAGTTCAGCATTTAGAGATTGATTGGATCGGACTACCGAATAGAGTATTTTTTTTTTCAAATATGGAGGTGTTATAGCATACAAAAACCTAACACCTGACGAAGGTAACGAAGTCTTAAAATTAGTAAAAAGTAAATAGTTATCGGAGAGCATGAGAGACGTGAGGTGGCTGATATCAGTCAACAGACTTGCGGTCAGAGCTGTGGTCTCATGGAGCTGCTATGTGAAAACTAAAACATTAACTGTGAGGAGGACGAGACTTTACAGCACCTCCTCATGGACTGCTACAGAGCCCAGGATGTTTGGTCGCTCCTACGCGACATCGGGTTAGAGTTCAATGTAAATTATATCTCAATCATGTATTGTATTCTGGATGAGGGGATGGAAATAAACACAGGGACCTTTTTCAGCTGGTAATTTGTATCACATGTATGAAAATCTGGAAAACAAGGTGCAAAATGGTACTAAATCAGACGATAATAAACAGTGGCACCATCGTGAAATAAATACTTACTGAACTAAGGAGAAGAAAAACCCTGGACAAATCCCAGACTCAGCCATGGGGCATTTTGAGTCTGTGACCGAACTGAGTCTCATTGGAATATAAACGTGCTCTCTTTATGTTATTTATATATTTATTCATTGTGTTTTATGTGTATTATTAATGTAACTTGTGTATATCATGTACTGCCCAAATAATATAAAATAAAGTTTTGTAAAAAAAAAAAAAGGAAGGACGAATGCTTGTGGGTTCTAGTGATGGGAATTCCGGCTCTTCTTGGTGATCCGGATCATTTGGCTTGGCTCACCAAGAAGAGCCTGCTCTTTCGGCTGCCAAACGGCTCTTCAGTTTACCACATATTATACCCAGTACTCGAGTTGAGGGGGGATGAGGGGGGATGGCATCCCCCCTGAAATAAAAACGGTCAAAATCATCGCCCTTCTAAAACTGCCATTCCCCCTTTCCATCCCTTATGTAATTTTATCAATGAAAGTGGCACTGGTATTACTGCTATTTCAACATTTATTTAGCGCATTTTGAGTAAAATACTGTGGGCGAGGGAGCACGCACACACGCAATGACATGTTTACCAAGTCACTGACGCTATACTATGCGAGTGCCCTAGAGGGCGCCAGAGCACCGTGATGTGCCTGTTTGATCGATGCCAGAAGCGCAGGTAACGGTCATCACAATGGCCAAGCAACCAGGAGGACATCGCGATCTGAGGGACTTCATATTTAAAAATACTAAAAATAACATTTCAGGTAAGTCAAGAATCAGTAATCTTAGTCATTACTCATTACTTTAGTCACCAAAGGTGGAATCTATGGACATAAGCAGCAATAACAACTTGGAGTTTAGCTACGTTTTTCTCTCGTGTTAGCTAGCTGGTAAGACTCAAAACTGTTGATGAAATGATACCACCAGCACCAGAAGAGCTGAAACCCTTCCTTCAAGCAGTGAACACTCTGGTCATCTCCACAGCTGAGTGTGAACGTGGGTTTAGTCAGATGAACATTTTAACCACAACTAGAAGCTCCCTAGAGGTAAAAAGCATGTCAGCCTTGCTTTTCATCAAGTGTGTTGGCCCTCCACTGAACAAGTTCAGACCAGAGGTATATGTCAAGACTTGGCTTCAAAGCCATTGCTTATAACAATCCGAAAGCAAGAGCCAGAAAGATTGAGACCAAAAAGCATGATTATGAAGATCTTTGGAAACTTCTATGAGATGGGGGAGAGTGGAGTAGGCAGCCATTGACAACATTGGTCCTATTTTGTATTATCTGTATAATCTTTTAATATTTTCATATATAAAAGTAACATTGGGAATGTTAACATAAAATATTTGTATTTGAACTGCAATAAAATGATGACGGATCAATATTTTTCTAATTTTTTTCCTCACATTTTTCATGAAGTGTTTAATTTACATAATGATTAAATTAATTACGATACAAATGTAACCCTTTAGATACCAGTTTTGATCGTATACCAGTAACTGCTTTTTTGAAAAAATACACTACAATTCAATATTCTAAAAACTATTTTGACTTTATTATTAGTATAATCAGTTGATCCATCTGAATAATAAATGAGGGACTGTTAACCTACAAGATTTGTACCATAGACTTCCATTATAACCACATTTTTGTATCCCCTCCCCCCCTTTAAATTAAAGTGAAAAAAAGATTTTGCACTAATTGTCTTCTGTATTTGACCCTAAATGTTAATGGTGCCATGGTAGCCCGGGGACCGACTCTAATTCTGAGGTGCCTTGGTCAAGAGCAATGAAAGAAGTATCTGAACATCCATAACATGCATGTTGTTTTAGGAGTATAATAATTATCTTTATGCTGGTTGGTCTCCCACCCTCGGCGGGTTATCAGCACAAATTATGTCCCCATATGATAAAATCCACCATCCCCCCTGATTTTTTTTTACAACTTGAGTACTGTTGATTATACCTTTTAATTAAATCAAATGTAGCCCTGTTTTGACTAATGATTTATATGTGTACACATATATCACTTAAATGATTCAATACATCTTTTGTACTGTCATTGCATTTACAGACCCGTGTAACTCTTTGATACCACCCAATGAATGCATTGACTTGCTTGTAGAACCACGCTACACAAAACAGATAGCAACACCTATAAAAACTATTTTTTAAAAAGGGGCTACTGTATCGACCTATATAAAGTATATAAATATAGTTTTTTTTCAAAATACCAATTTCGCTCTATTTGCTCTTTCCAGCGCTGTTTTTGCAGAAGGCTGATTCTGTGAGCTGCAGCTGACCACGCCCCCCTGCAGGAGAGGGGAGCGTGCTTTGAGATCAGCTGCTGAGCAGATCAGCTGCTGAGAAGAGGGGGAGAAAAAGAGATCTCGGTCCTCCGTGTTTTATTCTTATAGAAGTAAGAAGAGAAGTAACGGGGCAGAAACTCTCCTTTTTACGCAGCGGTCCAGACATAGACATCAAACGGCGACACATATTCAGTTGCCAGTTACTTTGGCATTAGGGCAGGGATATCGAGATACTTTCCAAGGTTTGACATCATGAATTCTGCTACTTTTAAAGCAAGCAACGATGTTTTCAAATCTGTAATCAAAAAGCTCCTCAAAAACACTATCGAAGCAGTTCCTGCCGTTGCTACGTTAGTTCAAACGGTAACAACGGACTACTTTTCTTAGCGGATGCATGTCAATTTAAATCAATACATAAAACTATTTTTTAAATCAATAAAATCATTTTCTAAATCCATAAAAAGCATTTCAATTAATATTGGGAGTCATGTCGTTACTTTGTTGAGAATGTGGCCATGTAATAAGCAGGATAATTTGCACATTGCATAATGTGCCTTCATGCCGATCTAGATCCCTCTGCAAAAAAAAAAAACCGGCTCGTTCGCGGGTGAGAGCCGGCTCCAGTCGTTCACTTAAAAGAGTGATGTGTCGGCTCGTTCGCAACCAACACATCACTTGTGGGTTCTCTTCTCCACGGCCGACCACTGCGAGAGGAAGCTGCAGCCTTTCTCTCCTGACTGAACAATATTCTGCTTGTAACACTACCGCGCCTTTATTAATTAAAGTAACCATTTGAAACTTTACAGAGACTCCATTTAGTCTCCTTTTCTAAAGCTTCTCTCCTGGATGCGAAAATAACGAACACATTTAACAAACCCCAACGTTTTTTTCTTATTCAAAAGAAGACCTTAACTTAAAGTATTCTCTAATGCAGGGCTCTCCAAAACGTCGATCGCGAGCTGGGCAGCTTTTCAGTAACTCGCCGCTCAATTGTCGATTACAGCGTAGTAAGCTTGCTTCTTGATTTTTGATCTTGATATTACACAACATTGATTGGTTTAAATTGTGTGCAATGCTTTTGTATTTTTCCCCTTCGATTCGGAGAAACAAATGTTTTTTCTGAGTAAAGGATGGCAGAAGACACTACACTACCCATAATCCCCAGCTATCGTTTGGACTACACCATGTGCTCTGTTTGACAAACCCCGTGATAGTCCTCAAGCTCTGTGATTGGAGAGTGTGCTCCGAGGGTTACGCCGATTCTCGAACAGCACTTGAAATGGGATGGAACCATGCACGGCAGACTGTCCAAAACTGGATTTGAACGGGTCCACCGCGTCCCCCCCTCCCCCACCCCATCCCCAGAACTACACATGCTGGCTATTCTGTTTCGCAACATGTTCTCTATCTATGGCACGTCTCTACTGGGAGTTGTAGTTTTAAAAGACGTTTTCGTATTTCCCATAATAAGAAGTTGCCAGTATTAAACTGTGTACATCCCTGGAGGTTTAGGGGATAGGAAACACTCAAATTTAAAACATATAATTAATAAATGGGTGGAAATTGCTTGTGCCCATAATGGGCAGCATTAATATATATACACACATGCCAGCTAAGGTCAGAAGAGCTTTATTTAACAGCTGGTCTTATGTTTGTGACCCCTGTTGTTAATTGATAACATTACATTACATTAATTGATAAGCCTGAAACATGCACTTGTCAAGGTTCAGAGGCAGATTTTGCAAATATGGCAGTAGCCATCGATCAGCTTAAAATAAGATATACTTTATTGATCCCAAGTTGGAACACTTGCGTTACATCAGCATGTGTAACAGTTGTAAATATGCAGTGGTGTTTATTTGTAAATCATTTAGTATAATCACACAAATTCTGTGTTTTATATTTAACAATTCTGTGTTCTTTATTTATTGATTGTTCAATACCTGACAAGGCCGGAGATGAAATATCTACATACATCTTATAAGAGTATAATACATTATGTATAATATCAGTTAAAATAAGTGCTTCAACATAGTTAACATTGCTGGAGGTATGCACAAATATCGATAATGTCTTGTAATGCACTATTGAGGAACCTGCGACCCAAGTTTTTCATTCAATGCAGAACTACACCATAGTTGTGTAGGCCTATATGATATGTCAATAAACCTTAGAAAAACTTGAAAGGGATGTGCAAAATAGTCATTATATACAGTCTTTAATTAACTATTAGTAGAGAATAACGAGTAATGAATATACTTTATAGGGATCCTATTAATATCTAATAATAAAAATAATGAAATTCAATAACATGCTTTAACCACTAGGTGTCCCTTTATATCAGCTGTGCACCTTTATGGTGTAAATACAGCCTATCTACCAATTGGATCAAATATAAAAGTCAGCCGAATTAGTGTTGATACTGCAAGGAGACGTATTGTGTGAAAAGAAATGTAAGATGTTGTTTAATGGCTGATATATTTATGATCCACGTCACGTTTTCAGTTCCTCATGTTTGTCTAGAAGTCTTCTCATCAGGGCTCTATAAATACAGAACTACGGCAGATATGTAATATTTAATGCAGCCGAACCGTGTATTACAATGCCGTTATGCGATGACTTTCAAAGAGAAAAGCAAGCACACTCGGAATAAAGTATTATTTTATTTTTTTTAAAGTTTTCGGTCTGTTTCCGGTATTTGTTAATGACGATGTGCTGTGAGATGTGAGACTGAAATGGCACAGGGGAAAATAACGTAGGCTATCTTTAGATGCGGATTTTGTTAAACTAATATGTTTGCGCTGTGGACCAACACTATACATTGATGGGGAAGGGGGTAGCAATAAAGATAACACCATTAAACAGTTACACAACATAACAGAAATAATATCGATAGCAGCGTCCCTAGCAACCACCTTGGTAACAATGAAAACGTCGCGATTTCCTGAAGTAATCTTCGTAATAACTAGCAAACTAAAGATCATGGACATCCACTGCACACATAATCTGAAATAACAACTCATATTTCTCGCATCAAATGACATCAAAACGCATTTTAATAGCCAAACTAACTTTAAAATTGGCATTTTCCACCGAGAATAAAACGAAGTTCGGCCATGTTTTCTTTTTCTGCAGGGAGAAATTTGAAGATCACGTGACATAGTGAAATAGTGAAAAAAACGGGGGTTTGTCAAACAGAGCACATGGTGTAGTCCAAACGATAGCTGGGGATTCTGGGTAGTGTAGTGTCTTCTGCCATCCTTTACTCCGAAAAAATATTTGTTTCTCCGAATCGAAGGGGAAAAATACAAAAGCATTGCACACAATTTAAACCAATCAATGTTGTGTAATTATCAAGGATAATCTGGTGTTTTTTAGTCAATGAGTAGTGCAGATATCACTGTAAAATCAATCGACAGTAAGAGGAATACTTACTTCCGGGTGTACAATTCTCCGTTATCCAATGGGAATGGACGCTCACATTGCCTTTAAGGGCAGCCGACACAAACGAATGCCGTGCTTCCATGAGCGTCAAATCCCGCCGCAGATGGGAATACATTGCAATCAGTTGAAAGCTATTTGCGTCCCTTTATGACGCTGAAGGAGCCTAGGAGCGTCACAACTGGACGCCACGGACACTGACCAAACGTCGCTCCTGGACGCTTAGGGAGTGAGAGTGTGTTGGGGAAGAGGGGGGGCGGCGCCCCTAGCGATGGGCCGGCCGCCACTGGTTTACGCTAACTTTACATGGACACTGCCGTAACACGTTATCCTGGCGAGACCTCCTCTTCGTAATATCTATCAAACTATAGATCCTACACATCCACCGGACGTGGATTCTAAAAGTACAATATACACTTCTCGCTAGAAATCTAATAAAAAATAATTTTAATGGCCAAAGTATCATTTAGGATTTTCCAGAGAGGGTTATTTGTGAATATACGACCCTCCGGAGCATTTGCAGTCAACGGGAGCACTAGAGGTCGAAAACTTTAAAACGTGATTATAGGTCGTAATAAGTGCTTGAACGATCGACCTATTTGGTCGTATGAGTTGGAGGACTTGTTGCGTGGGTAATGTAGGCCAGCAGGTTGTGACTAAGTGAAGTCACAACCATGGACATTTCTAGTTATGCTTCATAATTTTTTAACTTCTTCTAAACTGTCTATCATATGTATAATATCGTTATGGGCAAAATAATCAAGGATAACTCTTAATTTCGTTGCAAATAGCATAGTGAGTGACCTGTGAAACTTTATTTTTCAACTGTATCATTCTTCTCTAACATGGAGGATAAACCTGTCTGAAGAGACACAGGATGACCTGCTTGTTTTCACTTTCCCACAAGTATATCATGAAGATGTAGTAACTGTGTTCTATGACAACATGTTCCCTCAGTCAGGGGTGCCGGAAGCACTTTACAGCCCTGCCCCACATTTTCGCAGTGGCGGATGCCGGGAAACACTGTACATCCCGTTTCAAGAATTCCCCTCTACTCTAAAGTCGCATCTAAAAAGAACGCAATCTGATCTTGCAAATTGAGGAGATGATAAGACAATCTCATTGGCTACAGGCAGAGGCTCATATATTGCATTAGGTAAAATAAAGCAGGCAAACATAACAGGAAGAATATGTACATTTTAATCCAATCAAAGAGGACATTGTCGCACCATTCAAATGTATCCATTTACATTACAGCCAATAAAAAAGCTTGGATTTGTTTCTTTGTTACGTTGTTCTGTGTCAGCCTAAATATCGCAAACATGTCAGAAGAACCAGCGCATAATTAAATAAAATACAGTCAAACAAAACTGAACTTCAACAACTTCAATGTCACATCCCTGACATCCACAACTCCGGAGCCTGGCCCTTCAACCCTAGAACCAGCGCAGCCAGATGAACCCCAAAGCAGCAGCTCTGCGACCGCTGATACTGTCAAAACCGCCGACATCGTTGAACCGAAACAGGCTGGTTCCGTCTGCGTGGAGGTTTGTTGTCGGGACATTGAGATGGGTAAAGCTGCACAGCTAATTGTATAAAAAAAAAGAGACCGCTAGATCGTTTGGGCAAAGAGAAAGGTTCTTCAATGCAGAGTGGTACAAAAACGAGAGTGGTTCATTCAAAACCACTAAACGAGCCTTCTTTGAAATATGCAGATTTGCTGTTGTCAAACGGCTTGTAACTTTCTCCAAATGTGGAGATGACAGCTTTGTAAATTCCGGAGTTAATAACTGGAAAAAGTGCCCAAGCCTCCTGGACAGCCACGAAAAGTCTCATTTTCAAAGAGTGTGTTCAAAAAAAGTGCGTAAGTGCATAAATTAATGTCGTCTTCTTCTGTTTGCTTTAATACAGGCTACGTAGTCATGCAGTGCCCCCACTGCCAGTAAATGGAACTACTACAAGGAACCCTGTTAATTATGTGCAGTTATTTCACGACTTTTATTATATACACCTTGAAGAAATTACCGAGGTCCGGACCTCGGTGACCTCAATGGTGGATACGGCCATGCCTGTAGCCACGGCGGAGTGATTACCACTCCCATGTTTTTTTTTGTGTTGCCATAAGCAGAGTTGGGTGTATTACTGTAATAATATTACTTTTGTCGGTAACAGAGTAGTGTAACGCACTACTTTTATAATTCAGTAATCACACTACAGTTACTAACATTGCCCCGACACGCGTTACTTCGTTACTCAAATCAGTCATAATCAAACCTCAACAAACACCTGCAAAGAACACATGCTAAGGTGAAGCTAACGCACAGCTATGTGTTGTTTGTTTATATCAAGTAGTCTGTTCTTCTTCTCTGTTTTCCGGTTGTTGCCTGTTTTGAATGACGAATACACACTACCGCCGCCTGCTGGTAAGGAGAGTTATTGCCACTCACGCATGGGCAGTTCGTACGTACTCGGCTGAAGTCTTTGCGGTGTGCTCCAGTCTGGTTCCAGTGCAACACATGGCCAACACGCAGGAGAACACGCCGACGCAACAGCGTGAGCAGAGATAGACTGCGCAAAATACAGATAGCAGGAGACAGAGGACAGCCATGGTCAGATAGGAAAACATTCAGGAGCTATCTGGATCAGTCTTATGCGACAATGGAAACTGAACTAAAGAGAACATTTGAAACTTTAGCAGTCTGCGTGATCTGCCTGCAGGGAGGGGCAGGCCGGCCCTGCGAGTAAAGTAACGAGTTACTTTATGTAGAGAGTAACGAAGTAGTGTAATATATTACTTTTTTTTAAAAAAGTAATATGTAATATATTACTTTTTTTTAGTAACGACCCCATCTCTGGCCATAAGTTATTCTCTCTCCGTTGGTGCGCTGGGCTAATGCTAATGCTAATAATGCTAATGCCAGCAAATACAATGGCGGCTTCACAAAACTTTTCAGAGTTTTACGGGGTGTGGTTTGCATTCGCCCAGCCAATCAGAAATTGGAACTTTTTTCTCCCTAGGAAAGTACCTGCTCTCTAGCAGGGACTGAAAAGGGGTGAAAAGTTCTCTTTTTGGTGTGAAAGCAATATCCCAGGAACTATCAGAACTAAACGGGAAAAGTACGGGGAAAAGTACTCCGGTGTGAAAGCGCCTCTTGGGGTGAA